>NW_012101543.1:1224729-1227932 GCF_000951045.1 Mandrillus leucophaeus | reverse complement strand
GGAAAGGGGGAAGAAAGGATTAATGTTAAGCCTGAATGGTAAGAATCTTCTCTTCAGATCCCCATATGTAAATAATGTTTGCCCCATCAAAGATCTGTGTGTCTTTCTCATCATTGTATGTTCTTTTAAATTGGGATTGTGTGTCTGAAACCTCAGTGACTGAAATGTTTGCTGAAGTAGCAAATGTCAACTTTCTGCTGGTAGGCATGTTCCATTATTAATCTGCTGTGATGTGTATTAGTTTGTAACTCCAGTTTGTGTTTTTGAGTCTGAGAGGGGTTCTTTATTTGACTTTTGTCTTGTAGAAAACAAAACAATAACAACAAAAAAACTTTGGCTTTTTGTTCTATTTTGAATCGAAGGTAAGAGAAAGCAACTCACTGCCTCAGTATATCTTCCCTGATATCTGCCAGTTTCTCTAAAGCTTACTATGAGAAGGCCTCTGTCCTCAAGGGTTTTAGATATTTTAGATTGAGATCAAATGAATATAAATTGTATATAATGAAACATGGTTTAAATACTTTAAAAGTATTCTTTTAAAATTGCAAAATAAAGTTGCTATTCCTGAATCACTCAGGAAGATATTGAATAGACAGGCTTTATGTATTAGCTATACTACATATTTATAAATAATATATTTTAAAATCTTTTATACATTGAAATATATTATTAATTATAACATTATTTTCTTCAAAATACCAGAACACAGGAAATTAGGAGTTAAAATCGAGGGAGACTATATTTTTTATCCACTCTAAGTGACTCAATTTTGCAAAAGTAGGTAGACAGTAGGAAAATGTTCATACGTTGTGTGTTATATTAGAGAGGAACCATGGGGACATATTAAATCTTATATATAGGTGCATATTTCCTTAATGTAAAAAGTTCAAATAAAATATCTAATGTATGTACTTTTTAATATTTTACTCCAAAATTTCATTATGTTTCATTATATGAAAATAATGTACTGCATTTTATTATGTGATTTGTGTTTTCTGTTTCCTGTTTTTCTCTCAAATATGTGAAAATGCTTCGTGTCACTAATTGAATCTTCATCCCCATGTCTCATTAGTAGGTATTATTTTCAAAGATATATGTTTTTATATGGAAGTAAAGATGTAAACTATTCAGTTCCCATTGTTTCTAAAACATCTTTATTATTGTCCATGTTCAAGCAGAAACACATCGTTCAATTGTGCTAGTAGCATTTGCACAAAAAAGCTTCAAGCCCCAGTTCTTCCACATAACATTCTGAGGACTTCATGGCCCCAGTTCTCCATTTTTAAAATACAGTTAGAGGATAATTTTGATACCTTTCAACCTTTAACTTTGACAAAGAAAAAGAAAATATCAACCATTTTGTTGATATTCTATTTGTACTCACTTTTCCAGGAGGAGTTAAGTTAGATAAAAAGATCAACAGGATATATGCCTCCAGGCTGAGGCTACCCAGGATTGGACTCAATGTCTGGAAATCACTTCTGTGTTAATATGAGTTGAGTTTCTGATCAACAGTTATGCAGGGATATAAATGTCAAACATTGTACATGACACCCCACCATGTCAGCCATTGTAAAGATATTCTATACTGCCAATATTTTAACATTAATTAATCACTGTACTTCTAAATTTGTTGAGTTGGTTTTATTATTTTCATAGTATACTAATTATTTATTCAACAAATGTTTATTAAGCACCTACTGCAAGTTGGTCACTGTGGTAAGTTTTGGGATAAAGCTTCTTCATATGCCTGATACTATAATGGGAAGACACTAAATAATAAACAAATTAACACAATAATTATAAAACGAATACACACAACATTGAACTGAAAAGTGGCTGCCAAAGCTAATTAAAGCTAACTAGTAGTTTTCACATAAATATCATAAAATAAATAGTGGGTTGAGCTATATTCTCTACCAAGAATATAAGTGGCAGAATCTTTTGAAAATGAAAGAAGCATATTAGGGAACACGGCTTTAGGAGTGTATTTAACTATCCCAAGGCACAAATAAGTACAAAGAGAAAAGATTCTTTCTTAATAAACTAGATTAAGAAAAAAGTTTTAGAAATATGCATTATTAATATGTATTATTAAATATTTAATTAGCTTACTTGCAACTGATGAGTTTGTATATTGTCACCTGAACAATAAAAAGACAAAAATGAGGGATTTCATTCATATTTAGTTGCCAAGAAAATCTTTTAGACAATTTATTATTTTTGATGGTTGAAAAAAGGGAAGGAAGAAAATGATATCTTTAAAGTCTGAAGTTAAAGGTGGTTTGGGGGACAGTTAAGGAATACCTAATATTGATCATGTTTAAATCTCTCTACATTTTTATCTCCAATTTACTTTGTTGTTCACCATAATATTCTCTTCATTTCTACTTTCATTCTCCACCTTAACATTACTGCATCTACTAACAGCTAATAAAATGAATTGGTGAGTTGTTTTTTTTTAATATCATTGACTTTGTGGTCTTTCCCTCTGTTCAGGCATTAAACAAATTACTCCTTCACAGAAACCATTACTTTATTTTCTTACTCTTATTTATATTGATTATGAAATAATCAAATTATAGTATCAAATGGAGCAATTTTAATTTTTTTAAAAGGCCTCAGATATATTCACAGTAAGAAGCTGTAATTAGTAAATCTGCAAATCAATGGTATATTTACGCAAAGTTGACTCAAAAAGGTTCTTTCATGTTAGAGAATTGATTATGCAAGTCTTCGCCCAATCTGGCCTTGTTCTCGTAGAGCATTAGGACAGTAACAAATGCTACTAGAGTTCACCGAAGCTTAGGAATCTCTTTTTAAAGATACTCAAAGTCATTTGGTAACATGAGAATTTAGAATGACAATAAAAATGACTAATTGAAAGGCAAACAATATTAGAGATAAACCCTTTTTTGATTTAAATAATTGATAAAATGTATGTGTTATATTAGGCATTTAGTATCAAATCCCAATCATTTGTCATCAGTTGATTGACAGAAACTTAAAATAAAATTCTTATACTTGTGTTTAGATAATAGGTTTATTCTTGTTCTGGTTCACATCTCTTTTTTTGTATCTAGTTTCTACCTTAAACTGGTAAAATTATTTAGTTTGTTTTCTCTTTGACCCATAAGAATTGCCTATTTCCAGAATCAATTATAATAATATAGATCTAATATCTAATATTGATATCTAGCAAA
>NW_012101543.1:1217742-1223579 GCF_000951045.1 Mandrillus leucophaeus | reverse complement strand
CTTGGACACAGGAAGGGGAACATCACACACCGGGGCCTATAGTGGAGAGGGAGGCGGGGGGAGGGATAGCATTAGGAGATATACCTAATGTAAATGATGAGTTAATGGGTGCAGCACACCAACATGGCATATGTATACATATGTAACAAACCTGCACATTGTGCACATGTACCCTAGAACTTAAATAATAATAATAAAAAGAATACTAAGAAATTGTATGAACTCCAAAAAAAGATTAAATTTAATCTCTTTTAAAAAAAATAAAAATAATTCTAAAACTTTATTAATGAGGAGGCATGACTTTTAAGTAGAATTAATCCAGTTTTCCCAGAATCTATTCAGAAAAAGTGTTTATAGCTTATCAGAATTAATTTAAGCCTTACTTGTATAGTTTTTATTTTTTACTTGTTTCTGGTTAATATGCCTGAAGAGCTGAGATCCAAAAAATGTAATTTCTGCCATAGAATCAGAAAAAAACAAAACAAGACAAAACTGGTGAAAAAAAATCAAGTGTAGGCATTACAAATTAACTTTCTTGACCCTTTAAAGATTTTAGAGAGTTCTTAGGAAATATTTAATTTTGAGTAAAATGTTTTGTGACTAGGCTTACTAAGATAGTTAATTTTTTAAAATCAGAATAACTAGATCAATTCCTTTGATGCATAAAAATACTTAATATCATGTTCTGCCTAAAATATTAAGTCTTTTGGTCAAGCTGATGTTGAACAATTTTTTCTGCCAACTTTGAGTAATAGATATTTACTGCTTTTTTAAGCCCCTTCTGAACCTATAGCACCAACAAGGAGATTATATTTAAACTTATTTATTTAAATTCAGCCAATATTAACTGAGCCTCCACTTTGTGGCTAGCATTGTGTTAAGTATCTGCAATGTAGAAAAGAAAATAATTACAGTCCATATGTCCAAAAACTTATAGAAATTAAAACATTAGTTACGTATGGCTGTTTAACAACTCACTCCAAAAATAAAATGACTTTAAATGACAATATTAATTTACTATATCTCATGGTTTCTGTGGGTCAGAAAATCAAGAGTGGCTACATTGAGTAGACTTGACTTGGGGTCTCTCATCAAGTCACAGTCAGATGTAGACTACAGTGTCTGATAGTGTCCATGTAAATGGCTAAAATGTTAATGATGGTGTTTATGGAGTTCTTTGCTTCTTTTCTCCTAGGACTCTCTACTGGGCTGCTTGACCTTCCTCATGACGTGGCACTTGGTTTCTCCCAGAGAAGATAAGTCAAGAAAGCAAAACAGAAATGACATTGGATTTGTATGACCTAGCCTAAGAAGTGAAACACCATCATTTACTTTGTATTCATTTTGTCACACAAGAACAACCATGATTCAATATGTCAGTAGGCTATACAGGAGACAGGAACCATTGGGAGCCATACTGAATGCTCTGTACTACAGGCATGAAAAGCAAATAATTACAAAACAGTACATCAATGCAACAATGGCATTATATGTAAGGTAAATACATAGGACAGAATAATAAAGTCACAACTGAATATGAAGACATGATAGAAATTCTAATTAGGTATTATACTGGAAAAACATAAATTTCCTCAATAAGTTGAAATAGGGTATATGCATGTTACGTTTTAGAAGTAAATATTAATTATTTGTTTTCTATTCAATACTTCACTACAAAAATAAGTTAAACTATACTATACTGCTAGTTATAGAAGATTGAATATGATTTCTTTAGTACAATTTTTTTTAGATTCTTTATTCTAGATCACAAAAACTTTATTGACACTTTTGTTTAAGAACATAGTGCCGAACACATCTTTAAGAGCAGGAAACCACAAATTATAATTTGACAAGAAATAGAATGGTGACTGTAATGAATAATTTACTGCCTTGTTTAATATTAATGAAAATTAACTAAATAAAAGCTGAATATAACTTACAATTCAACACTTGTTTGAAAGAACATGACTTTTGTGATCATCAATTATACATCTAAATGACTTCTATTGATACATACTAATCAATACTGGGCATATTAGCAGACTGTGTCTTTGGAATAACTTCTATACCAAGCCTAATATTTTTCTGATAATCACTGATGAAATTAATACATTCAGATGAAAAGGTTTAAAATAATTAATTAGCAATATTTAAGAACAAATAGAAAATGATGCATATAAATATACATACATACATATATTTCACGTGTCAAGTAAGCATAATAAATCACAAAAACAATGATCATACAATATTGGAGGCATACATGATTTTTAAATTGAAGGTTGTAGTCAAATTGGTGAAACGGTTAGCCCAAGGTTATGTTCTCAGTTTGTACAATTAAAATGAGACCAGGTTTCTGTATTCTCATTCTTATTACTCTTTCAACAGTCAATTCTAATGAAGATGACAGCCATCATTTAAATACACATCATTAGGTAAAGAACATAAATGTCAATAAAACATTTTCTATTAAGTAGCAGGCTGATGGCGCCATAAAAATGAAAATTTTTCAAGTTGTAAAATATAGTCAAAGTCATAATGGAGTACATTAATATAGTTTGGCATTCTCTCCGTATTCCTTAGTGAACTGAAAAAGAGCTGTAATTAAAAGCGATTTTGATTGCTTTACGTTTATACTGCAAAGGATATACAGTGTTTTCCAAGAAACTGTTCTTTACATGAAACTGACTTAGATAGATATACACTACGTCTCAAGTAGCTTCATTTATTTTTCTTTGAATTTTTAAAATGTCTTTAATTGGTATTTATTTGAATTTATGTCACACAGAGGGCTTGAATTTGTGTGTACATCAGTGGCATGTTAATGCCACTTCAGCCCACATGTGTTAGTCAATGTAGTAAAATGTACAGTTTTTTTTACAAGACTACATATTTCAAGGGTTTGCCTAATAAACGGACTCAGAAACAAGGTGCAAACTTTGTGTTTTTACCTTTCATATTGCTTCATTTGTAACACTAATATATTATCCTCCAAATTTGCCCAACATTATTCAAACTGAATTTTCTAAAAATAGAGATCTTCTGAGGGTTTTCTTGTTGTTTAACTATATATCCATGAATACTTTTAACTGTATGATATAAATTAGCAACAAAAACAATTTTTAAAAAAGAATTGCTGCTACTGATAAATTTAACTTCAAGGAAATTTTGTTTACAATGAGAAAACAAAATGGATGTTTCAGTCCTAAATCAGATAATTGTACTACCCTTAATCTTGAAAGAGCATTATTTTTTCAAAAAATTATAGATTAACGCTTAGAATTAATTTAGAAGATTTTTTCAATGTAAGTCAGGAAACACTTATATTTTAAGTCAGGAAACACTTATAAGTCAGGTGCATGATAAAAATAATCTAAAATTAGATACCTATAAATAAAATATAAGTCTAAATCAATTTGAGACAAATTTAAAGACTAATATAAACTTGGTATCTAGCTTTGAGAAATACCCCTTTATTCTCTTTATTTTTTGTCTTGAGCATTAATATAGAATTTTGGAGGAAAATCACAAGAAAACTGAAGACATCTGTCCACCAAGAAAAGCATAAAAGCTATAAACTAAAGATAGACATATGTTCAACTAACTGCAGTCTTCAAGTAAGCAGCTGTTATTTTAAAAAGCAGAAGTAGAGATACAGGGCACTAGGATCTCAAATAGAATTGAGATTTAAAATTATGCATAAGGAATTAACATACTTTAATCCTAAAGAAGAAAAAAATATATTAAAGGTCATCATGACTAGAACCTTTACTTGGCAAAAGGCTTGTAGTCCCACATCTTATCAGATGATTTCCATTTGTGAGTTATCCTTGATTCTAATTCTCATTTCATTATAACAAAAAGTTATAACGAAAAGGAGAACTACTACATTTCAGCAAATCAAAATATAACTTCAAATATCTCCTTCATCTCCGTCCTCCAATTCTTGCCTGAAGGAATTGTACATCCAAAAGCACATATACACACACTAATATAAGTACCACTAAATGCCATGCAGTATCATCTATGGGGAAAACACTGCCACTCAAGTACATAGAATTGTAAATATTCTCGTTTATATTTTTGTCATTTATAAACATTTCTGGTATTAGCATCAAGAAAACAAAGGAACAAAAATAACTGTTTCTAGATAAAACAGTGTAAACTTAGAATGTCCATGATTTAACATATTAAAATTTCTTTCTCTTCCTCCCTCTCTCCCTTCCTTCCATCCTTCTGTCCTTTCTTCCCTCCTTCCTTCTCTCTCTCTCTCCTCTGTCTTGCAAATACTCTTCTTCTCCCTGATCTATTCATGTGTTCTCAGTTGGCAAGAACAAAGCTTTACCTTTATATGACAACAGCTAAAATAGTTTGCAGGAAATTAAAGTTCCTGGGAAATTTTTCATGTTCAAATACTTCAACTTTGTGTGCAGACATTCTAGGTACTGCTTTGGGTACATTTATTTACCCATTCTGAATTGAGGTTGCCTCATCTATTTAATGGGAATAAAATAACAATACCTAGAGACGGCAGTTGTGAATCATACATTTTTTTGTACATCTTCTTAGTGTAAGATTAATAATTCTGTTTTAAACATATTATCCAAAGTTGCAACAAAAATTACAATTAGAATGCATTCTCCAGGTGTAAATTTGGCAATCAACTCTGAAGGGTTGTTTTCAAAAAGAAAATTCATGAATGTCAGTTATGTATGTGTGTTAGGATAATAGAGATGATGTATAAAATACATCTAATGCAAGCCAAGCAAACTTTTAATTTTTATTTCAGCACAAATAAAATCCCCATTGTAAACAAGAGTTATCTTCTATAGTCAGTGAACAAGAAAGAGTGATATATTTTTTAATCTAATAAATAAGTAAAATAATGCAATAAGAATATATTAGTTGGTCGATATTGTTTGTAAACTCGAATTTAAAACTCTTGATAGAATCATGTGTTCTAACATCTTACCCTCTTCAAGGAATTCCTACTACAACTTCAGTGCATTTAAGCACTTGCATGTAACGGGAAGCTCGTTTCCTTAAGACAGTGGTTATTGCATTATTAGACAATTCTAATTGCTGATACATTCTATCTTAAGTTGAATTCAAATATATGTTTCAATAATTTGCACTCATGAGATCTATTAATTCCCTATGGAGAAACAGACCACAGATTTACTTTATTTTCACTATAATCATAGTCCTTTAAGTATTTGAAGACAACCTCCATCTCTCTCTCTAGATATTCCTTCATGTTTTTTTTAAAAGGGATTTTAAAATACATTTTTTTATTTTGTAGTGTGTAGTCAATGTTAATTTTTGTTGTGATCAGATAGATATATATTGCTACAGTGACTTGGTTTTGTTAAGGGAAAAAAGAAGTAAGAAAAATAATAATGGAAAGTGTGAAAAAAAAAAGTGCTGGTGTCCTCATTAAAATGTGATTAAATGTTTAAACTTCCAGTACATTAACACTGACATTTTGTCTTTTAAACAGTGTCAGGTAATGAAGGTCAACACAAGCAAGCATTCTGTTTCTGGCCCTTAGTTCGAAGCACACTGTACTTGGACTTCACAGCAGGGAACTGTCAGGCACGGTTCTCCTCTGTGCTGCTTCTCTCTAAGTACTAGCTTGCAGCTGGCTCCAGCATATGGTAGTGTATGGAGATATTTTCTGGGGTCCACTGCTTCAATCACTATTTAATGATTAATTACTGCAGTGTGATGCCAGGGTGAGACATTCAATGCTTCAGGTAAAAATCTTAACTATAGAAAATGACAGCAGGCAGCGTTTTGAAAGCTGAGTTAACTTTGTCTTTCTTTTGATGAATTTA
>NW_012101543.1:1212422-1214967 GCF_000951045.1 Mandrillus leucophaeus | reverse complement strand
AGTGATATATTTTTTAATCTAATAAATAAGTAAAATAATGCAATAAGAATATATTAGTTGGTCGATATTGTTTGTAAACTCGAATTTAAAACTCTTGATAGAATCATGTGTTCTAACATCTTACCCTCTTCAAGGAATTCCTACTACAACTTCAGTGCATTTAAGCACTTGCATGTAACGGGAAGCTCGTTTCCTTAAGAGAGTGGTTATTGCATTATTAGACAATTCTAATTGCTGATACATTCTATCTTAAGTTGAATTCAAATATATGTTTCAATAATTTGCACTCATGAGATCTATTAATTCTCTATGGAGAAACAGACCACAGATTTACTTTATTTTCACTATAATCATAGTCCTTTAAGTATTTGAAGACAACCTCCATCTCTCTCTCTAGATATTCCTTCATGTTTTTTTTAAAAGGGATTTTAAAATACATTTTTTTATTTTGTAGTGTGTAGTCAATGTTAATTTTTGTTGTGATCAGATAGATATATATTGCTACAGTGACTTGGTTTTGTTAAGGGAAAAAAGAAGTAAGAAAAATAATAATGGAAAGTGTGAAAAAAAAAAGTGCTGGTGTCCTCATTAAAATGTGATTAAATGTTTAAACTTCCAGTACATTAACACTGACATTTTGTCTTTTAAACAGTGTCAGGTAATGAAGGTCAACACAAGCAAGCATTCTGTTTCTGGCCCTTAGTTCGAAGCACACTGTACTTGGACTTCACAGCAGGGAACTGTCAGGCACGGTTCTCCTCTGTGCTGCTTCTCTCTAAGTACTAGCTTGCAGCTGGCTCCAGCATATGGTAGTGTATGGAGATATTTTCTGGGGTCCACTGCTTCAATCACTATTTAATGATTAATTACTGCAGTGTGATGCCAGGGTGAGACATTCAATGCTTCAGGTAAAAATCTTAACTATAGAAAATGACAGCAGGCAGCGTTTTGAAAGCTGAGTTAACTTTGTCTTTCTTTTGATGAATTTACCCGATTTTTCTATCCACTTGTAAGGAGTGAGGTGAAAAAAGACAAAATTGTCAAGTAGCAAACGCCAACCAACAATGACAGGGGTGGTATTCAGCAGAATAGTCTATGATTGTCACTCACAATGAGAATAGTGCAGACAGATACACAATAACTAACTCTCTACTGGAAACCAAGCAAACAACTTGCAATTGACATTCCAAGATATAATGGCTCTGAGCTGTGAAAAGAGTCTTCTGACAATGTTCCTTGTAAGCAAATAAGGGTGAGATACGTTTTCTACCAATATATGTTTTTGAACTCCCTATACCCAGAAGAATGAGGGGACAATATTCTTTATGATGTATAATATTTAGCAGTAAAAGAAATAATTTGATAAAAAGGCTACCCTGATATTAAAGTAGTATAATTGTGTATTTTTGTTTTCCTGTAACTTTGAATCATTTATATTGAAAGAAATTTTAGTTTAAAAATAGTGCAGCAATATGACAGCTAATACTGATGTGAATCATGCAAGTTGAAAGATGAACTTTGTATTCTGATAAATTTGGATAATAATTTACAGTAATCTGGTAATTATTAAAATGTTCACTAATTAATTTTTGTTCATAAATTTTAACTATTTCTGGTTTTCTTCAAAACCAGTAACAGTTTTCTTTTCTTACAACGTGTGTTTTTCTTCAGTATAGTTACCTTGAAACAAGCTCTAACTACTTTTAAGCAACAAGAAATTGCCAAATAACTATTATTCAATGATATTGGACATTATCCTTTACATGTGGCTTGGTAATGGATAAAGAGATAATTAGAATGTTTTAAGCATATAAAAGCAATTTATGCAGATAGGAATACAATACCTATTTGTTTACTAGATTCCAGAAGATCACCAGTGTATAAATAGGTATTTATGAGTTTATTTAGAACTCAGAATATGTTTTTATTAAATAATGTAATAAGTATTTGTTATACTTCTAGGCTAGAGTGCCTAAATATCTTTTAGCAAAACTGAGCAAGTTTACATTTGCTATAAAGAGTAGAGTAATAAATGTTACTGTGAGACAATATATGGTATTGCAACTATAAGTTTAGTAGTATTTATTTTTTTTAATGTCTAGTTTTCAATTTTGGATTCTGAGATTATTTCTATGTCATTCAACATTCTCAGAAAAGAATGAAGATTTGCCTTTCACTTTCGGCTCTTTCCTTCAGATCATCTCACTAATGCCTATGGCAGTAAGAAGAGGGTCTTAATGTCCGTAGTTTTAAATATATGAGCATCTTGTGTAAGTCATGGGGTTACCTCCAAGGGACAGCTCTATCAGAACAAATAATACCAATCTCAATTCACTAGATACACAGAATTTTTTCAAAAAGAAATAAGGAAGAACTATATTTCAAAATGACTGTTTTTTGTTATGAATAGACATAGATCGTCTGTTAAAAATTAAATATGGATCACAACAAACAGTAGAAATATGGCCTATTTGTATAACACTGGTCTCCTCAATATATAAATATTTTTAAAAATTTGCTAAAAATCATAAAATATATTAACTTT
>NW_012101543.1:1191947-1210537 GCF_000951045.1 Mandrillus leucophaeus | reverse complement strand
CACATGAAAAAATGCTCATCATCACTGGCCATCAGAGAAATGCAAATCAAAACCACAATGAGATACCATCTCACGTCAGTTAGAATGGCAATCATTAAAAAGTCAGGAAACATCAGGTAGTATTCTAACACATCACAGTGTTGTCACAGTTTAGCTCTGAAATGCTGTAAGTTGGAAGAGCCACAAGACACATTTCGGGCTTATGTTAGGGGTACAGGTTAAAAAAAGTATGAACAATAGGTGAAGAAGATTATTTGGGACATGTCTATTTTACAGGAGCCTCAGGAGAGTCATGGCATAAAGCTGAGAATTAATGATATCCATTAATCTTAATCCTTGCTGAAATATCCATGCAATCATAAAGTAGGCAAGTGCAGTACCTAACTACAAATGTAAAAAAGGTACCAAACTCATTCAGCCTACTCTAAACCCCGAAATAGGAGCATTCCAATTTCATTTGGTTGATCTGGCATATTTATGTCCCCAATTTAATGAAGCCTGAAGAGTCAAACTAGTAGTGTTATGATGAGTTAACACCACAGCTTTGATTGCTCACCATCCAAATAGCAAAATTTTCTAATATCATTTTATGGGACTTAAAAGACATTAAACTAAATATGATTGTTGCTCTATAAAATGGTAGAATAGTTTTCCATATACTGTATATATGCAAATACAATATCCCATCTCAGCCTCCAGTGCCCATAGTAAGTTACCCTTACAACTTAGGTTGAATAATTATTATTGGTTTACGTGCTTCTAAATCTTCCTTTTTTGTGTAACTAAGACAGAGCTAAGCTTTCAAAACAAAAAAAGAACCATGCCTTATAGAGAAGACGATCTTGTTTAAAAGCTCTGCCTCATTATGCAAGGTCTCCTTTCCCATTTGAAATAAATTCGTAATACATACAGAAGACAATGCCTGTAACCTGAAAATTACAAGAGAATCTTCTGAATGTTAAATGTTTCATATACCTCTCATTCCTTCAGAGAAATGTTGGGCTGGGGTTGAGGGATTCAGAAGAGAAGAGAATTATAATCTAAAAATACAAACTTTGTGACTATATACTGTAGAGACATTCAATTTCTAGCTTTTAAGAGCAGCAGTAAATGTATAAATCATTATTTCATCATCCACTCAGGAATCCCCAGATTACAAAGCCCTCTTGGCACTATGAATGTCAGTATAGACACTACAGAATTGCAGGAACTTCTTGTGAGGTTCGTTTGTTTCCCAAATGAAAATCTATAGCAATATGTATTTTTTTCTGTTTTCCTCTTAATTGGTTGGTGTAAACAGAATTGTGTAAGGCAAGTTTAGGAAATGGTCACAAGGTAAGGGCTGAATACCTAGCTGTAGGATATGTCTTCAGTTGTAAGCAATATCTTCCCCTTCCCCCACTCCTTGTGATATGCTCAGTAAACTTTCCTTTATGGCATTCTCCAATTTTTTTCACTGATATGATGACAACCATGACAATCGTATTTTATAGAGGTATGTTCTTTAATGCGCTGATGTGTAAAATAGGTTTACTGTACTTAAAGCTGCTCTTTACTGGCGAGACTATGCCACAATTACTTGACTATAATGATCGACAAAACTCAAAATAGCCTCACTTTGGATAAGCATCACAAGTTAAGATACATGTCTAAACTATCCAACTTTGTCAAACTCCCTTATCCTTTGTCTTCCAAGTAAAGATTCTCAAAAAAAAAAAAAAAAAATCCATTATTATTGATAGGACCTGGCTTTTGATTTTTCCCCCTCGACTTTCTCACTATTCCTTGACTCTGATCCTTAAGAGGGAATATTTATTTTGGATGTAAGTAAAATTAAAAGTCATAACTTTCTGTTTTCTGAGTCTTAATAATCTTTTCCTACTTGAATTGTATTGGATGATATTGCATGCTCTCAGAAGTTAAAAATACAAATAATTTATATTTTATAGAGAAAGTCAATGTTAGAAATCCTTGCACCAAAATGAAAATAGTCATCCAGTCATTCACAAATATACTGAGAGAACCAATGGAAATAGGCATCAAAACTAACAGATGCCAAGACACAATAGAGTTAAATTTCAAAATAAATAGAAAGGAAATATACATATAGCAATTTTCACAGGGACATTTCAGAACTCTTGAAAACAATGGCAATGTTAAGGACTAAAAACAGATCATAACAGAGAAAAGCAAATACGTTTGTGAGGAAAATATACTTTATGAAAAGGGGTTTGTGAGAAACCTTTAGCCAAGCACATAAGATGTGTTGCTTCCAGGAATCTTTCCATTCTACATTTTGGGGACGTAGACCAGGGTCTGACTCATGCCTAAGAAATCTAGAAATAAAATATTAACTCTTATAGTGGTAGGGTCAGGAGACTCCCATTTCAGTGCTATAGGACTCCACTCTGAAATTGTTGGAATGAGGAATGCAAGTGTTTTCATGTACTGGATGTGGGCCATATGAGAGGAGGTATTGGCTTGGAGTCAAGTTAGGGTTCTATCTGCAAGGGCCACTTAGAGGACTGAAATACCTACAAGGAAGAATCTCGGAGAGAAACTCTAGGAAATCAGAAAGTAGTTCTTAGCTCTTCTGTATAAGGGATATCCGGGAGAGAGTGTTACAGAATCACTAAAGATTCTATGAGAGAGTCCCGGGGAAGGAAGAGACAGACTAGAACTTTTTGCCAGCTGCAGAGAACACCAATAAACTCCCAAAGCAACCATGTAAGTAAAGATTTTTCCTTTGCCCTTATCATTTCTTCATATTCTGTTGCTCTGGCTCTTCAGGTGTTCCAAGATGACTAGCACAGCAGTGCATGGGGGTGGGATAGAGTTGTAAGAAAGAAGCTCGAAGCAGAGAATTCAAGAAGCAACAAATACTACTTTACTACTGCCAGTTTCAATCTGAAGCAGTCAGGCCCTAGCTAGTTAGAGAGGGAAAATATTTAATGCAAAATCAAACAAATGCTTAAATAAAGGAACTTCAACCATGATATGTGCCCCCAGTACCATTTTAAGATGATGTTTTGAGGATGAAAGTTAGACCATTGTTTATTTCAATGTGCCAATGAATTACTATTTTCATATACTTTGGCCAGCGCAAATATGTGCGCTGGTTTTACTCTGTAATTCTTAACATCCAGCAAAAGCCCAGCTGGGGACAGAAAGCACCAACTATGACATTTTTTTCCTCTGGAAATACTTTTATTTTTGCCTGCATTATTAAGAACATATTTGCTGGGTATAGAATTATCGATCGGTAGGCATTTTTTTCCAGTAGTGTCCAGATATAATTTTAGTACTTTTGGGCTTTGATTGTTTCTTTGGGAAGTCTGCTATCATTATTGTTGCTAAGATAGTGGTAATATACTACTGTTTTCCCAGGCTGCTTTGAAAATAATCTCGGTTTTCTTTTTGTTTTGCTTTGTTGATTTGTTTTTGTGTTGTGAGCACCTGGCCTAATTTTTTAAATTTTTTTGACAAATAAAAATGTATAAAATGATGGTGTACAACATAAGGTTCAAAAATATGTATACATTGAAGAGTGACTAAATGAAACTAACATATGTATTACCTCACATATTTGTGGAGAAAACAGTTAAAATCTACTCTTTTAGCAATTTTCAAATATAATATAAAACATTGTTATTAACTGTAGTTACTATGTTGAATAATAGATATCTTGAACTTATTCCCTCTGCTTAGCTGAAATTTTGTATCCTCTGTCACCTGAATATCCTTCAACCTCAGCTTCTGCTATTGTGAATAATGCTGAAATGAATATGAGAGTGCAGGTGTCTCTTCAACATACAAATGCTGTTACCTTTGGATATATACCCAGTAGTGGGATTGCTGGATCATATATTAGTTCTAGTTTTAATTTTTTGAGGACTCTTCACAGTGTTTTCCATAATGGTTCTCCTAATTTCCACTCCCCACAACAATGTGCAAGGATTCCTGCTTCTCCATATCCCAGTCAATGCTTGTTATATTTTGTCATTTTGATAATAGCAAGGTGTGAATTGATATCTCAGGTGTGAGAGGATCTCTCTGTAATTTTAACTTGCATTTTCCTGATGATTAGTAAGGTTGAGCATCTTTTCACATATCTGTTGGCCATTTATGTGTGTTCTTTGAAAAAATATATATTCAGGTTCTTTGCCCTTTTTAAAATCTGTTTACTTTCTTGCAATTGAGTTATTTATTATACATTTTGGATATTAACCCCTTATCAGATGTGTGGTTTGCAAACATTTTCTCCCATTCCATGAGTTGCCTCTTCATTCTGTTGTTTTGTTTGCTGTGACAAAATAATAATAGTAAATTTAATGTAATCCCATTGGTCCATATTTATTTTTGTTACCTGTGCTTTTGGGGTCATATCCTAAAAATCATTGTCCTGATCTACATCATGGAGCTTTTCCCCTATGTATTCTTCTAGCAGTTTCACAGATTCAAATATTATGCCCAATCTTTAATTCATTTTTAGCTGATTTTTCTATATGATGTGAAGTAAGGGTCCAATTTCATTCTTCTGCATGTGGCTATACAGCTTTCCCAATATCAAGTATTAAAGAGAATAAATGAAAAATCAAGGGAGCATAAATGCATGGATGTTTTTCTGGGCTTGCTATCCTGTTGCATTGCTCTGTGTGTCTGTTTTTGTGGCAGCATCACGCCGTTTGGGTTACTACAGATTTGTAGTGTATTTTGAAGTCAGGTAGTATTATGCCTCCAGCTTTGTTCTTTTTGCTCAAGATTGCTCTGGCTATTTGGATGCTTTAGTGGTTCTATATAAATTTTAGGATTGTTTCTTCTATTTCTGAGAAGACTGTCTTTGTCTTTTGGTGGGGATTGAATTAAGTCTGTAAATCATTTCAGGTAGTATACCCATTTTGACAATATTAGTTCTTTAAATTTATGAACATGGCATATATTTCCATTTATTTGTATATTCTTTGATTTCTTTCAATGTTTTATGTTTTAAGTGTGCAAAACTTTCACTTCCTTGGTTAAATTTATTCCTAAGTATTTTGCTGATTTTGCACGGTTCTGAAATGTAGGATTTTCAAATTTTATTGATTTTGCAGGATTTGGAAACCCTGCAAAATCAGCAAAATACTTAGGAATTAATTTGAAAATCCTGCAAAATCAATAAAAATACTTAGAAATAATTACTAGGATTTTCTTGACTTCCTTTTCAGGTAGTCAATTTTTAGTCTAAGAAAACCTAATGATTTTTGTATGTTGATTTTGTATCCCACAATGCTATTGAATCATTTATCAGTTTTAACAACTTTTGGCGGATTCTTTAGGGTATTTTATACATAAGATTATGTCATTTGCAAACAGACAATTTAACTTCTTTTCTTCCAATTTGGATACTTCTTATTTCTTTCTGACATATTATGATGAATAGAGATAGTGGGTATCCTTGTCTTGTTCCTGATATTAGATAAAAAGCTTTTCACTTTTTGCCATTGTATATAACTGTTAGCTGTGGGCTTGCCATATATGGCCTTTATTGTGTTGAGATACATTTTTTGTATACCTAATTTGTTGCGAGTTTTTTTTAAATTATAAAAGGATGTGGAATTTTGTTATTTTTTTCAGCGTTTATTGAGATGCTAATATGGTTTTTGTGTTTCATTGTGTTGATGTGATATATCCCATTTATTGACTTTTGCATACTGATCCATCTGTGCAGTTTTATGTAATGTGCCTTTGTGTGATTTTCTTTAGCTTCTTGGAGTTCCTTGAATCAGTGCTTGACACATTTCATTTGTTTTGTAAAATTTTCACCCTTATCTCTTTAAATTTTGCCTCCATTTATTTCAACTTTCCTTTTGGGGTATAAATTACATGTAATTATAGATCTCTTCATAGTTTATGTTATGTTTTCTGCACAGTTTTTGTAGTATACATTTTCTTGTTCCTTCATGTTTCAATTGGTACCTTATAAATTAATCAATAATTCTCTATTTAGTTATCTCTAATGACTTAAAACAACCTATTGAGTTCTTAATCTCAGCTGTTTTATTTTTTCATATAATTTCCATCTCTTTTTAATGTTTTCAGTTATTTGCCAAAAACTATATTAACTAGAACACAGCATTCCTGATTTTATTTAAATGTATGTTTAATTATTTTAATCTTTTGATTAATTTTAACAGATATAAAATCACTGATTGTTGACTCCTATTATACATAGCTACCAAGTTCTAATGAAGAAAACACCTCATCTCAGGGAATGACACCTCTAAGATAAATGTTGCAGACTGTCACTCTTCTTAATATTAGATAATGTTTCTGTGACAATCTTATATAATTACACATATGGTTACAGCCTCTTGTGTGTAGTAGTAATAGCAAAGGTTGTGCTTTTTTAGGCCTGATCCACATGATATTCTGGACATAAATTAGTGTAATCTGTTTTTGGCATATCCTCCTTCTATTAAAATTTTATCCCCTGTTAAATATGGGATAATATTCTTGTCAGAATAATGTCTAATTTACAAATAAAGGATAAACTATTGAAAAATAGGAGCTCCAATATGAGGCATTAGTTACAATTACAATTCACAAGTGTTTGGATAATTGTTATTTCTCCGTCTCTAATAATTTTAAGTTATAATTCTTCTTCATCATTTCACTCAGACTAACATAAGCCCTGATATTTTGTAGTGATTGGACAAATTCCTTGTAATTTTAAAATAATGGAAAGAGTTTTTATATATTAAAAACGTGAAATGACTAAAAGTTCTAATAGGAACTTAAGTGTGACTGAGGAAGAACTAAAACTGAGAAAGATTTTAATCTGTCCTTGACCATAACGTCTCCCATTAAATGAAGAAATAAAGAGAAAAATAATAAACATAGCATTTGCACATTTGCAAGTAAATGATCATATAATCTTCAACATTATAACACTTGTCACCTGTTTTGCTCCTACTGTGTGTTAGGCATCATTATAATCTCTTCGCCGTTCTGTTAAGAGTATTATTGCTTCCCCTCATTTTGAAATGGAAAAAATAATGTTCAGAGATAGTAGGTGTTTACTCCGGTTTAAACATTTGATAAAGGAAAATCAGTTCACCAGACCAAATTGCAATAGGCTAAAGTTTGTGACGTATACTTCAAAATCTAGAATCTAGAGCCAGTGACCTACTAAGAAAAATATAAATATGATTTCTTAATAATTTAGTTAATAATTTGCTTATGTGAAACAGTAATGTTAATATACCCACATTTTATGTTATACTGTAAAAATACAAAGAGATTTTCTATGCTAAATTTTTAAATAAGTAATATATAATGTACATAAATTTTAAAAAAGACTAATTATAGGATAAAATTAAAATGTACAGCCTACACTGATTTAAATGTTATCACTTTAACTGCTTTAAAACACTGTTTTAAATTGTGTGCAGTAAATATTTTCGCTTAAAAGCAAATTTGCATTAAGAGACTGGCTTCTATAAACTAACTGACTTCAAAAAATATAGTGCAAGGAGACAAACACTCAAAAATATTTCTCTACTTGGAGGCTTCCAAGTACAAGTATATATCGAAATTATTTAATTAAAAATATAATTTTCATTGGTAAATTATATAGAAATAAGTACAATCACCTACAGGAACATAAAGCTATTTATTTCACATAACTGTACACACATCCAAGGCATATTTTAAAATATATTTGAGTGTTATTGGGGTATGATAGTGATTTAATAAAAACTGAAAATATCGGGTAAGATACTTTAAAAATGCAAATGCCTTGACAAACCAATGAAGATACCATGCCATTAACTGAGGAATATGATTAACTCAACTTTCTGCACCTGAAGTCTAAAGAGGGGAAACAGACACAGATTTTTAAGTTTGGATACAGAAATATGTTAAAAATTATGCTGTTAATTAAAGAGTATTATGTGTGTATGTGATGAATGTATTAGCTTTTACCTTTATATATTCTTCAATGTACCTTATTTCTACTTAAGACAGAAAACTTCCTTATCTGTGTTTCTCTCAACATTATTTTGTTATTACTGCTTTTTAATTTTTTCTTTAATTTTACATTAAGTTATTGCTTCCCATATATAAGTCAGTCAGCATATTATCTTCAAAAATGTTGCCATATCTATCCATATTCATCTTACTTATAAGCTGTGCTTTCAACCTATTTTTTCTTTACATTTATTTACATTCATCACACTACATTTATTTAAAAACAAAATGCATATAACCCTCATACTTGCCATAAAAAAATCCAGCATTACTTGCCATAAAAACCATGCTCACATGAATAAATACAATGACCTTAAGATATATAAAGCAAATATTTTAAAATCATCAGGCTATAGATAAGTTCCTTAATGAGAAATAAGGAATTGTTCAGGATCAATAAGTAAGGAAATAAAGATGTTCCTACTCACTCTTAGCAGAGGTGGAGATGAATATGACATTCTTTATTAATAAATAGCTGCTTTTAGGTTTGATTTTAAATAGCCCTAGGAATGCTAAAACACATAAAAATGTAATAAGGATGATCACAATATTTTCCCACCTACTCTGGTAGGGCTGGAATCTTCGAATGAATGACTAACCAAACCATGTAATATGTGACGTTGAGTTTGAGAAGTCGTCTGTATTGTCAATATTTGTTTGTCTTTTCCGAATATATCTACAACTTTTAAAACTACCATATGCTTCTACGGCTGAATAAAACCCGAGACTCAACAAGTGATCCTGTAAGTCATCTAGGTCACATATCTATTTAAGTGTATTTAATACTAGTACTGAGTTCTTTCCAGGTTTACAGTTGGCTCCTGAGCTACCAGGATGTGCTGCCTTCATAGTTGCTGATTTGAAAACAGAGTATCCAGCTTTACTAAATCTCCCTAGAACATCTAGTAACTAGCTGGAGGTACTTAGCCTAGCTAAAGACCAGGCAGTCTTCATGACGTTTCTCTGCCTAAGAAAGTTTGGACAACTAGTACCAGTCCTGTGGGCTCTCTAGCCTGCCCTGGTAAGACCCTGCTAGCTTAGCCCTATCCTCATAATCACACTCTAGGTATGTACCATGAATACTTAGCGTAAAGCTTAAAAAAAAACACATGTGCCTCACATTGGTCCACTCCTTCCACCTTCCATATTTTGTTTTTGCTTTACCATTCAAGTCATTTTGGGAACCTTATAATTTAGATATAAAGTATCAAATATTGCTGCTTATACTTTTTCTTTTTGACTTTATGTAATATTCTTTTTGTTTTTAGTATTTCTGTCAAAGTTATTCATCTATTTTCAGAGTTTTATAACCTAATTTCTCTAGTTTTTTGATTTTATAATTTACTTAGAGATGTGTGTGGGTGTGGGTGTGTACCTGTGTAATGTTTAGAAAGATATCCCTATGCTTCATGCAAATCATTCTGAGCAAACTATCACAAGGACAGAAAACCAAACACCGAATGTTCTCACTCATAGGTGGGAACTGAACAATGAGATCACTTGGACACAGGGTGGGGAACATCACACACTGGGGCCTGTTGTGGGGTAGGAGGAGTGGGGAGGGATGACATTAGGAGAAATACCTAATGTAAATGACGAGTTAATGGGTGCAGCACACCAACATAGTACATGTATACATATGTAACAAATCTACACGTTGTGCACATGTACCCTAGAACTTAAAGTATAATAATAATAATAAAAGAATGATATCCCTGTGTAATCTTCCAATGGGATTGAGGTTTTCTGCCCCTTTGTATTTTGTATTTATCTGCACTTTCCTCCTTTGTCTAATGAGTATTTTTTTTGTCATAATATATATCTGTCATATTGTCTGTTCTTAATATGTTAAGCTATTACCATACAGTGACTAGTAGAAAGTCATATCTCTTCTACTTTATAATATTTCAAACACAAGCTCGTGCTACGTTCCTACTCTTTTCAAACGATTAATTCAGACTATCACCAAATACGCATAAGTATGTATTCTGCCATTCATATTATTAATTTTAACTCTATTAGTTTGGATTTGTCATTTTCAATGACATTTCATCTCTTTACAGATACATTTTAAAAGTTATCTACCAATTAGAACTCTCTCATATGCAGAAGTTTCCATTTTCTGAACAACTTTTCTCTATTACATTAGATGCACAAAAATCATGTGACAAAATCCAACACTCATTCATGATTAAATACTATCAAAAAACTTAGAGTAGAAATAAATTTATTCCACCTGATGAAGGTCATCTTTGAAAAATGTACAGCTAGCATTATACTTAATGGTAATCTGTCCCTGTAAAAATAGAAAAAGGCAAAGATTCCCACTCTTTCTACATCTATTTACCATTTTACTATAGCTTCCAGTCAGTATAATTTGGCAATAAGAAAAAGAAGACATTCAAATCGGAAGAGATAAATCTGCCTTTCTCCACAAATGATATAATTCTGTACACAGAAAATCTAAAGTTATATACAAGAACTACTACAACAATAGTAATAGAACAACAGAAATAGTAAATTATTTCATCAATGTAGTAGGATGCAAGATCAACATACAAAAATTAATTGTACTTTTATATAGTAGCAATGAACTCTACAAAAATGAAATTAACTTCATTCAGTGTAACATTAAATAGAATAAAATGTTTAGGAATGAATTTAACAAAGTATACTCAAGATTTATACACTAAAAACTACAGTACATTTGTAAGTGATATTAAAGAAGACTTAAAAACAGAGACAATACATTTTTCTGGACAGGAGGGCTTAATAAGATGGCGATTTTCCCCAAATTGATTTATAGTATATTAAAAGCAATTTCTATCACAATCCCAGTATACTTTCTGGCAGGAATTGCCAAAATAACCTTGAAATTTACTTGAAATGCAAAAGACCTAAAATAGCCAAAACAATCTACATAGGAAAAAAGCTGAAAGACTATACTTTCTGACTTATAATATTGTGTAGAGCTGCAGTAATCAAGACAGTTTTGTATTAGAATAATGGTAATCATACAGACTAATAGAAAGTAATTAAGAATCCACAAATAAACCCTGACATTTGTGATTGGTTATTATTTGACAATCGTGTCAAACTATGTCATGGGAAAAATCAGTATTCTAGATGTGCTGATACTGAATGTATACATGCAAAAATGTTAATTTAACCTTAACTTACAGCACCTACAAAAATGAATTCTAAAATATCATAGACCTAAATGTAAAACTAAAGTTATTTCACTTTCAGAAGAAAACTCACAGAAACATCTTCATAATCTTGGATGAAGCATATTTCTTAGATAAAACACCAAAAGCATGATATGCAAATGAGAAAAAAGGTCTATAATTAATTAAATTAATTAAATATAAAACTTGCCTGCTTCAAAAGACAATGAAATGGAAAGTTACAATCTGAGAGAATATATTTGCAAATAACATATCTGTTAAAGGATTTCTATCTAATACATGTAATACACACTTGGAACACAAAACAAACTGACCTTTTTTAAATGAAAAAATAATTTCAATAAATACTTATCCAAAGAAAATATACAAATGCCTAATAAGCACATGAAAAGATACTTAACGAATCATGAGGGAGAAGAAAATTAAAATTACTCTGAGGTACTACTTCTTACCCACTAGATCCGCTCTATAGAAAAACACAGATAATAACAAGTGCTGGCAAGAATATGAAGAAATTGAAACCCTAATGCTTTGCTTATTGGAATGTTAAATGGTGCATTCAGTTTGAAATACAGCCTGGAAGTTCCAAAGAAAGTTAAATATAGTTGCCCTACGACCCAGCAATTCACTCCTAGTTATATACACAAGAAAAATGAAAATATACATTCACACTAAGACTTGCACGTGAATATTCATAGCATCATTATTTGTCATAGCCAAAGAATAAAAAAAAAGTCCATCAAAAGATGAATAGAAAAAGCAAAATGTAACCTATCCATTCAAATACTAGGATAATGACAAGCCTGAAGGCCAATGGAACAGAACTAAGAGTCCCAAAATAAATCCTTATATTCATGATTGATATTGCAAAGAAACCAGGTGATTCCATGGGGAAAGACAGGATTTTCAGAAAATAGTGCTGATATCATTATACAATATCCTTTTTGTCTTTAGTAATTTTATTTGCCCTGAAATGCAATCAAAAGGAAGCAGAATTTGCTATATTAATGTCAGATAGTGTGCATTACATGTTTGTTCCACCCTTTTACTTTCAAACTGCTTATATTTTAAATTTCATTTTTAATTGAAAAACAATTGTATATATCAGTTACAATGTGATGTTATATGTTTACATTGCAGAGTGATTACATCAAGCTAATCGACAAATCTGTCACCTCACATACTTTTTTGTGGTGAAAACATTTAAAATCTACTTTTTAATCAATTTTCAAATAAAATTGAATGGCATTATTTCCAGACAATATATTCTTGCTCTACACATTTTGAGCAAATTTCTAATATCTGTATATTAATTGGTACATGAAACCATTTAAATTTGATTTAATTATTGCCATATTAAAGCCTAAGTTCGCTATTTGATGTTTTATTGTGGTACATAGCTGTAACATGAAATTTGTAATTTAAGCCATTTCAAAGTGTGATTCGATGCCAGAGTAGATTCACAATGTTGTGCAACAATTATAGCTATCTAGTTCCATAATATTTTTACCACCTCAAAGTAAAATTCCATACCTATTAAGCAGTCACGCTCCATCCTCCCCTCCTCACTGCCACTGCCAACCATTAACATCTATTTTTCTATTCTGGATATTTACTATAAATGAATTCATATAGTATGTGCATGTTTTTCTGGCTTTTTTCATTTAGCATGATGTTTTCAAGGTGTAGCCATGTTATTGCCTTTATCAGTACTTGATTCATTTTTATAGCTGAATAATATTCCTTTTATGAGTAAACCACATTTTTTCTATATTCATCAGTTAATGGACATTTGGTTTTTTTCCACTTCTTTTGCCAGTATGAATACTACTACTGGAAACATCTGTATACACATTTTAGTTTGAGCAACTGTTTTCAACTCTCAACTCTCCACTAGGTTTTTTTTGAAGGTTCAGCGGAGTTGAAAAGTCTTATTGTTATTGAGTGAGGATGGGAGTCCCGGCTTCTCACATGGTCTGATACCATGGGGAGAAGAGACTTTGTAAACCCAGTGGATCGAAAGTCTTGGCTCCCTCCTACACCTTCTCTGAAATCACACCAGCACGGAGTTACAGCATCTCTGCTCTACTACAGCATCCCAAGGGTGGAAGTCTAGGCTTCTCACTTGGTTTTTGTTGTCATGGGTGGGGTCACAGGTTTTGTATTTATTTTTTTCTGTGGAAACATGAGAATAATTATTGTTTAAAAGTTTTCTGTTTTGCTAGGTTGCCTTTTTCCTGGTCTGTTAGAATAAAAGCAGGCTTGTATTGGAGATGTTTTTTCCTACACACCTGTCAGTCCTGGGTTGTCAACTTCATCAGCCCCAGGTCTAGAATATATGGGGCAGAAAAAAGTCCAGAGACCCTACCATCATGTTGTTCCTTGTGTCCTAACTACACTGGAGTCTGCTTTCTTCACTCCTCCTTTCAGAGGATACTTATTGTTTGTTTTATATATAATATTCAAGGCTTCTGGTCATACTTAGCGACAGAGATAAAGAGACACATGTCTATTCTACTTTCGCGGAAGTGGTAATCGCTAATTTCTTTTTATTGCATTGAGAGGTATTAATTGGTTGCAGGAAGTCTGAGCAACAATATGAGCTCTCAGAAGTTACTTCTCAACTCCTTACCTGTTCCAAATAAATAAGGAACTTACTTGAGACATCATACTTGAATGCTTTCAAATACAATTATGCACAACAAACTAGGTAAAAATATATCTAACATATTAATAGCATTGTATTAGTTTGTAGCTCAGGCATCCTATCTAAAAAAAAAAAAAAATCACTCACATTTTACAACAACACATTTCAAAATATATATGTAGGAACAATAAAATTATCCAAGTACCATAACTTAGTTAAATGTGAGCACTGACCTCAGAAAATGTCTATCTATATCAGTATCTTATACATAGGAACTATAAGATGGTGTCTGAGCCCGAGTTACAACGCATCTATCTTCTAGCGGTCAACTAGAGCTCTCTGAATTTCTAATTCTAAATATGACATTTTTTCCATGATAAGGCTGAGCCTCCTGGTGGGTGTCAAGTTACCCAGCTATGGAGACACGGGGAAAAGGATCCTGGTTTGAACTTTTCAAACTTTGTCAATTTCCCACCTACCACCAGCACTGTTAAGATATGTCTAATAACTGTTTTGCAACCTTTCTGACTTAGATATTGAGTTTGAATGTGAAGTTCCTTTGGTGGTTCTGTAGTTGCCAAAACTAGACCAATCAATGAGCTTACTCTTCATATTGCAAAAAAAACTTCTATTGCTAAACAGAATCATCCTTCTGCATGAGTTGGTGACTTGGAACAATCTTTATATAAAAAAATTTTTTTAAATTAATCAAAATAATAACTGTGCTTTGCCCCAGGATATGAAATGAGTTAAAAGTTTGCTGATATAAAGCTGTGATCATGTATAATTCTTAAATAAGCATCATGATATGGTTGCATTGTTAATAGCATTATCAGGTATTAAAACTCTACATTAACATTGTAAATAAATATTAATTATATGTATCAAGTGTTACATTTGAATAATACATGAACATGCTTTCATGCTTCTTAATTTTGATTGGTATCATTTTTAAGTACCCCTCAAACCTTGATGTGATTTGAGAATTTTAAAAATTAACTTTCCATATTGACAATTTCAAAAATTAGAGTAAATGTTTTTGTTCATAATTTTACTTTTTAACTAAATAAAACTTGCTGCATCAAGTTTCAGTATCATTTTAAAATATGTCCTTGTAGAAGTTGCCATAAATGTCGACATTTTCAGCAGCATAAATTTATAGTGACACTGAATTTTTATGACACTATAAAAGTCCCTACTCATGATGACATCTATAGCTGCATTTTCACAGAAATATAAGAATTTGTATCTTAGACATGTGGTTAATCCTATCTTGTTTTTCAAAAAGAGAAAATTGGGGTAACAAATATTTCTGGTATCCCCAAAACAGTCACATATATGTAAAAGAAATTTAAAAGTTAATTTTTTTTCCTTTAATGTTTGGCAGCCAAAGAATCTGTATCTGTTACTTTTTAATCAAACTAGCTGGAGAAAAAGGGAAAAAATAAAAGGTTTAACTAGGAATTGGGCGAGTCCATTAAGGGAGGAATTAAGCAGAATTTTACTGGAAAAATGAGTGACAGAAGCAAAAATTTTATTGTAAATATTCAGATACTTCCTGGGCTACTGCTTTCTTAATTGGCCTAATTGATAGGACTACAGAACTAAAATATTTAGGGAAAATGGCAGATAATATACATGTGAACCAATGTTTTTAAGTTTATTTGAAGTTGAAAGAAAAGGCATTATTTGTGATGGGGCAAATATATTCAGAATGTTTAGAAACTTCTGCTCTGGACATTTATATTGTCTAACTTTTTTTTTTTTTTTTTAACAATTAGATATAATCGATAGCTGACTGCTGCTTCTTGAAAATATGGGTGGAAATGCTTCAAACAGAAATGTATAGAGGTTATGTGTTTGACGAACCAATGCTCACTAATCTCAAGCTATCAGAAGAACAGAAAAGTCGTGACTTCCAGGAATAAAAACTTCCAGCAAGTTATTCATGCTAAGAGAAAAGTAACTTTAAACAGGAAATATTGAAGTATTGGTGACTGAAGGTGTTATGTGGAAGTAAGTTATGAATAATAGTTTAATTTTATTATAAGCAGTGTCCAGTTTCATTAGATTGATAGTAGTATTGGTTTATACTATAATTTTAATTATAATAAATCATATCATATTAATACAAAACATGTAACAATCTAATTTAAGATCTGCCATTATACCTTTGTGATTTATTTTTTATGTGTGACTAGGCCTTTCCCATTTTTTGGCTGCCAGTTTCAACATTGTCTCCTTAATGGGCCATCTTTGAACATTTTAAATTCATATTCCCTATCAACCATTTGTTGCCTTCTAAGCATTTTGCACTTACTTTGTCTGTTTGCTAACATGTATCATATATTGCATAAAATACACCATGAGCTCTAGGTGGGCAGATATTTAATCTCATTTTTATCTGTTCATGATATCCAACATAATGCTTAGTGTATAATAGGTATACAGCAAATATTGTAGATTGGAAGAAAAATAAATTTTACTCTTTTGTAATTGAAATATTGAGATATATTCAAATATGATTTCTTCACTAAAACGATTATATAATAAAGTATCTTATTTTAAATTTCTTATTTAATAAAATTAAACTCTATATATTTAAAAATGAGATAATAAACATTTATACATTTATATGTATTACAAACGAGGTAGATAAATAGGTAAACTTTGTGTAATTCTTACTAATAGGCAGAATTCTATGCGCTTTATAATCATTATTTTATTTACTCTTCAAAGCAGTATTATGAGGTAGATATTATTTTTCATTTATTTGAGACAGAATAATTTCTTTCCTCGAAAGAAGAAAAAAAAGGGGTGAGGCCAGGCATGGTGGCTCACACCTGTAATCCCAGCGCTTTGGGAGGCTGAGGCAGGCAGATCACAAGGTCAGGAGTTCAAGGCCAGCCTGGCCAACATGGCGAAACCCCGTCCCTATGAAAAACACAAAAGTTAGCCAGGTGTGGTGTTGGGTGCCTGTAGTCCCAGCTACTCAGGAGACTGAGGCAGGAGAATTACTTGAATCCCGGAAGCGGAGGTTGCAGTGAGCCCAGATTGCGCCACTGCACTCCAGCCTGGGTGACAGCAAGACACCATCTCAAAAAAAACACACACAAAAATAAAACAAACAAACAAAAAAACGGGGGTGGGGGGTGAATGAGAGACTAAACAGCAGAAACAGAGTTGTGACATGGAAAATAACAGAAAAAGAAAGGCAGGGGGAGAGAGAGGTTTTGAAAATTTTAAATGAATAGCAACATTTGAATAACATACATGATTTGGGGGCTATTTTTATGGTCAAGGGAATGTAATATAGATTTCAGTTTCTTTCTATTTCTATTTGGAAGTGAGTGAGTTGGTAAACAGTTACCTGATATTTCTTTTGAATATAGTACAATGCTAAGATGAACTGCCATATGTGGGTTACATTGGAGAAGCAGTCTTTATTTTAAATAATTTCCTTGGTCAAAAATAGATGATTAATTAAAAGATGATTAATTAAAAATGCAGCTTCGCCTTAAACAGTTTTTGGAACTGTGGTTTTAGGAAGCAGAAGTTGCAAGGCATGAGGCCCAGTGATTTTACAAATATCCTTACAAGTCAGAGATAATTTGTGTACCCTGCTCTCTTGTAGAATTACCATCTTAGAGACTGTTGAATGTAACCAATGCAAAGTATTATGAATTCACAAAATAGAGGAAGTGTAATAAGACTCTTTACTAAATTGCAAGCCTTTGTTTGCTATCTTGTATTTCTCAAGAATTTCTGGTAATTTCTAGAAAGGGAAAAACGTGGAAGACAGGAGTGCATTTCTTCAAGAACTTTGCCTTGTTTACTGAGAAAGATCATCCCTACTGGATATTCTAATGCCTCAATAAGACAAAAAGCAAGCAACTTTGAAATTGTTGGCAGAAGCTATATGCTCCATTACAAAAGTGGAGCAATTCTTATAGGGTGCTCCACCAGAGACGAAGGAAAACACAAAGAGTCTACTGAAAAGTTTACTAAAAAGCAAGAGGTAGACAATCTTGGAAGCACAACAATATTGGAGATTAAATGACAGTCTTTGAAATCTCTCACACACACAGATATACACATGCATATGTATATACACATACATATATACACACACATATATATACACACACACACGTATATACACACATGTATATACACACACACATGTATATACACACACACATGTATATATATACACACACACACACACACATATATATAGAGAGAGAGAGAGAGACAGAGAGACAGAGAGCACACTTAAAAACTTACTGAATATCTTTGTTCTGTGACAAAATGCCTGACAGCCGTAGACTGGATATACAATTTGATCAGTAGCTAGCTATTGGAGTAAATATATGTCAAATATGCAATAATATGCCATCAGGAAAATAATCCACATGTGTGTTCAGATCTGAGGAACCCCTGAAGATGAATATTCAATGGGAAATGGTGATGAATAAAGTGGAGGTTCAGTTACTTCTGAATCTGATCTGCATGGTAGTAATTAAGGCCGAAAGTTGAGGGAAAACTTTAAGGGCATTTCAAACTCAAAAGACTTCTGAATTTTCTGTGTTAGGAAACACATATAGGGATAAAGTGTTAAAAAGAAGCTAAGATTAAACAATACATAGACAAGATATAAAGGTGGGTACAGGGAGTGGGAGGAAATACAGATTGATTCTTCATCTTTTGAAATTAGATTTTTGACAAGCAAGGTAAGGTTAGGT
>NW_012101543.1:1128665-1191076 GCF_000951045.1 Mandrillus leucophaeus | reverse complement strand
GCATCACCCTGATAGCAAACAGCAAGGATTGTTGAAGTCTTTATTGAGAAAGTCTTCTGGGGGTACTCCTATTCTCTTTTTCCACCACAGAAGGGAGTCATGGCAGAGGGGGTTCCTGTTGGTCCTGGCTATGGGGTGAAGGCGTGTTCACAATGGTAGTAGTTCTGATGTCTGATGCCCAGGCATATGGGACATGATCATTGCTCTGGGGTTTGAGGCATGGACAAACCATGCTCCCACCACTGTGGGAGCATTGTTATCTATGTCTGTGGTATAAGAGTGGCCACAGAACCAGTGCCTGGAGCACATTTTTGTGTACTGGATGCTGACACACATGTGTCAACCATGGTTCTGTGGTCCAATGTCAGGAGCACCTGTTACAGCAGCTATGGCACTAATGTCCAAAGTGCAGATGTGTGGGGTAGCTGTGAAGACAGAGTCTGAATCGTAGGCACACACTAAGTGACTATGATTCTGAGGTTCAGTGTGTGCACATGGTTGGGTGTTGTGGTGGGTCTGACCCCAGAGTGGTACAGCAGAGACTGTTTCTCTGGAAGCTACAGTCGCAGCTCTTTGTCTGGTGTGGGGGACATGCAATGGTGTACACTCCAGAAGGTTCTATCAACTGGGATCAGCATCAGCAGAGACTATAAGTATCCTTACTTGAAAAAGTTGAGGATTTCTGTGGTATTGGTGAGGGCTGCTGAGGTCCTCTGATTGTCCTTTTCTTTTCATGGTGGGGGGCATAAGGACAGGACTGCAGGGGCCAGCACTGTCCCTGCTACTGCCCACACAAGTTTTCTGAGAGCTTGCATATCAGCTTGCTGCCACTGGTACACAACTGGGGAGTCTGAGGACACACCTTTTGCCATCATCAAATGTGAAGTCACAGATAAAGAAATGTCCATCAGCAAAACAGCAGATTTCTCAGCAGAAAATTTACAGTCCATAAGAGAATTGGGTAATATATTCAAAGTGCTGAAAAACAAACAAACAAACAAACAAAAAACTGCCAGCCAAGGATAATATACCCAGCAAAGCTATCACTCATAAATAAAGAAAAAATAGAGGATTTTTCAGATAAGCAAAAACTGAGGGAATTTATCACCACTTAACTGGCTCTACAAGAAATGCATAAGGGAGTCCTCCACCAGAAAGCAAAAGGATGATATTTACCAACATGAAAACATGATAAAAGAGGGAGAAAAGAACAAAAGATATACAAAACAACAAGAAACCAATCAACAAGGCAGGAATGAATTCTAATCAATAATAACCTTGAATGTAAATTAATGAAATTCTCTATTTAAAAGACACAGACAGCTGGGCGCAGTGGTGCACGCCTGTAATCACAGCACTTTGGGAGGCTGAGGCACGTGGATCACCTAAGGTCAAGAGCTCAAGAACAGCCTGGGCAACACGGTGAAACCCCGTCTCTACTAAAAATACAAAAACATTAGCTTGTCATGGCAGCACACATCTGTAATGCAGCTACTTGGGAAGCTGAGGCAGGAGGATCACTTGAACCAGGGAGGCAGAGTTTGTAGTGAACCAAGATCATGCCACTGCACTTCAGCCTGGACAACAGAGCAAGATTCCATCTCAAAACACACACACACACACACACACACACACACACAATTACGATCCAACTATATGCTTCCTACAAGAAATTCACATCACCTGTATAGCACATATAGGCAGAAAGCAAAGGGATGAAAAAAGATATTCCATGTAAGCAGAAACAAAAATTTGGCAGGAATAGCTGTCCTTATATCAGAAAAAGATGTTGAGAACATTTTTTCAGAACTGTGTAAAAAGACAAATAAATAATTGTATAATAATAAATGGATCAATACAGGAAGAGGCTATAACAATTTTAAATATATATTTACCCAACACTGAAGTACCCAGATGTATAAAGCAATTATTATTAGATCTAAAGTGAGAAGTAGACTTCAGTACAATAATAGTTGGAGATTTCAACACCTCACTCTCAGCATTGGACAGATTATCTAGACAGAAATCACAAAGAAACTTTTCATTTGTACTGCAGATTATACCAAATAAACCTAACAGGAGTTTACGAACATAATACGTGATAGCTGTAGAATACACATTCTTTCATCAGCACATAAAACATTGTCCAGGATACCCATATGTTAGAGAACAAAACAAATTTCTACTAGTTTTTTCTTTTTCTTTCTAATGAATTTGTAGCAAATCACAGTGGAATAAAACTAGAGATTGGTAACGAGAGAAACTCTGGAAATGTATAAGTACGTGGAAATTTTAAAAAACAAACACATACTACTGAATTATCATTGAGTCAACAAAGAAACTAAGGATGAAATTAAAAAAAAAAAATTTCTAAACAAATGGAAATGAAAAACACATCTAACCAAAACCCATGAAATATAGCAAAAGCAGTGTTAAGCAGGATGTTTACATGAATAAATACCTACCATTAAAAAGGTAGAAAGATTTTGTATAAAAAACTTAATAACATACCTCAAGGAGCTAGAATAATCAGAACAAACCAAACCCAAAATTAACACAGAAAAAATAATAAAGATTAGAACAGATCTAAAAGAGAGGGGGAGAAAGAGGGGGGGAAGGGGGGGAAAGGAAAGGAAAGTAAGAAAGAAAGAAGAGAGAAAAAAATAGCATGCAAAGCATCAAGCATTGGGGTCTTGTAACATATTTCTGACGACCACAGAAGGGACTGCAGTGCAGAAGCTCTGACCCAACGGCCACTTCTGGGTAAATGTTAGGGTTCTGTAACATTTCTGGTGAACTACAAAAGGGACGATACTGAAGAGACCCCCAACCCAATCCAAAGGAAAATCATCTGTGTGCACCAATTGGCTGACTTTGGGTAAGTGTGGTACATATATCTGGGTAAAGAATGGGATTGGGTTAGAGGCCCAACTTTGAGGAGTTAGAGTCTCTCCTAAGAAAGAGAGGGTTAAAGTCTCTTGACTGACTTTGGGTTAGAGGGTCAGAGTCTCTTTTAAGATTTAGGGGGTTAGAGACCCCTCTTAGTGAAGTCTTTCCAGGCTAAGTATGGGTTTGGCACTGCAGGCTATGGTCTTTGTACTAATCAACCTTTTCCTCTTTGCTGCATGAATCAATTTCTTGGTTGCCATCTCTGTTTCACTGTCATTTTCTAGAGACTATTTAAATGGTCTTGGGAATTTTAACGTATTTGTCTCCTGTGTGCCTCCCGATTTTCATCCATTTGCTTGTGAAACATTGGGAACAAAAAGCATTGAACACTCCATCTCTAAAATTGCTGATTGGGATTTGGTATTTAACAGCTATAAGCAGTAAGATTAAATAGGCGTGGTTGTTTTGTTGCCACTATGCAAACTAGGTATGATTGAGAAGCACAAGGATGGAAATCAGGGGACTTTATTTCTTGCTGTTTAACTTCATTTTACACACACACACACACACACACACACACACTTTTTGGATCTGGGCAAACCAGCTTTGCTTGTCTGCTATTGCCCAGATCCTACTTGCTTTGGTCATTCCCACCTAAATCCTCTTCATTACTTTTGCCTTATTCAACATTTTTGTTGAAGCCCATGTTGTGGTTTATCTAAGATTCATGGCTCAGCTCACTTATATTATTTGGATAATGTGAAGATGAGAATTCAATTTTTGGCAGGAATCCCCTTATTAATGCAGCTGGACTTAAAAACCGCTCTTATCCTTTTTAGTGGAACTCGGGCAGTGTCGTAGGACTTGCACGTTTGGAACTTTTCTTTCAATATCACCTGCTTCCTTCATGGGAACCATGGCATCGATTCCAAAGAACTCACCACTAGAATGTATGTATTCTTGAACTTTGGGACCAACTTAAATTGAATGGGTTTAAGAAGAGAAAACTGGTGTTTCTATGTAATACTGTTTGGCCTCGATATTATTTGGAAAAACAAGAGAAATAGCCGCCTACTGGAACTACGTCCTTTAATACTATACTTCAATTTGATTTGTTTTGTAAGCGGGAGGGAAAATGGGATGAAATATCATATGATCAAGCATTTTTGCTGCTTAGTCCGAATAAAACCCGGAAGCAGGTGTGTGCATGTTTGACGAGAGGAAAAAGAGCTAGACATACTAGATGATCCTTTAATGCAACCCCTCTACCCCAGGTTCAGCGGGCATTTTTGGGTGGAGCAGAACCTCCTCCTGTAAGCTCTGAAGGTTCAGATCTATCAGTCCTTTCTCCCTGGAATCTACCTGAATGTTCTATTGAGAACCCTCTGTCCCCTCCTCCTTACCTGTCTAATCTCACTCTATACCCTCCACTCCCTGAGGAACTTAATCCAGTGAGTACTACTCATAGTGGAGTCTCCTATCAACCTCCAAAGGGAAATCTTTGTCCATCTGGAGAGGTGGCAAGTGGGAAAGAAGGCATTGTAAGAGTGTATGTTCCCTTTTCTATGTCTGATTTGGCTCTATGTAAAGAGAAATCTGGTAATTTTTCTGAAGATTCAGGAAAATTCATGGATGAGTTTGAGAAATTAACTCTGACCTATAGTTTAACTTGGCAGGATCTGCGGGTTTTGTTGTCTCTGCGTTGTACAGTAGAAGAGAAACAATGCATTTTGGGGATAGCTAGAACCCATGCAGATGAGGCACTGGCTTGTAACTCGAACCATAATATGTATCAGGCAGGAGGTATAGCAGTTTCAGATCCAGATCCACAGTGGAACTATCAAAGGGGCAGTGAGAACTTTGGGAGGAGAGATCATACGGTCACTTGTTTGTTGGAAGGTATGAAGAAATGTTTGAAAAAGACAGCTAACTACGAAAAGGTTAAAGAAGTTTCTCAGGGCAAAGATGAGAATCTAGCTTTGTTTCAAGGGCATTTAGTTGAGGCAATCACAAAACATACTAACACTGATCCTGCCTCAAGGGAAGAACAAACCCTTTTGGGAGTATATTTTATAACCCAGTCTGCCCCTGATATCTGTAGGAAACTACAAAAAACAGCTATGGGCCCTCAAACTCCTATGGAACAGCTTTTGGATTTGGCATTTTTAGTTTTTAATAACAGAGACAAAGCAGAGGAAGCAGAAAGAGCAAGAAGGACCTCCCAGAAGGTGCAGCTCTTGGCTGCAAGCCTTAGGCTCACCTCCCACATAGGGCTGCCCTCCTGGCTCTTGGCCTGAACAAGGGAGGCTGAAAAGCTGGGCATCTGAGTTACCATGCCTTGGGCATAAATCAGTGTGCACACTGTAAGAAAACTGGCCATTGGAAGAGGGATTGCCCAGAGTTCCAAAGGGAGCCATAGGCACCCAAGCCAATGATGAATGAAATAGCCAGGCAAGCCCCAAAGTGACAGGGCCCATGATCTTCTGCCACAGCTCCCACTGGACAACGAGCCATATCTCCAGAGGTTACCATTGGCATGCTAGGTAAGAATGTTAACTTCCTTCTGGACTGCTTCCTCTGTTTTGACCCATTATAATGGGCCTCTGTCACCCCAAAACTGTATGATCACTGGGATAGATGGACAAGCGCATAGACACCATTTTACCTATCCTCTAAGCTGTCCTTCAGGGACTCTGGTTTTCTCACATACCTTTTTTACCATGTCTGGATGTCTCTGGGCAGTGGCAGCAACTGCTCCTTTAGTAGATGAAGAGGCAATAAACTGGTTTGAGGACAACATTTGGAGGTTTTAACCCCACACCAAGAACAAGGAGTTCTAGAAGCTAAAGGACACCAGTGGATGACAGGTGGATGCTTATTTAAATGTTAGGCTTTGCTGCTAGACACTCCTGATGCACTCTTGATACCAGATGCTAATCAATGGAAAATAGTTAAGCATTTGCATGACTCTATTCATTTGAGAAGACATTCCCTGTTTCAATTAATGTCTTTGCTTTTTATACGAAAAGGCTTACTTAAAAGAGCAAAGTAGGTTATTCGGGCCTGTGAACTATGTGCTCGGAATAATCTAAATAAGCAATCTTTACCTCCTCCTCTAGTAAGGCCAGTTCAGCATAGGGAAACATAGTCTGGTGAAGATTGGCAAATAGACTATACTCAGGTGCTCCCATGTAAAGGGTTTAAATATTTATTAGTATTTGTTGACACCTTTATCGATTGGACTGAGGCTTTCCCTACCCGGTCTGAAAAGGCAATTGAGGTTTCTAAACTCCTACTAAAGGAAATAATCCCTAGATTTGGGCTTCCTAAAAGCTTATAGAGCAATAATGGCCATCTTTCAGTGACAATTACCCAAAACATATCTTCAGCCCTAGGAATTCGGCCTGGAGACTATAGTCTTTAGGGAAAATAGAAAGAGCTAATCAAACTCTAAAAAGGATTCTTGCTAAACTATGCCAACAGACATCGGAGACCTGGCTGTCTTTATTACCTGTAGCCTTATTATGGGTTTGAGTGGCCCCTCAGGAAAATCTACAGCTCAGTTCTTTTGAAATAATGTATGAAGGCCGTTCTTAACAGACCTCCTAACAGACACAGATACTTTCAAGCTACAGAATTAAGGATCAACTTAGGAAAAGTGCAAAATGCATTCCTTGAATATGGAAATCAAAGACTCCCTTCTTTCACTAAGGAAGAGAATCTTGTTACAACCCAGTTGGGAGATTGGGTCCTATTAAAAACTTGGAAGGAAGGATCCCCAGCAGCTAAACTTTCCCAAAAATGAAAGGAACCCTATTATGTTCCCCTTAGCACCCCAACTGCAGTTAAACTTCTGGGAATAAACAGCTGAGTCCACTTATCTCAAATTCTTATGAAGTCCCACAGGCTGATAGAACAAAAGAGACTGATCCCATTTATTCCTATGAGCCAATCAGTGACCTCTGACTGCTGTTCAGAAGAAATGAAAGGGATGGGTAACATAAACATATGGATTGACATCCTACTTTTGGGTACTAGTTGGACTTATGCAGAGAGTAAATCATTTACTGAATGGGCACAGACTTTAGCCTCTCTGCATAATCAGACAAACTGTTGGGTGTGTGGATATTTTAATAGTGACCTGAGGCAGAACTTGTGCTTTGATGAAAATCAAATGTTGTGTGGATGTTCCAGACTATTCACATAATATTACCCAGGCTATGAAAGCTCTTTAGACACTCATATCTCTGCCATTAATGTACTATCAGTTGACCCTATATCAGCTTGGTTCCAACAACTGCCCAGTTCTCGGAAAGCCTTCCTGTTTAGTTTACTTGGAATGATTCTACTGATTTTGTTTTGCTGTTGTGGAATATATTGCAGTTGTACTCTTTGTGTAGGAATGCAAGATAAGCTCACTCAACGCTTTCTTAAACTGGACACATTAACCTTTCAGATACCATTTTTTGTTAGAGTTATGAACAGCCTTCATCATACCAACGCTCTCTGAACTTCTCTCTACTCTGAATGCAAGAGACCCTAATAGTTAGGCAGGAATATCATTTCCCCTATTCAGCCTGATGAAGTTATTCAAGACAGATGTTCATCGCTCTGCAACCCTTAGGATTAAGGGTCCTTTCGTAAATGGGGCAGTGGGGGCAGGGCCGCAGGGGGAGAAGGGGAGACAAGTCAGAGGCATCCAAACCAGAGCGACTCCATTTTGAGTGAGGGCTAGGAAAATGAGGCTGGGACTTGCTGGGCTGCATTCTCAGAAAGTTAGGCATTCCTGGCCTCTAGATGTTTATGGTTGAGGGAACAAGTTAATAGTATTTACTAAACAGACCCAGACTTGGGAGTGTCTGGATATCTAGATATCTGGAGAACAAAGGCATTCTTAATTTTGCTTTAAAGGTAATAATATTGATTTTTGTAAAATGTAGTAATTAAGAAAATTAATCATTTATCACAAACGTTTGTGGCAGAGTACATCTCCCCAACATCTTTTATTATCATATGCATATATACACACACATAGACAAGCATTGTACCTAGGGTAGACACATTCCTCCTCTTACTTTTGGGAACATCGTACTCTGTCTATAGAGTAGCTGTTCTTTCATTACTTTACTCTCTTAATAAACTTTCTCTTACTTTGCACGCAGACTTGCCCTTAATTGTTCTGTGAGATCCAAGAACCCTCTCTTGGGGTCTGGATTGGGACCCCTTTCCTATAACAAAGAAAATTTGGGTTGTAAGAACATAAATAAAATTGGCAAGCTGACAGCTAGACTAAGAAAAAAAAGGGAGAAGAACCAAGTACATAAAATCAGAAGTAAAAAGATATTACAACTGAGACTGCAGAAATACAAGCCAGTAGAGTCTATTTTAAAGTTGTATATGTTAACAAATTAGAAAACCTACAGGAAATGAATAAATCCCTGGCCATACACAATCTATCAAGATGGAACCAGGAAGAAAGAGGAAACAAACAGACCAAAAATGAGTAAAGAGGTTGAATCAGTAAAAGAAAGTCTCCCCCAAAAGAAAAGCCCAGTACTGGGTGGATTTACTACTGAATTGTACCAAACTTTTAAAGAAAAACTAACACCAATTCTTAAACGATGCCAAAATTAAAGAGGAAGAGCTTGTTTCTAACTCATTCCATGAGGACAGCATTACCCTGGTACCAAATCCAGACAAGAACACACACACACACACACTCACACACACACACACACACACAGAGAGAGAGAGAGAGAGGGACAGACAGAGACAGAGAGAGACTACAAGCCAATAACCTTGATGAATATAGATACAAAAATCCTCAACAAAACACCAGCCACTCAAATCTAATCACGCATGAAAAAGATAATACTCCATGATCAAGCAAGATTTATTCCAGCAAATTAAGGATGGTTTAACACACACAAATCAAAAACTATGAAATTTCACATTAACAGAATGAAGTACGAAAATTATATGACCATCTCAAAAGACACAGAAAAAATATATTACTTGATATAATTAAGCATGCCTTAATAAAAGCTCTCAACAATTTAGGCATACAGGGAACATAATTCAACATAACAAATGCCACATATGACATAGCTAACCTCACACTCAATGTAGAAAACTGAAAGTTTTTCTTCTAAGAAATGGGACAACGCAAGTTTGTCCACTTTTACCACTCTTATTTAACATACTACAGGAAGTCCTAGCCAGAGTAATCGGGCAAGAGAAATAAATAAAAGGCTTCCAAATTGAAAACAAGGAAGTGAAATTGTCTTCCTTTGCAGATGATATGATCTTATATATAGAAAAACCTAAATCATCCAATAAAAAACTCTTGAGATTTATAAATAAATTCAGTACACTTGCAGAATACAAAATCAACATAAAAAATCAGTAGCATTTCTGTACACCAATAATAACACTAGCTGAAAAGGAAATCAAGAAAGCAATCACATTGATAATAATTACCAAAAAATATGTAGGAATAAATTTAACCAAAGAGGTGAAAGACTTTGACAAAGAAAACCACAAAACACTGACAAGCAAAAAGAGAGAGACAGAACACTAACATGTTCATGATTTAGAACAATTACTATTTTTAAATGACCATACTAACCAAAGCAATCTACAGATTCAGTGAAATCCCTATCAAAACACTAATGACATTTTGCACAGGAAAGGGAAAAACAATACTAACATTTATTTGGGACCATCAAAGACCTAGAATAACCAAAGCAATACTGAGCAAAAAGAACAAAATTGGAGGCAAAACTCTACCTGACTTTCAAATACACTACAAAGCTAGAGTAACCAAAACAGCATTGTGTGGGCATGAAAACAGACACATGAACAAATGGAATAGAATGAAGAACACAAAAATAAATCAATATATTTACAGTCAGATGACTTTTAACAAAGGTACCAAGGACATACATTGGGGAAATTGCAACCTCTAAAATAAATGGTTCCAGGAAACTAGATATCCATATGTAGAAGAATGAAACTAGACATCTATCTCTCACCATATCGAAAAAAATTAAATCAAAATGATTAAAAACATAAACATAAGACACTAAACTATGACTATGATATTATTAGAAGAAAACAGAGGAAATGCTTCTGCACATTGGCTTAGGCAACATTTTATGGTTAAGACTTTTAAAAGCACAGTCAGCGGCCGGGCGCGGTGGCTCAAGCCTGTAATCCCAGCACTTTGGGAGGCCGAGACGGGCGGATCACGAGGTCAGGAGATCGAGACCATTCTGGCTAACACGGTGAAACCCCGTCTCTATTAAGAAATACAAAAAAAAACTAGCCGGGCGAGGTGGCGGGCGCCTGTAGTCCCAGCTACTCGGGAGGCTGAGGCCGGAGAATGGCGTGAACCCGGGAGGCGGAGCTTGCAGTGAGCTGAGATCCTGCCACTGCACTCCAGCCTGGGCGACAGAGCGAGACTCCGTCTCAAAAAAAAAAAAAAAAAAAAAGCACAGTCAGCAAAAACAAAAATAGACAAATGAGACTAAACTAAAAAGTTTCTGTATGGCAAAGGAAAGTCTTTAAGAGTGAAGAGTTGATGGGTGCAGCACACCAACATGGCACAAGTATACATATGTAACAAACCTGCATGTTATGCACATGTACCCTACAACTTAAAGCATAATAATAATAAATTTAAAAAAAAAAAAAGAGTGAAGAGACAACCTATAGAATGGGAGAAAATATTTGCAAACTATTCATTGACAAGGTGCTAAAATCCAAAATATACTAGAAACTCAAACAAGTCATCAGCAAAAGAAAAATCAAATAATCTCTTTAAAAAGTGGGCAAGGACCTGAATAGACATTTCTGAAAAGATGACATAAAAATGCCTGATAATTATATTTTAAATATTCAACATCACTAATCATCAGGGAAAAGCAAATCAAAATTCATGATGAAATATTGTCTTACACCACTTAGAATTGTGATAACCAAGAAGACTACAAAGAAGATAAACTGAAAAGGATGCAGAGAAAGGGGAACTTTTATACACTGTTGGTGGAAATATAAATTAGTACGGTCATTGTGAAAAACAGTAGTTTTAGTTCTCTCAAAAAAATTAAAAATAAAACTCCCATATGATTCAGAAATGTCAGTACTGGATATTTATTCAAAGTAAAGGAAATCAGTACATAAGAGATACCTGCATCCCCATGTTTCTTGCAGTACCATTTACAATCACTAAGGTATGGAATCACCCAAAGTGCCCATCAATGAATTAATGGATAAATAAAATGTGATATACATACACAGTGGAATACGATTGAGTCATACAAATGAAATTCTGTCATTTACAGGAACATGGATGGAAGTTGAGGTCATTATGCTAAGTGGAATAAACTAGATACATACATATATCACATGTTCTCATTCACATGTGGGAATTTAGAAAGTTGATCTGAAGTAGAGAATTGAATGATAGTTACCGAGGCTGGGAAGGATGTAAGGGGGAAGAGAAGCTAGAGGGAGGTTGGTTAATGGGTACGAACTTACCCACTTAGGGAGAAGGAATAAATTCCAGTAAGTTTTCAGCTTATTTTGCTCAAATCCATCAGAGGAATCACTATCTATGGCAGATACAGCCCTACAAAATTAAACTTTCTTCTTGAATAATTAGACTTGGAAATAGAAAGTACTTTGCGATTCATGGGCTATAGAATGGATGTTGTATTAGTAGGCATGAAAACAAATTAATCTATAACTTTTGTACATCTCCATCAGAGCTCCTGGATGACTAAGTGCATTGTCAATTAGCAGTAAAATTTTGGAAGGAACCTTTTTTTTTCTGAGCAGTAGGTGTCAATAATGGGTTTTAAGTATTCATTAAACCATGATGTAAACAGATGTACTCTCATATAGTCATTGTTGTTCCATTTATAAAACAGTCAAAGTGTATTTAGCATGATTCTTAAAGGCTCTAGGCTTTTCAGAATAGTAGATGCACATTGGCTTCCATTTAAAGTTACCAGCTGAATTAACCCCCAGCAAGAGAGTAGCCTGTCCTTTGAAGCTTTGAAGTCAAGCATTGACTTCTCCTCTTTAGCTGTAAAAGTCTTAAATGCCATCTTCTTCCAACAGAAAAATGTCCTGTTACATTGAAAATCTGTTGTTTCCTGCAGCCACCTTCATTTGTGATCTTAGCTAGATTTTCTGGATAACTTGTTGCAGCTCCTATATCAGCACTTGCTGCTTTACTTTGTACTTTTGTGTTATGGGGGTGGCTTCTTTACTTGAACCTCATAAACCAACCTCTGCTAGCTTCCAATTTTTCTTCTGCACCATCCTTTCCTCTCTCAGCTTTTATAGAATTGAAGAGAGAAGGGACTAGCTCTGGATCAGGCTTTGGCTTAAGGGAACCTTGAGGATGTTTTGATGTATCCAGACCACTCAAACTTCCTCCATCATAGTAATAAAGATGCTTGGCTTTTTTATTCATTTGTTCACTGAAATGGTGATGTTAAATTTCCTTCAAGAACTTTTTTTGCCCTCTCAACTTGGCTAACTATTTGATCAAGTGTTCTAGCTTTCAGTCTATCTCAACCTTTAACATATGCCTCCTTTGCTAAAGGTAAAATCATTTCTAGCTTTTGATTTAAAGTGAGAAACATCAGATTCTTTCCTTCACTTGGATACTCAGAGGCCCTTCCAGGGTTATTAATTGGCCTAATTTTAGTACTGTTTTGTCTCAGGGAATAGGGATGCCTGGGAGAAGAGAAAGTGGGAAATGGTTAGCCAAATGACCAGTCCAAACACACACAGAATTTATCAACTTAGTTTGCCATCTTCTATGGGCATAGTCTGTGGCTCCCTAAAAAAATTACAATCAGTTATCAAAGAACACTGATTACAGATCACCATAACAGGTATAGTGACAACTAATCATTTTGAAACATTGTGAGAATTACTAACATGTGACACAGAGTAGTGACTGCTACAAACTTGCAAATTATAAGCAACACAGTATTAGTAAAGCACAATAAAGTGAGATACAATAAAACAAGGTATGCCCGTACATAGAAAGACTTAAAGGCAGCAGGGCACAGTGGCTCATGCCTGCAATCCCAGCACTTTGGGAGGCCAAGGCAGGCGAATCACAAGGTCAGGAGTTCGAGACCAGCCTGGCCAACAGAGTGAAACCCCATCTCTACCAAAAATACAAAAATTAGCTGGGCGTGGTTGCGGGTGTCTGTAATCCAGCTACTCAGGAACCTGAGGCAGGAGAATCACTTGAACCCGGGAGGCAGAGGTTGCAGTGAACTGAGATGGTGCCACTGCACTCCAGCCAGCCTGGGTGACAGAATTAGACTCAGTTTGAAAACAAAACAAAAAAAAACTCTTAAAGGCTCACTGAATTTTGTTAGAATTAATAAATCAGTTCAGTGAAGTTGTAGGATCCAAAATCAACATACAAAAATCAATCATGTTTCTATATACAAACAATGCATTATAAAAAAGACATTTTTAAAATCTTTCATTACAGGAACAAAAATAATAAAATACTTAGGAATAAACTTAACCAAATAGGTAAAAGCCTTGCATGCTAAAAGCTATAAGCCATTGATGAAGAAAAGACACATATAAATGAAAAGACATCCCTTATTATTGGATTGAAATAATACTGTTAAAATGTCTATACTACCCAAAGTAATCTAAAGTTTCAAGACAATGCATATGGAAATTCCAAGGTATTCTTTGCATAAATGGAAAACTAATCCTAAAATTCATATGGAATGAGTGAAGACCTCAAAAATCATCCAACTTGTTGTGCAAAGTTGAACAAAAAGAGCAAAGCTGGAGGCATTCTACTTTGTGATTTCAAAATATACTACAAACCTATCTTAATTAAAATATTATGGTACTGGCATAATAATAAAAATATAGACCAATGGAAAAGAACAGAGTATCCATAAATAGATCCATGCATGCACAATCAACTGGACTTTGCCAAGTACATGTAATGGAAAAGGATTGTCTCGACAGTAAGTGGTGTTGGAAACACTGAAAATATCATAAAATATAAAAACTTAATCCCAGATGAATTAAATACTTAAGTCTATGAATTGAAACCATACAACTACTGGAAGAAAATATAAAGAAAAATCTTCTTGGCTTTGAACTGGGCAATGATTTCTTGGCTATGACACCAGAAGCACATGCAACAAAAGCAAAAATAGACAATGGGGCTACATCAAACTAAAAATGTTTTATACAACAAAAGAAACCACAAAACAAAAAGGCAGCCAATGGAATTGGAGAAAACTTTTGCAAACCATCTGATAAGAAGTTAATATGCAATATTTAGAAGAAACGAACACAACTCAATATAAAAATCAAATAAGCTGGTTAAAAACTGGCAAAGAACCAGAATAGACATTTGTCCTAAAAAAAAAGACATACAAGCTATATGAAAAGTGCTCAACATCACTATCATCATAGAAATTAAAATCAAAACCACACTAAGGTATCACCTCATACCTCTTAGAATGCCTATTATCAGGAAGATGAAAAATAAGTCAAGAGAGATGAGAGAAAAGGGAATCCTTGAGTACTGTTGATGGGACTGTAATTGGCATATACATTATGGAAAACAATATGGAGTTTCCTCAAAAAACTAAAAGTAGAACTACTTTATTATCCAGCAATTTCAATTCTGAGTATATATCCAAAGGAAATGAAATCAGGATCTCAGAGTCAGGATCTCAAAGAGACAGCTGCACTCCCATGTTCATTTCATTATAAATGTTCAAATCATTATAAATATTATTTATAATATCCAAACAAGGGACAATATGGAAACAACCTAATTATTCATTAACAGATGGCTAGAAACTATGGTATTACAAAAATTATAAAGTTTCAACTATGTAAAGTAAATAAGTTATTGAGTTATTATCCCACATAATGCCTATGATTAACAACACTATATTGCATACTAAAATTTGTTAATAATGTAGATCTTATGTTAATTGCTTAGTACAAAAGGAAAATTGCTGGCAAAAGGAAAATTTGGGGGGTAATGGATATGTTTATAACATTGTTAATGATGGTTTCATGGGTGTGTAGTTGTGTACAAATAAAATGTTGTATTCATCAAGTATTTAAAACTTTTTGTATGTCAATAAAAGTGGTTTTAAAAAAAGAAAGAATTTAGGAGGCCAATGCGGGCGGATCATGAGGTCAGGAGATCAAGACCATCCTGGCTAACATGGTGAAACCCTGTTTCTCCTAAAAATACAAAAAATTAGCTGGGCGTGGTGGCAGGTGCCAGTAGTCCCTCTGTAGTTCCAGCAACTCAGGAGGCTGAGGCAGGAGAATGGTGTGAACCCAGGAGGTGGAGCTTGCAGTGAGCAGAGATAGTACCACTGCACTCCAGCCTGGGCAACAGTGCAAGACTCCATCTCAAAGGAAGGAAGGAAGAAAGGAAGGAAGGAGGGAAGGAGGGAAGGAGGGAAGGAGGGAAGGAGGGAAAAGAAAGAAAAGAAAGAAAAGAAAGAAAGAAAACTGGACACTCCAGAATGGGTCTTCTTTATAAGACTTGAAAACACATGAAGTGATGATGTTCCAGAAGCCCTGGGGGACATTGTTTACAAAGATGTTAAGTAAGATTTTGGTGAGAAGGTTCCTGGGAATTTCTAAGAGCTCTGAAAATTGTAATGTTGGGCTAAAAATGGGCTATCTGGTAGCAAAGGGGAAGATTGGATAGATAAGTGATAGAAACATACATACATACATATATACACAGATACCTAGATAAGAGGAAAAGAAAGAGACAGAGTAAGAATAGATGAGTAGAATGTCCAGGGTTTAACTTAATTACCCCCCCCAAAAAGTCACAATCTCAGTTTCCAGATTTGAATTTATTTTCCGACTAAGGATTCACTAACAAGTCACATCTTCAAGAGGAAGAATCTTACAACACCACAAAAAATAATTACAGTAATATTTTCCCCAAGTCTTTGCTAGAGACACAAATCCAAACGTTAGTGAAACCACATCTTTTGAGGGTTACTTGATACAGGGATAGAGCTTGTGCTGAAATCTAGGGACCTGAATTTTCACCTTTCACCCCCCATTACAGTATGGATCCCTGACAAGCAGGTAATAAGTCCAATGGTAGGCTAGGTCTTTTTCACAATGAATCTGTTGACCCTATCGATACAATAAATTCATTCCCCAAATTTATATTCAGAAAAGCATGCTTAAAAGTTTTCCAAATCCATCATATCGGTTCCTTGACCTAGAGAATAGCAGCTATTGTAGCAGGAAAGGCCAAAGTCAAGTCCTGAAAGGGTTCCTAAAGGAAATGACAAGAGATTCATTCACCCATTCTATACAACTTTACCGTTTTACTGCATGGATCACACAACAGACTAAAGGATCATGTACTGTCTTGTTTTCTCACTATTTTTTTCATTATGCCATATGCGCATGTAGACTTATTTTCCTATCATAAATTACCCCATTCCTTATTTTCAATCTTAATTGCCATACTCTGCAGTCTCAACCTAACATGCCAGTCTCTATCAGTATATCTGATAAATATCTCCTGTAGTTATTTCACCTCAAGGTTCTAACAGTTTTATCAATGAAATGTTGCTCGTACTTCTTTTTACTCATTCCTATTGGCAATGTTTTAATTTAGCTCTTTATTACGTTTCACTTGATTAGTAAAACTGCTCTATTCTTGCTTCTTTTACTCTCTTCTTATTCATCCTTTATTATATTCAGAATTATCTTTCTAAAACACAGGTGATTTTTTCTACATTTACAAACTTTCAAGAACTTCTCGCTGCCCGCAGTATAAAGCATAAACACTTTATGAATTCAAAGTCCTTTAGAACCTGGCTTCTGTATAAATTTCCGATTTTATCTCCCACTACTTCTTCCCATTCACTGTAATTGCTATGTTCTAGTTTCATTTATCATTGTTCAAAATACATTTTTTCTATATCCCTTTTTGTCTTAGTAAATCACATGCAAACTTTAACCTCCAAAGTTCTAATACTATCTCCAATTGAAGGCATTTCTATTTCACTCTCTTTCCCCTTTTACTCTGCCTCTGCTTCCCCAACCCCATCGGTTCCTGCTCTTTTCACAACATACCTGGACATAAGAGAATATCAAATTGAATTGATTTGGTAAAGTGATTATGAGTACAGTGTGTGCAGTTAGACAGATCTTAGTAATTCTTTTTGTACCACTTACATTTCAGTGACCTTTAGGAGGTCTCCAGCCTCTGTGCCTGTTCATTTTCTCATGATCAAAATTGAGGTTAAAATACGGTCTTAGTCCACTTGTGTTGCTATAAAGAAATACCTGAGACCAGGCAATTTATGAAGGAAAGAGTTGTATTTGCCTCACAGTTCTACAGACTTTACAAGAATTATAGTGCTGGCATCTGTTGGGCTTCTGGTGAGGTCCTCAGGCTGCTTACTCATGGCAAAAGACAAAAGGGAGCTGGTGAGTGCAGAGATCACGTGGTGAGAGAGGAAGCAAGAGAGAGGAGAGAGGGGTGACAGGCTCTTTTAAACAACCAGCTCTCATGGCAAATAATAGAGTGAAAACTCACTCATTGTCACAAGATGGCACCAAATCATTCATGAGGGACTTTGGGTTCACCCCCTCTCCCAGTCCTCATGACCCAAACACCTTCCATTAGGCTCCACCTTCAACACTGGGGATAAAATTTTGACATGAGATTTTGGGAAGAAAAACATTCAAGCTATAGTATTCTGGTCATGGGCCCCCAAATCTCATAACCTTCTCACATACACCATACAATCATTCCATCCTGAGAGTCTCTAAATGTTTAAAAAAAAAAAAAAAAAAAAGGCCCATCATTAACTCAAAAGTCCAAAGTTTCATCTGAGACCCAAAGTAAGTTCCTTATGGATATAACCCTGCGAGATCAAAAACAAATAATTTACTTCCAAGGTACAGTTGCTGTCCAGGCGTTGGGCAAACATTATCATTCCAAAAGGGAGAAATAGGAGGAAAATGCCAAAAGGAAGGGGTAACAGGTCCCATGCAAATCTGAAACTCGGTGGGACAGACATTCAATCTTGAGGCTCCAAAATAATCTTTGACTCCATGTCCCACACCCTGGTCACATTGGTGGGAGTGTGGCATCCTCAGGCCTTAGGCTGCCTTGCTCCTATGGCTTTACTGGGTGCAGCCCATGTGGCTGCTTTCACAGTTTGAAATCTGGTGCCTGCAGTTTTTCAGTAGTCTGCCAGTGGCTCCGTAATTCTGGTTCTGGAGAGCGGTGGTCCTGCTCCCACAGCTCCACTGGGCACTGCTCTGGTGGGTACTCTCTGGGGTGGCTTCATTCCTGGGACATGGCTGCACTCCCAGGCCTTTCAATACATCCTCTGAAATCTAGGTGGAAGGCACAAAGCCTCCACTACTGTTGCATTCCAGGTGCCTGCAGACTTTACGTAAAAGCTACCAAAGCCTAAGGCATGTGCCCTCTGGAGTGCAAGTCATTACCTAGGGCTGTTTGAGCTGCAGCTGAAGCCAGAGTTGATGGAACACAGGGAGCCTCATCCTGAGGTAGTGCAGGGATATAGAGCCTCATCCTGAGGTGGTGAAGGACAGTGAATCCTGTCCTCCTAGGCCTCTCTGCCTGTGATGGGAGGGGCAGCCTCAAAGATTTCTGAAATGCCTTTGGGGCATTTTCCACATTGTCTTTACTATTAGAATCTGGCTGTCTTTCATCTGTCCTAACAAGTGGTTGCATCACAGCACCCTGGGATTTCTCTCCTGAAAATGCTTTTTTCTTCTCTACCACGTGGCCTGACTGCAAATTTTCTACATTTTTCTTCTCTTCTTCATTTTAGTCATAATTTCCACCTTTAGAGTATTTAATTGCTGCCATATCCGATTGTAAGCTGTTAAAAGCAGCTACACAACTTCTGGAAGGCTTTGAGGTTTAGAAATTTGTCAGATGCCCTAGGTTCATCACTCTTAAGTTCAGTCATCCATAAAGCGCAGGGAATGGTCAAAATGCAGTCAAATTCTTTGCTATGGGGTAATATGGGTGATATTGGGTCCAGTTGCTAAAAGATTTTCATTTCCCATTTGAGATTTTGTCAGCCTGACCTTTACTGTCTATATTTCTATCAGCATTTTGGTCACAACCACTTAGCCAGTATCTAAGAAGTTCCAAACTTTCTCTCATCTTTCTGTCTTCCTCTGGGGCCCCAACTCTTCCAACCTCTGCCCACTACCCAGTTCAAAAACCACTTGCACATTTTCATGTATCTTTACAGCAACACCCATGCCTCAAGACCAATGTTCTGCATTAGTTCATGTGTGTTGCTATAAAGGAATATCTTTAGCTGGAAAAATTTTAAAGAAAGGAGGTTTAATTGGCTCATGTTTCTGCAGGCTGTACAGGAAGCACGATGCTGGCACCTGCTGTACTTCTGCTGAGGTCCTCAGGCTGCTTATACTCATAGCAAAAGTTAAGGTGAGTTGGTGTGCAGAGATCATACGGTGAGAGAGGTTGTAAGAGAGAGGGGAGAGAGGTGGGAGGCTCTTTTTAACAGCCAGCTCTCGTGGGAAATAATAGAGAACTCACTCACTGTCTCAAGGATGACACCAAGCCATTCATGAGGGATCCACTCCCACGACTCAAATACTCCCCAACTAGGTTCCATCTCCAACATCGAGGATTTAATTTTAACATGAGGTCTGGGGGACAGACAAGCAAACTATAGCAAATATATTCCCCTCATATGATTATTCCGAAGATGTCATGACATAATAGACATGAAGTAGTATGCCTCAATACACAGTAATTGTAGCTTTTTTGTTACTGTGTTCTTATATTTTATGTACATATTTAATATTCATCATGTTTATGTATTTATGCATAGACATATATGCAGATAGTATTTATCTGCTTAACTGTGGCCTGTTTTGAAGTTTCATATTTCACTCTTATTACCTCAATTTCTTGCAAAATGCTTGGAACAAAGAGGAACTCAATAGATATTTGGCAAAACAATACAGTTGTAAATACCTCACATAATTTTTAAGTTATACTAGGTGTTCAGTAAAGAATAGTTAGCTTGATGGCATATATATTAACCACGCACGTGAAAAAGATTTAATTCACTGAAGTTACACACAGTGAAATTGAGAAAGGGCCACCATATGCCCAAACACTGACATTGAACAAAATGAAAAGAACATGAAAATAGAGCCCCTGCTCACTTAGAAATGATGAATACAGTATACTGCTACAGAAGTATGGGATCATGGCATTGATATATACACTATTGAGAAGTACAAGAAGTATAAGGGAGCTATATTAACGTAATTATAATGAAAAGGGAGCATAAGACTTTTCTTGAAATATGTCTGTAATTTTAAGGGCTTGCTCTTATGCAAGCCCTTAAATAGCCTTTGGAAAATATCTTATGCAAGATATTTTCCAAAACTTAGAAACAAACAGAAAAAAGATGTTTAATTTTAATTGCAAATCTACCCCCAGATATAGTGGTAGGGATAAACATTTAAGAAATACTTTTAAGTTTACTGAAGTAGTAACAAGAATGCTTTCCAATTACAGTAACAAATAAATATATAACCTGAAAACCTTAGCAGTAACTCTTCAATGGAAAGAGGAGACTTCATATCAGCAGGCTTGGTCTGTGAGTGCATCAACATGAGGCTTCTCCTTTGAAAGTCTCTCCTGCTTAATATTTATATCATGAGAACCTCATGAGTGTTGCTGGGACATTCTCCCTCTCATTCTCTTAACACTTTTGTAAATTGTCTAGTTTGTCCTCTGATGCCACATTTCTCCTTACTTTCAGTAAATTTTGCTTAAGTAGAAGCATTTTTGGGTCCAATGTAACCAGCATTGTTGAAGTAGCATTTGTCTGATTAAAGTACACTTTCATATTTTTGTAAAAGATGGCACAAAATTTCTTTTTACATCAAGTCACCCAGACATTGCTGCTTTTAAACAATGGGTAAATGTGCATCCATAAATGTGATACTGAAAGATGTTAACACTGAAAAATCCACTTGCGTGATTGAGGAAACACCCTAAATTGGTAATAACGCACATATATTTTCAAATTTATTCTGTTAGAAATTCTTTATGTTAAGCATAGCCCCAAAGGTATTGAATTACGGAGTCATTATAATGGTGACAGATGTTACCCCCCCGCCCCCTCCCCTACATGCACACAAACTTGTATCTGTATATATTGCCCTTTCAGTCACATTTTAAATTTAAATAGTGTATTATTGGTTGGTTTTTGAAATTTTCATTTTAAATCAATGTGTGAAAAGGTTTTAATAATTAGGACTATTTAAAAACAAACCTCTTATCAAACATATGGAAATTTCTAGTTGGGCTGAACCAACACTATATTAGGGTCCAAGAGATTACCATCAGCAAGCTTCTGGCGGAAAAAGTTCACCCTGATCAGAATGGTAGTAAATGCTTGTTGAGAAGAGAGATCCAGAAAAAATAATTGATTTACTTATTCACATTACTTCCAAGATTCAAAGAAATGAGTGTAATTAAAACTCGTAATGATTTATTGAAGAAGGTTATAAAATTTTGTCAGCAGAGTCATGTAAATTTAGGACAGCATTGTAGAGTCACTCCCTCCTCCCACCAGATCTTTGATAATAGCATTATTATATGCCAGGCACTATTCTAAACATCTCCCCTTCTCTTTATGAATGCATCTATATATTCATACGCACACATATACACATGTATGTGTATACATTATAAATATACTATATATAATCTATATATATAACCTTACTAAACTTTTTGAAATTTTCTATGCTCGGTAATCTTTTAACAGAAGAAGAAATGGAGCCTAGAGAGATTAGGTAAATTGCTGCAAGTACCAGAGTTGGTAAGAGGTATTACTGTGTTCGAAGTCAGCCAGATTGCCTCAGAGGCTTTAGTCTTACCACTACTCAGCTGCTAATGGTAGAATTAGTTAAAAAGAAATAGCATTCTGCTTTTCAAAGGCAGATTTTAACAAATCATAAAAATGTAATCAGAGCAGGTAACTGCTCCCAGGAGGGGTAAAACAGAGCAAAACTCATCTCTCCTTAATAATGGAGAGGAGGTTAACAGATCACAGCAAACAATGGACAAAAATTGTACTTGGAGGATTATAAGTGTATTAGTTTGTTTTACACACTGCTATAAAGAACTACCTGAGACTGCGTAATTCATAAAGGAAAGAGGTTTAGTTGACTCACGGTTCGGCATGGCTGGGGAGGCCTTGGGAAACTTACAATCATGGAGGAAGGCGAAGCGGAAGAGACACGTTCTTCACCAGGCAGCAGGAAGAAGTGCGGAGTGAGGGGAAAGAGCCCCTTATAAAACTATCAGATCTCACGAGAACTCACTCACTATCACAAGAACAGTCTCGGGGAAACCACCCCCGCGATTCGATTACCTCCACCTGGTCTCTCCCTTGACACGTGGGGATTATACTTCAAGATGAAATTTGGGTGGAGACACAAAGCCTAACCATATCATTAAGTTGTTTTTTTTCTCTACAGAAAACACGTGCTTATTTACAGGAACAGTGGGTTTATGTTCACAGGTAACACGAATTTCTGGGGACAACTGCAGAGGAATTAGAGTGCCCACATTCATTCTTCAGCAAGAGTCCCTATGGAGAACATTAAAGGATGTTTACTAAATCCTAAAGAAGTGCTAGAATTTTCAAATCTAGGAAGAAATGAAATAGGAAAAAATACTGTGAGGGGATAAGAACATTTTTAAGGGGTTTGGAGTGGTTTACAGATTGATACTCTTAAGAAAGATTGCACTACCTTAGGAGGAGCCAGAGGGGGAAAAAAAGTGTCAGATTCTAATTGAATACACACAGGAAACTGCTCCTTGCAAAAGTCTACATTTCCCTTTATTTACAGCAAAGCCTAGATGATTTGGTCAAGCAGAGGCAGGTGGGCAAGCATGCCACTGCATCTCCTTGTGAGCTGCAGCAAAAAGTGCTGGGAAGGTGCTCGCTCTTGTCAGTGGATTAGGGCGTGGCATCAATCATCTTCAGGTGTAAACCCTATTTCGTGGGATGTGTTAGAGAAATCCCAGGCTCACTAAAATCAGTAATTCAAAACTTTTTCATTGCTGCCTAACCCTACCTTACCCGTACTCAATATAGCTAACAGTGATCCTCCTTATGCCATGAAAAAAGAGTGTACTGGTTACTACTGTTTCATTTTTTAAAATAATGTTCTCATGTGCCGTAAGTTTTCATGCGTTTGGAGTGTTCAGGTGAATTATGTTTACACAATCTAGCAATCTCTCAAAGTCTCATTTAGCTGTGTGTTTCCAGTACAATCCATTGCTTTGTCCAGTATTATCAGACCAATCAAAATCAGAAGTTATCATCCCATGCTCTCAATAACTCTTTATCATGGCATTGTTGGTTAATTTAGCATGCTGAAGTGATTGTCCTTTTGCAAATAATAATTCCGAAACACTTTTCATTTCACACTAAATTAATAATTTTAGTTTAATTATATATTGATGTTTGGAGAAGTAATCAAGTGGAGTATTACAGGCTGAAAAAAATCACAATAAAAGGAAAGAGGAAACTGTCTCCAAAGTGCTTCCCAATAGAGAATTCTATATTTAGAAAGAATTAAAGAAAGAATTCCAAATAAAGAAGCTATTTCTTCATATCTATAAAATATTATCTTGTAGCAAGGATAACTTTTATGAGAGGAATTAAAAATAAAGAAATTAGTAGCATACATCATTCTCAGTATTTTATTTATATGTATGTGTGTATTTTGTGGGGAATTGAGAAAGGGGAAAGCAAGACAGAATAGAGAACGAACTGTTTCATAGCACTGAATTTTCAACACTATAAGATTAAACAAATCACACTTATTTGTATTACAAGTATTTTAACCAAATAAGTTATTAGATTATCAGCTAAGCAATTGTCCCTTTTAACACTAGTTTGTCTTTCTACTAAAAGCAGGCAGAAGCTTTTTCAGCAGACAAATTAATATCCATGTTACAGAGTTCATATGCAGAGTTATCAGTGTTATGCTTAACTCAAAAATCAACCCACTACCTATAGTATAATTAAAAATTAAATATATCTTAATTATAGCACTAACTAGTAAGATACCGACAGTCATAATTACATATTGAAATTCTCTAGGCTCCGTTAATTCCAAAATTAAGATATTTCAAAGAAATGTGGCAAAAAAAATGTCATATTACTATGTAGTTTATTAATAAGAATGTTTCTATCCACTATTTTTCATGCTGTATTAACGTTATATTTAACAATACCGTTTGACAGCTTTACAGGAAACTGCTCTTCTTAAAATTGGTCTACACAAGTTCTATTGTTCTCACTATGTAAATTTTTTTATTCTTAAACTTTTTTCACTTAAGAAAGCTAATTTAACTCAGAATACATATAATGTGCTGGCATTTCGTTTGTTTGGACTGCATCGCTTTGTCAAACTTAGGTAAAGATAGTTAAGAGAAAGATTCTGAGTAAAGGCTGCACTGAATTTTTTGATTATAAACAAAGGAAGAATTATTTAAAAGATGCAATCTCTTTTTCTTCCAAAGGTGAATATCTAATTGTGAACCTTGAAAGATGAATTATGCTAATAATCCTTAGAATGGTCTTACTAATTTCATTAGTATAGATTAAGTCTCTAATTGATATTTAAAATGATAGCATAATTGTGTGCTACTCTGTAGAAACTAATTTATTTTTGTGCATATATCTGTATCTATTGCTGTGTTTATAAGTACATATGCATATACAGATAGATTGAAATAGCTGTAAGTGCTTTAAAATATATTAGAGGATTATCACAAAGCTTTGAGTTTTCAATGTTGTTTATATTGAACACCTGACCATTTCTCGTTTGCCATCATTAGCTGAGTACAGCTTTTGACCTTAAAAGGGTAGCATTTACATAGGAAAGCTCATCTTACCAGAATGCATCACGATATTCCCCTAAAGGAATAATACATATTGCAAATTACTAGAAAAAGGTCATTATTGTATTAAGTTAAATACTGCTTTAAAAAAAAATCAGATAGGTATTAACTTCTGAGAGAGAAAACTTCAAAAATTATATGTTTCAAGCTTTCCCTAATCTACATAAGACTGCTTTAGAGCCCATTAAAATTTGAAAGTTTTATTTGCAAGAGTTTAATAATGTTGCATATTTTTAGGGATACATGTGCAGTACCAGGCATTCATCATGAACCTAGTCAGTTACCTGCAAAGAACCACAGAATCCTTTTAGACAAATCTAGTAGATTAATCTTTAAATAGGTTTTGAAACCATCTTTATTTAAGGTATTATAATCAAATATCATTGCTATATTGTCTAAAATAATGAGAGAAAAGCATCACCAGGCTGCAGTAAAATCATAAAATGTGGACAATTGTGATTTCATCTAATAATACTTTCTAATTTCCAATAAATATTCTATAATCACTGTATAGACCCTTACAGCTAAAATTATATTTTTCAAGTTTTGTTTGTTAGTTTGGTGATTTTGCAATTTATTGGTGTAAAAATGCAGCAGATTCAAATTTCTTATTTATATATGCAGTAAATATTTGATAGCCTTTTCAATAATATAATGCACTCAAAAGATTTCATAGTTGAATAAGAAATTTTCAAATTGCATAAAAATGTAGAACGTTTGCTTAAGGAAAAACAAAGACCTTTTAAAGGAGGCTGATATTAATGGAATAGTAGAAAAAGGAATTGTAAGATTTATTTTTTTATTTTAAATCTTAAACTGAATTAAAGGCACTAACCAATGAGCAGTGATTTTAATGAATGTACACTATCTTTAAATATAAATTTTATTATTCACTTTCAACCATTCCACAAATATTTATTGAGCACCTTCCGTGTGTGATAATCAAAGCCAGGGATTGGGAATGAGTGGCACAAGCATCAAGAAACTCATGATTGAAAGGAGGAATTGACTAAAGAAGCATATTATTATGAATGTATGTGTTAAGGGTCTTAATACTGAGATGCCCTCAGTGTAGGGTATTTACCACAGAGAGAATTGCAATAATTTTCAGTGATTTGTGCTGCAGTGAATCCACTGTCAAAAGTAAAGGAGTCTTTTTATTTTAGTGCCTAGCAAAAATAAGAAGTTGATAATAAAACAAAGTCACCAGTATACTTTACACTTCTAGCTTTCAGCTAGAAAAAAAGAAAAAAATCATTCAAGATTTAGACAGCAGTTTGTCCTTTGATTCGAAACTCGATGACTTTTCAAGTGGAATGGTGATATAGATATTAGAGGAATTTGAGATAATCATTAGATTTCATCTAATAATACTTTCTAGTTTCTAATAAATTAGAAAGAAAGTCATTCCACTGTTATTTTTGAGAAAAGCAACTAATTATTTGGGTAGTTCTAAGTCCATTTAGTGTTAACTATATAGAGCTGTGAAGCTGAGAATCTCTCTGTATCACGTACACAGATACCACACACCTAACCCTTCCTAGCTCATGTCTCTCTGTTTTCTTCTGCCTTATATTAATGTCATTTTATTGTTTATTGTTTTATGGTGTTTTGCATGATCCTTAAATAAGCAATATGAATATCTGGGTTGCATTTTATTTTTAATAAATATATGTATTAGGATAATATTAATTTTGAGATAAATAAAATCGTGCTTCCAAAACAGAAGAAAAATATTTATTACAAAAAATTGCTCACATGAGTAGATGAGGTCCTATCTACTCAATCCTCACAGCCATTCCTGCGTATGTTTATCACATTTGATTTGCAGCCAGTGATCTCAAACACCTTCAATCAATAGACATGTTACCAGACACAAACAAATCTAAATATTACATGAGCTTTTGCATAGATATATAAAGTGCACAATTCTGAGATTCACTTTGGTTTTCTCATCACTTAGTAACATCTATATTTTACAGCATTCTAAAAAATTTGTGTTATAGAAGTAATTTTGTTCATGTCTTTGACTTATATCCTTCGTTGAGTTTGACTTCTATGATTTTCCAGATCTGTGACTCTTAGGCTATTATTTTCATCTTTTAAAGTATGTTCATTGTTTGGGCTGCCTATATATCTATGATTCAGCTGTGATCTGCATGACTGAAACTGAAATCTTTTTGGTGTGTCTGCATGTGGTACGATGTAGGCAAATAAACAGAGCTACTCACAAACACCAAAAAGTCAATGTAAGTGTAGTGCCTTGACTTGCAGACTCAGCTTCTCATTTAGACATTAGCAGATGGATAGCAATTCTTTAACATCAGATGAGACAGGTCGATTCAAGCGTATGAAAAGTCACCTTGCTAGGTCTGCTTTGCCAGAGAAGATACGTAGTTACAGATTCCACCAGTTGTCTTCAAATTATTATTCACCTCATTAGCATTTACTTGGCACATGCAATCAGCTAAACATAGTACTTAGCACTTGCCTCAAACAGTTTTAGGTTTGTAAGACAAAAGAATTCTAGCAGAAACTAGTATTATAAAATTCCTCATTTTTTGTCATTTTATATGGCAGAGAGTATGGCATGAAAAGTATATATACATTCTTTGCTAAATATATGTACATATATCTATATATATTTGTCTATATCTATCTCTATATATAGATATAGAGACAGTGTGTGTGAGAGAGAGTGAGTGCAAATGTATGGAGACTGAGATTATTCTCAGTTCCAAGAACAACAAACAAATGCAAAACAATTTTACCGGTTCTCTCAACTCATTTCTTCTCTGATGTTCCACTCCCTCCACAACAAGCTGAAATAAAAAACTGACATAAGTGAATAGAAGACTGCCAGTATTAGAAATCCTGGTAAAATCAATTCCTTTCTATCATCACTAATATCCAGAGAAGTGTTGTATAGCTCAAGAAAAAAGTAGTGTAAATAGAATAAGGACTAAAAGTGAAAAAGTACACATTATTTCACCTCGGCTTGGATGCTTAGGTGTTCCTACCCCTCTCTGTGCAAACTCATGACACTATTCAACTGTATAAGGCTCTCAATTCTATTCAGTGCAATAGGAACAGGTGTACACTACAAAATATAAAATTATTCTTCAAATTCTATTATTGGCATGCTAGCACCTTCTAAAATCAAATATATGGCCATTAACCTTTGTTCTGGTGCTTTTCTTTTCTTATTTCACATGTTATATACACATGTCCTAACTAAAATATACCCTAATGAACAACATTCTTATTGTTTACTGCAATAAAAAATTGAAGTCCTTTACAGCTTTGACACAAAATTGCATTTCTTAATGTGAGTACTGAGTGTTCATCTGCTAAAATTTTATTTTTTTTAATGTCCACTTTTGGTGTAGACATTTCTACTTAAAACAGGCATTTTCTAAGGAAAAAAAAAAGCTAAACTGTCATGTTTTTAATTGCCTCAGGAAATGTTATAGTTGTCACTAGTCTTAAAAATGAATATGTTACTGATGGTCACAAGATATACTATAGAAAGATGATATTAAGTGAATTAGCATGTAAATTACACAATATATGCACTATCCATATGATATGTAATATAATAGATAAAATATGCATTAAATATAAAGTGTATATATATGCAAATAAAACTACAAAATACTATTTTTAAGGTAATATCTGTATGACTTCAGCTTGGAAAGAGGGCAGTGCCTTTGCCTTATTTCCTCCCTAATGTAACTTTTGCTGAAACCATCCTTAATATATCCATGTTCCTGACAAGAACCTCAACATTAGTGGTGGCAAATGTATGTAGGAGTGTGACAAACTTTACATTTATTTGTTTGGAGCCAAACTAAAGATACGATAAAAATACTGCTAAAAATGCTTACGATGTACTTAAGTAATTATTGTGTACTCTATGAATATGTGGTAATACAATAGCTTTAATAACATATTTGCTGTCTAAAGACATTTTTGTTTCGTTCTGTGTAATAACAGTTAAAAAGTCAATAGAGATAATCATATACTTCCGAACGAAGATATCTTTTCAGAATAGATTATTTCTGAAAAAGAAGAAAGTCCTTAAGCATTTTCAGCCTACATGTCAGTTTCAAACAAAAAAAAAAAAGAAGAAAACACAAATGAAATCACCTGTAGATTACCTTGAAGCAATTTATACCAGTCATTCCTCAAGATTTACAGGGGATTGGTTCCAAGACACTGTCTACCCCCATCACAAAATTAGAAAATGTTCAGGTCCTGCAGATGAGCTAAGGAGGGTCAACTGTACATGGCAATCTTCTTTTTTCCTGACTCTTTTTTTTTGTGAACTTATTATTTACTTACTAAATTGTATTTTTAACCCTCAAATTAATATTTGCAGCACAGTCAACCAAGAGCCTGTGCAGACTGGTGAGAAATATGACTCACCTGACTTGTACATCCCTAGCTGAGATCTAACAAGACAACACTTTGCTTCTTGTTTCAGCTACCTATCATACTATAAATAAGTGTCCTTTTTTGCAATGTATTTAATGTCAGTGTTTTTGCACTTTTATGGTTATTAGTGATTTAGATGTTTATAATAGACCCCAAGCATAGTGATGAAGCGTTGTCTAATGTTCCTCAACACAAGAAGGCTATGAGCGTTTTGTTATACGTGATTCCTGTTGTCCACGAATTCAATGGCAGTGAATCAACAATATATATTAAAGTTTTTAAAACAGAAACACGCATAAAACAAGGTTATATACTGATCAGTTGAGGTAAAGCTTTGACCAAAAGCTATTAGGAACCTAGCCCTGTATTTCTCCTAGGAGCAATTGTTCAATATATTCTCATCAGTGTTTGTGGCAGATTGTAGAGCATAAATGCCAAGAATAATAAGAGTTGGCTGTAATTTAATTTTAATTCTTTCTACTAATTCCATGGGACACAGTAACCTCTTTCCCACAATGATAGCATGTGTCCATTTTAAACTCAAGTTAGTCTTAAACTCTGAAAACATCGCGGTGGCGTAGAACAAAGATACAATTTAGGTAGTGATGTAATGACAGTATACACATTTATATAGTATCCCAATAATGGCAAAATATTCAACCAATATTTTTCAAGTACTGACATGTGCCAAGCACTTTATTAAACACTGTATTAAGCCAAAATATAAATGATCTTTTTCTCTACAAGCTTAAGTGTTTCACTTAATCTTGAATAAGTTATAGGCATCAGTCAAATAATCACACAAATACATTGAAAAATTCTACTGAATTTCATGATAATGAAAAAATGCACATAGCTGTGTAAATGTTTATATTGTGTTGAAAGAGAAGCCTGAGGAGTCTTGCCTGAGGATGTGAACTGGGCTGAAGTGTGGAGAAAGGAGTAAAAATGGGAGTTCACTAAAGGAACAGAAGAGAACTCCAGACAGAGGCAGAGATGTGGAGAAGCACTGGGTCAGGGTAAAGGGTGCATGGTGAACATCAAAGGGTGAAAAAAGAATGCTGTGGCTGGAGTTAAGGTGGCTTGGAGGAGCATGGTACATAAAGGGCCCGGAGAAGAACACAGAAGTAAATTTAAGCTTGTAAGGTCTTCAGGCAATTTAAGAAATGCATTTATTTCAGAAGCCATAGGAAGGCTTGGAAGGTTTGAATGAGAAAGATGGAATTATTAGACTTACATTTTAGATAGATAGCATATATCACAGGGTGAGGAATGGATTGGATAAGTGGCAGTGTAGATTAGGTCAATTAGTTTAAAGGCTATTAACAATGGATCATAGAAGAAGTGATCTATTCTGGGAAAGGGTGAGTGCTGGTGGAGATGGAAAGTGGACAAATTTGAAGGATATTCAAACACATGATTACAGTAGCTGTTCTGTAACACAATTATCACAATTCTGTAGTTGAAGACAGTGAAGCTAAAGAGGTTAAATGATTATTCTGAGGAGACAGAGCAAGAATAAGCAAAAGAGTAAGGATTACAATCCATTTGTTGTGACTCCAAATTCATTGCAAATTGATTCAAAGGTACCATATCCCTTCAGGGACGATTCCAAAATGAGAAAACTAATGTGAAAACATAATTCTAATCTCACCCTCCTACTCCAACAAGACTCAATTAAAAACTCAAGATTCAAATGCTCCTTTATGTGATAGGGAAAGACTTGTTAGACCTGTAGCTGGTTATTCTTTTTCTTTCCCTCATTTTTTTTCGTTAAAAACATCAACCTTCATTTTAGTGTCTGAGGGTACACATGTGGGTTTGTTGCATAGCTATATTGCATGACACTGAGATTTGGGGTACGAATGATCCCATCACCCAGGTATGGAGCATAATATCCAACAGGCTGTTTTTTTCAGTCCTTTCTCCAATCCTTCTCTCTATGCTCAAGTAGTTCTCATTGCCTGTTGTTTCTATTTTCGTGTTCATGTGTACTCCCACATGTAGCTCACACTTCCAAGCCACAACATGCAACATTTGGTTTTCTTTTCCTGTATTAATTTGCTTAGGATAAATAGACAGGTTCTCAACAAATGTCATCAGGGAAAGATAAAAAACAACATCATGTCATGAGGAAAAGCACATGAAGAGAAAAAAACGGGCTTTTAACTAATTCATGTATGTAAAATTTTAGAAAGATAAAGAGTTTAGAGTTTATTTATATATATATTTATTTATTTATTTATTTATTTTGTGAGACAGAGTCTTGCTGTTGTTCTCCGGGCTGGAGTGCAATGGTGCAGTCTCAGCTCACTGCAACCTCCACCTCCCAGGTTCAAGCGATTCTTCTGCCTCAGCCTCTAGAGTAGCTGGGATTACTGGTGCCTGCTACCATGTCCAGCTAATTTTTTGTGTTTGTAGTAGAGACGGGGTTTCACTATGCTGGCCAGACTGGTCTCAAACTCCTGACCTTGTGATCCACCCACCTCGGCCTCCCAAAGTGCTGAGATTACAGGCGTGAGCCACTACACTGGGCCATGAGTTTATTTATATATTTTTTTGAGGGGACAGATAATTTCAGATATACTTTTATTCAACGTTTGCTTTAGACTTTATTTGGAAATACATTGAAACTTTCAGAAAAAATTGCAAGTATAGTACAGAGTCCCCCTATACCCACCACGTAGCATCATCTATTGTTAATATCTTGCAATATGTAGTCAAACCTATATCTTGAATTGTACAAACCAAAAAATTAACAATGGAACAATACTATCCCTAAAATGCAGACATTGTTTAGATTTCCCGAACGTTGCACCAATGTCAGGATTTAATCTATGATCCCACATTGTATTTAATTGCTGTGCCTTCTTCATCTTCTCCACTCTATCATAGATCCTCATGGAAAACTTCTTTCTCATATCCTTCTTACTTTTGGAAAGGATTATTTAGGTATTTCGTAGGATATCTCTTAATATGGGTTTGCTTGATGTTTTCTCATGATTCAATTGAGGCTATGAATTTTGGAGAAGCCTACCACAGAGATGATGTTTTTTTCTTATCAGGTCAAATTGGGGGTACATGAGAGGAAAATGTCTCATTACTGCTAATGTTAACCATTTAAGGTGGCATCTGCCAGGTTTCTCTGCTGTGAAGTAAAATTTTTCCCCTTTCCATATTATATACGCATTGCATGACTCCTACATCCAGTCCACATTCAAAGAAAGAGGAATTAAGTTTCACTTCTTGAGAAAAAATGAAAGAATATGTAGGCCTGTATTAAAATCACAAGAGTAATTAATAGACATTCTGGAAGAGATAATTAGAGGCTTTACAAATATCCCATTTCTCTTTCAACTTTTGCCCACTAATGTCAGTATTCAGTAGTGGATCTGTCCTGAGATATTTAGTGCTGTGGTATTCTAAAGGTGATTTTCCATTTTCCTCAGTCCTTCATTTATTAATTATAATTATATAAGGAAAATATTTTGTAAGATTTTTTTTCCCTGTGTGATATATTGTGTAAAATTTGTATCATTATGTGTTACTCCTTCAAACAAGCATTTTAAAATGTGCAACTATTGTTTTCAGGACTTTGCTAACGGAATTGATGCAGCCAACCCATATTAAAGTTGATGCTGAAAAACCAAGGTGCTAGTATATGAAGACTAGCAGGCTCTTCAGACTAAATGAGTCAAGGGCTTTTGGTGGAAATGCCATGTTCTAATTTGCTTCCATCAGACAGTCTGGAAAACAAAAACAACTACTACTCCTACAACAAAAAAATGTGTCTTGGTAGTCAGGTGTTCAGCTACCATTGCTTCAGCGTAGAGTGGCAAACATACTAACAAGGGATCAAAGGATGAATTGTCCAGGACTTTGCCTTTTCATATTTGTTGCCATTGCACTGTGAAGGGGCACTGTGTGACCAAAATACACTTGTGAAAAAGCATTGAAATGGTATTTACTTCTAGAGAATTACCATGTCTTCTAGGAAAAATTTTAGTAAACTCTACCTCTTTAATGAAGGCAATAAAATTATCAGGAGCAACAAAAAAGTTAAATGCCCAATCCAGATGGAAAAGAAGTGAAATTGGAAGAAAGTATGTTGTTAGTAAAAGCAAACAGACACACACACACACACACACACACACTCACACACACATCACATCACATCTATTAATGCATATAATTTTAGGTTTTACTTTTTGAAAAAATGTTTTCTCTACCTCCACTCTTAAGTTATGTAACGGTTTTGCTTTTCTCAGACGATGATGTTTTAATATGAATATTTTTATTTATTAGAGCTTAAAAAAGGCTGCTCATTCTGCGGTAGAAGGAGTGGGAAAGAAGTCTGAGAAAAGACTAATAAGGTCCCCATGCAGAGTGTATGGGTTTTTATCAGGGGTAGGATATAAATTCCTCGGTTCTGAAGTGAATGAGTAGACAGGGACCTATAGAATTTAAAAGGATATCTAAAGATAAATTATAAGATTTTCTCTCTGATCCACTGTAAAACTTCTGTCCCTTCAAGAAACACTGAAGTAAGCTTCAAATTACTCTTGGAGACTTTTGAAGTTGAATTGACATTTCTTTGACTGATTTGTTCCAAGGACTCATTTAAAAGAAAGAACAGGTAGTCTTATGTTGTGTCAATTATACAAAGATGAGTTTTCCCAAGAACCTGATATGTTCCTGAAGAGTTCACAATAAAATGATCTTGTTTTATTTACTCACAATAGTCTTCTACTACTTGCCAGTAGGGACTCTCCACTCCCCATATGTTGGTTTCCTGAGAATTATTTTATAGAGACCATTCTTTATTTTGAGGTACTCTCTACCAGTTTTCAGGCAATTCAAGTTTTAAACATTTCTTAAAGAGACTCTAAGCATCATAACAGCAGACACAGCTTTCCTTATAAATGTAATCCTTTGTAGTGATTAGGAAGAAGTCTGGCATAAGTTGTTATAACAGCTTCCTAAATTCAGCCCAAACCTTGCTTTCCTCCTGAGGCCTTTCCTTTTGACAATAACGCATGATGTTTCATTTCACCTTCTGAATTTACCGAGAACCTGAGTTTGCATGATTTTTCCCTGCCTATATAAATTTATTGATAATTGAAGAGATATATTTGTATTTAACTGTAAAGTAATTAAATAGGTGAAGTGTTTTGCACAGACCTGCCAGCTAGTAGGTATTTAATTTCTAAAATGGCTGAATATACATAACAGACTCCAGCGATACTTGCTCACTTGACTTGAAAAGAACACAGACAGAGGCTGAAATCAAATAGATCATAAAAGAGAAATATTAGGATATCTTGGAATTCAAATGTCACACACCTAAGTTTTATACTTTCCTTTCCAATTGCTGCTTTTGCTCTTTCTCTCACTTTGGAGTTTCTCAATATGATGTTTCCTCTCCTCAAGCAAATTTCAAAATTGGTGCAACAAATTCTATGAGTCATGAAAATTATGAGGCACATTCCCGTAAATGTAACTAAAGGAAAGCAATTGTGAATTTTACATACTGTTGCATAGTATCATGGAGAAAACTGACTAATTTCTCTTCCCAATTTATAGTATCCTCTTACCCACTAACTTCTGTTAGTTCACCTTCCATAATGTGTATCACATTTTTTTCTGCCATTGTTTTATTTGAAACTCTCAACTGAATTACTAAAATAGCTCTTTTACTAGATTTACTACCTCAAATCTGTACTTTTTCATAAGTATTTTTCTTTTTTGAACTAGAATTTGCCTCCAAAAAGGCAAATCTCCTCACATCAATCCACAGATTTTGTGGCCCAATGTCTAACTCATTGCTCAAAGGGAAGATAATTTTAGGTCACTGAATATAAGTTTAACATCTCTGTATAGATGCATATAATCTGTTTCCTTATTAATCTGATGGATATTTATTAAGCAACTACTGTATCCCAGGTACTGCCAGGTAAAATAAACCCATCTGTACCAGAGGACTTAGAGCCCAATGTTTGGATTTGAATTGAGCCTACTACCACATATGAGTTAGGTGACCTTGAGTTAACTTCATGAATCTTGGTTTTTGTTTGTTTGTTTGTTTGTTTGTTTTAATAATAGTACCTATCTCATTGTGTAGATGAAGACTACATGAGAAAAATGTGGAGCATTTAGCGTCATTCCTGACACACAGGAAGTTGTAATAAATGTTACCTATTACTATTATTGTTTATGAAACAGAACATTCCAAAATCAATTACAAAAAGGAGATATATATTCACATGATAATTCTACTTAAACTATGAAAAAAAGCTAAACTCAACTAAATATTTCCATCCAATAATCTATAAAATTATTGATAATATACTTTAAAATCTACATATGTAACATACTGTGTATATATGTAGATTTATACAATAATTTATAAAAATAATAAAGGTTCAATACATGTTTCATCACCCTGGGGCAAATATAACATATAAACATAATGTTTATATATTATACATATAAAACATAGTGTTTATATATTATATATATAGTATTTATATATTATATAAATAGTGTTTTTATATTATATTTGCTCCAGGGTGATGAAGCATGTATTGAACATTTGTTATTTCACCCATAAAAATAATCAAATAAAACAAGAAATTCTCCTGACCATGGCCTCACACACATAAGATTTTATGAAGAAGTTAGAGATTTTATTTGACACGATGAGCTATGATTCATTTTTCAACTGCCTTCCAAGACTATCAAAAACTCATAGACTCACAGTCTCAGGAGACCCCAAGAGTAATCAAAGGATTATCAGGGAAATCAGGGCCCCAAAACTGTTTATATAGTTGTTCATGTGGTAATTACTTATCCCATTCCTGTAGAGTTTGGTAGAAAAAGCAAGTTGAGTTGTCACTTGATGATAAGAATTTCTCTTATCTTTCCAACTCCATCCACCTCTTCTTCTACCTGTCACTGAATTATTTTACATAGATACTATTTCTCCCTGCGATTTTCGCAGAAGCTTCTGAACTGGAATATTTGTTTCTTAGTGTCTTCTATCAAAATTAAACTCTACATCGATGGCAGAGAAGTGTTTTTAATGCAATTTAGATTATGTCACACTCCTGCTTCAAACCTCCAGTGGTTTTCCACTGTCTTTGGGATGAAATCTGAAGTCCTTCTAATAAAGCATGAATCACTCATAATTCGGCTCTAACAACTCACTAGCTTCATCTCTCAACACTACCATTTTGTATTGATGCTCCAGTCTCTCTACATGATTCCTGGGTTTCCAAGCTCCTTTTTATTTTCAGGCCTTATTCTTCTCCCCAGTCTGTGTTCCTGTTCTACCTGACAAGGAAAACTATTCATATTTCAAGAATAAACATGTTTCAAGAATCTCCTTCTCTAACTCCAGCTTTAGTGAAAGTGACTATATGTCTCTAGAGGGTGAAAGGATTTTTTAAAAAACACATTTAATGTGTTTCTCCCTATAATTGAACTGTCTTTTTACTGGAGAAAGTATAGGTGTGTGTATACATGAAAAACTCAAACCTTAGGTAGACTTATATCCCTATATTCTTAACAAATCTTGGAACGCATCTCATCATTAACACTGGATTAAGATATGTAATCATTTGCATATCTTAAGCTATGTAAGATGTGTAAATCAGGTGTGAGACTATGTGTTTCAAATGCTTAGCACGGTACTTGAAACACAGTAGGCAACTTCCTCTTTGTTCAGCTCTTCATCCAATGGGAAGGTCTCTAGACTGATATGAATTTAAAGAAAGATAATTACAAAATAAAGCCATGACCAAGGAAATGGCTATTCCTAGTAGTAAACAAAATATATTTAGTGAGTACAATTGAATATATTTCTGTTCACATAAAGAAAATATAACTTCTGTATTTTGTATAAATGACATGCTTTATGTCACTAGACTTGTGATTAACTTGGGGTAGGGGTTGGAGTCAAAGATGTATTTTCAATTTAGCTTCTCAGTTCACATTTTCCTTAAAGTCTCAATAGACCTCTTTTATGTAAATGCCTCCAAGAAAGTGTCCAGATGCTTTGGACTTTGTATGACCTCAAGGCAAAGGGAAAGTGAGTCTCAAGTTCCTTATTGTCTCCAAGCTGTCCTCTAGAGCTCTGCTTTCTCTGTAGCAGAGGGTCTCTCTGGTCTGATAAGTGGGGCCATTGAGGTAAAGCTAAAAATATATGTGCAGCTTGTTCTCTTGAATCAGTATACAGTGGAATTCCCTTGCTTTAGTAGGTTCCTTTTGACTTCAAAAAGATCTTCAGACCTCTCTGAGTCTCAGCTTCCTTCTTTTTCCAGGCTGTGTCTGGGATGGTCACATGTGGCCTTATCAGCAGGATCATTTTGACACATGCTACAATGGCCCCCGTTAGGTATGCTAGCTTTTAACTCAGTTACTTTTTGTTTTCCTCTATGACACTAATACATTGCAAAGATTCCTAGGTCTGACAGGGAGATTTTATTTATAATCCAGCTGCCAGAGCCAGAGGAATGCTCACACAGTAAGTAAGGCAAACTGAATTTGTTACTCACAGACGGGCAGGAAGAATCGGCAAAAGCCTAGGTTCTATGGCAAGCCTGACCTCTGAAAATATGGAAAGAAAACTTCCTGAGGTCAGGAAAGTTGCCCAGGGTGAATGGAGTCTCCTCTGCACATGCCTGACTTTGCACTGCAGCTGAGGAACCCCTAAATGTTGCATCCTAGGTCTTATACCCCACATGCAATTTGGCTGTCTGAGTTTAAGAGTTGCGGGAACATCCTGTTCTAGGAGCGATGAAGACAAAGCCCAGACTGTTCCAGACAGGTCCTCCTTATCTCAGGATATTGCATTCTTGGAACATTCTAAAATTGTTCTGAGAACTATGATTAGGAGGCACAGAAAGCTGAGTTGATCAAGGCCATTCAGATCTTGTACTCCTGCACACATCACATAGGATTCTTTTCTAACCCTCATGGGAGCCAAAGAAGGGTGAGAGTATTCTCTTTAAAATTCTGTGCTGTGCTTTTCATTCTAGTGCAGCTACCCTGAGTTAGAATAGGGCCACCCAGCATATTAATCTTCCCTCAGTGTTTCAAATGATGTTTCCAATAAATACCCTCTCTGCTTTTGGCTTTTATCGCCACCTGTCAAATTACACACACACACACACACACACACACACAGATGCACACATACACCACAATATACAGGAATTCTGGCTCAGTGAAGGGAGTGAGAACATTTATGTCAGCATGCTTGGTTTAAATACTTATATTTTCCATATTCTTCCTATATTTCATTAGGTTATACATGTTCTACTTCTCGTAACTAATCGGTAGGTTTGGATAGGTATTGAATAGAATTGGACAGGATTACATCTTCTTTCTGAAGTGGTAGGTGGAAGATGGAAACATTAAGTTTAGCTTCAATGAAGGACTAGATTCAAAAAGAGAAACCTCTTACTGTGAAGGAAACACCCATTGAACGACATTTCAAAAATATTGTGTCCTTTATATAGGTATGCAAAGTAGTGGAGCTCAATTTATATAAAGGTAACCATGTGATTATGCAGGGAGGCTTTGGATGCTAATGGCATATGGGAATAATAGCACTGCTATCAGTTTTGTCATTAACCTTCCATCTTAGTTCAAGCTACAAACACTGCATATTTAAAAAACAAGCAATCAACAAATAAGCAAACACACATGCAGACACAGTCAACCTGGAGACCTAGTATTTCTACAATAGTTTATAGAATTCCTTTTTCAGTTGGCCAAAAAGTGGATTAAAAAGATAGATTCGTATGATGAATGAGCCCTTGCATTATTTTTTGAGCTATGTTTTATTATGTACGATACACAGCTACAAAAGGTCACAGGACTAATTAGTGGCAGGCTTATGATAAAAATCCAATGATTTGGACTCACCAGGAATTTTTGTCTAGATAAATTTCTTACTCCTTTCTCTTTAATTTTTTTGAATTCACTTATGTACAAGATTAGAATTTTTTTCTTTCATTCATTAAGCATAAAAATACTTAACTGCCTATGGCCTCATATTATCTATTTGAAAATTTAATTTCTGTGAGATGAGATCCCTACAGGAACATCCTATAGAGTTTTAGTTTTGTCTTCTTATCTACACGTAGTAATAATAAATAATAATGATTATATTGTCTTATTGATATTCTAATTTATGTTTGTTCTATTAGATGATTTCATTTAAATAATTTAATAATAATTTATCTCTTACAAACTAGTGACCTTGACATATTTTTTCATAAAAATGTAGAAAGATAATAAGTACTTTCTTTGGATTTAAGCCCTGCTATGGAGAATTTCACTTAAAAATATATGTAATAGCAAATATTACTGAATGTCAGAACATATATACTACATTCATTTTGAAATAAATAATAGGATAATAGGTGTTTTTACATATTTGCATGGGTTTCTTGTTGGTAGTGGAAGGTAAAATTCCGTGTTCATGTTACCATATACATGATCTTATATGTACAAAAGGAAGAAAAATGAGAAGAAAGAAAAGAAAAACTGTCTGATATTGTTGAATTAAATTAGAATATAATTACTACTTCATGTCTTCACAAAAGACATTTTGTAACATTTAAGATTTCTGCTAATTGCACAAGGTACATTATCATGCAAAAGAATGTTAGTGAAGGTTGAAAAGGACAAACCAAGTATTCTCGTACATCACCATAATTATGCAGCCCCATGTTCGAACAATTACATTTATGTAGACCCACTGTTAAAATCAATGTTACTTGTACAGCTAGTCCTTAATCAATGAAATCAGTCAATTTACCATGGTCACATCCTTCTTCTTAATTAAGACAGTGATATCTCTGGAGCGCAAGGTCTCAAAGAGATAAATAAGTACAGAGGTTGGGAAATGTCAAAGAGGTGACTCCCCGATTTTACTCCTGACGAACTTGGGAGGAAATAAGACAGTTCCTTCAGCTCAGAGAAGCAGCACAATCTTCTAAAGAGATGGCTTAGCATTCATTAAGAAAAGAGCAGGTAGTGGTGTCTGACAGAAATAGCACTAATGAGCAAAGAAGGTTTTCAACATACATATCCTTCATAGTCATACTCTGAATTATGAAGGTTGTGCCACCTAAGCCAATTTTAATTAGAGTGAGCATGGACCTCTTTGGACAGTTAGCCTTTCTTTCCAAAATCCATTTCAATATGGTGTCATTTTGTTGTCATAATCAAAATGGCAAAGTGATGGAATAACCTACTTAAAATGTCTGTGGTGTTAAAGCAGATATGGCAAACATCCTCTAATGACACATGTAATAAGGGTATTACCTGGAGGACTTTGACAGTATGCTCTCCGTTGTCATTGGAGCAGGAATAATGATAGAGGTGACGATAGAGGTCTTCAAAGATCCATTTTCAACTCTGTCCCACCAATGGACTATAAAAGTTTCATTTATTGGAAAGAAGAGAAACAGAAAAAAAACAGCTCTATTAAAAATAATAAATGTATATCTATTACATCGACTTTTAAAACATTTCACAAGGCACACTATCATGGCACTTTCATGCTGGTATTAGCCATCTTTTTCTGTTCTAAGAAATGCCCATGCCAGGCCAAGTGAAAATAAATGAAAAACAATAAATACATAATATTGATATATTTTCTTAAAAATAGATTTATCTCTTCACATGATAATTATTCAGATCAAAATAGGGAAAGACAATTTAAAATAAAAACAACTTCTTATTCAGACATGATTATATAGGAACACAAAGGAGTGATAAACTGCCTGTGTTCCCAGTAGCAAATAACATTGCAGAAACACGTGAAACATTAATGTATAATGATGCTACAAATTTGGAACAAGTATCTTCTATTATATTTATTAGCCTATATTAACTATATATATGCTAGAATAAAATGGTGAGCATGGCTTTTATCAAGAAATATTATTACCACAAGTTTTCTTTTTCACTTTTTCTTATATTTCATATCAGAAAAAAATGCATATATTTTTAAGATGCATGAAATTGGTTGCTCTTAAAAAATGAAAAAAAAGGGCTATGAAATCATTCTTTCTACAAAGCTTTTTCTTTTAAATTTCATTTTATAACAAAAAGAAAGTGACTGTAAAATTTAGAAACCAAACTTTTCACACTTATATTATTAGTTTTAAACTAAATCCAATGTTTTTTCCTAGATCAACTACGTTTTAATTACAGTGTAATTATGAAGCACTCAGTGTCGGGAATAGACTTATAGGGGTGTCATTCTCTCTGCCAGCAGTAAAAGCCATTCATAAGGAAGGAGCCCTACCAAAGGTCAGTCATCCCTCCATAAGAATAGTAATATGCATAGGAACTCAAGAGGCCTTACATATAAATATCTAAATAGTGAAAGGGTGATCAGTGGGTAGGATATTTACATAGCAAGAGACTCCAAGTCCTGAGACAACTCTGTTAAATGCTACTAAGTGGCAGGAAGAAAGGAAGTATTCGAATAAATTCAGTAAAGTGCACCTGAAGGAAAGGAAGAAAATAAAGACAGACAGAAAAAGAGTTTTAGCAGTCTGAGTGTGAGATTTAGTGATTAACTAACATAAATTGTTAACATCGATTTAAAAAATGGTTTATGTTTTTCTATTCTAGTTATACTTTTTCACTTTTGATCTTCATTGTAAAGATAAGGAATCAGTGGTAATGTAAACTATCTTACACTTAAACCTCTTAATCTCAGGCTGAATACAAAAAGCTTTACTGTCCACTATCAATTATACCTATCAGCTTGCGACCTATTAAACGGCTAAATCTGGTTCTGAGGACTTTTATGAGTAGCTACCAACCATGCAGGAAAACAGCAAAGAAAGTGCTTCTAATCTTAGAACGTGCCAAGCTTAAAACTTAATAGTGAATAAATAGATAAGCAAAACAAAAGAACTTCTGTACTAATCAGAAGTTTAGCTAGACACTGATGATTAACCCATCACTACCCACCTTGATCATCTAGCAATAGAAGTAGACTCACGTTATTTGTAAATTTGAAGATCCTAAGCATCTGAAACATAGGATAGGAATGCATTACTCTATTGCACAAAGAAAGGCCTACTTAATTGTCAATCAGGTACATTTATGCCAGTAATAAATTCATATTTAAATAATTAGTAAAATGCATTGTCAAGTAAAAATCAAATTATAAGCTTTTATAAAATTTAGAGATTTAGAGACATAGCTTCACATTTGACAGATTGATTATTTTCATTAGAAGAATCATTAGAAGAAATGAAATAAACGAGTTTGTGTACTTTGGGCCCTACTGTGCTCAAGTAATGTAATTTCTGAATCCAATTAAAAATGCAGCCTCTGGACTACCTCTTTAGACAGGCAGATATTTTAACTTTCTATAGTGGATTTTATTCCTGATTCAAATGAAATCAGCATAAAACACATGTGTTTGTGTGTGTGTATCAATGTGGTTGAAAAATATTTATTTGACGCGATGGATTACTTATCAATTCTGTTCCCAATAGGGAAAATGACTTTTGTTTTAAGGTAAATCAATAAAAAATGTTGAAGAAAACAAAGAGTTACTTTAGGCAAAAAGAGAGACGCCACCCCTCCCTTCCACACTGCTGAATCACTTTTGCCATAAATGTGCAGGAATCATGGGCAAAGCTTGCGGCCATGCAGAAAGGGAATCCTATGGAGCTACTGCTATACAAAAATGGTGCTTATATAGCATTCCTGGCTGTTGGATACGACCTCTAAATCTTGCCTTCCACAAAAGTGACAGTTCCTAAGAAAGCCATAGATTTCTAGCATGTTGCAGTTTTAGTCCCAGTCAGGGAGGAAAATGATATTCTCTCTCCCTAAGGAATCTGCTTAGCTGGACTCCTGCCTGCCAGGAGGAGAATAGAGCTGATTATTTCCATCCCGTTCCTTTCTCTTTTTCATCCTGTTTTCTCTTTCGTAAATGCACTTAAGAGGTCATTGATTTTTTTGTGAGTATGGAATATAGTACAATAGCACTGTATCACCTGGTGCCATAATACCAAATTCTCTTACATTGTATTTCTCTCTGAATAGTCTCTTCCTTTTCCTGTTATTCCAAAGCTTGGTGCCTACACTTTTAGTGAGGATCTGTGTCTAAAGACAATAGGTCAGATAACAATAATCCAAGGATACTATTGAAACAGATGCTGACATTATAGAATGTTTTTTATTAATAATAACATGAGTAACCATTAAATAATTCTAAGGTCATTTGTTGAGTGTAACCTATGGTCACAATGCACCAGTTAAAAGTACAAGTACAGGGAAGCTAGTGGTTATACCTTTGGAGTATAAAAACTATTATGCAGCAAGAAATGACTGATTGTGATTGAAAAAAAAAATTATTCAGAAGTTTAAAAGTCAATTCAACATAAAGATAAAGATATCAGAAATGCATTTTTATGAATTTACTCTCTTGTGTAAGGCCATAATATACAAGAAGGCACCACTATGGAAACACTTAAGAACAGCATTGAAGCAGACTAAAACATCTTATCTGTTTTGTTTTAGAGAGACAGGAAATTGTAAACGACTACTTTCCAAACATCATCAGCATTTAGAATACTAAAGAGATGATTTTCTAATAGTAAACTAAGGACTGAAAATAATTAGTGCATCTTACAAATACATCTTAATCATTAGAAATAAAGAAAAGCCACCACAATATTTTAAATCTTCTGAAAGAATTCCTTAAGTGGCGTACATGATGTTTTTCTGTTTTCTGATAGGCAGTATTTGCCCAGTGCTGTTACTGGGGGAATGGTTTGTACATTCATTCTAAATATAAATGCAACATGCTTCACTCCATATAAAATTTAGATATTTTATATTAGCCCTTATTTAATTCAGATGAGAGAAAAGACATTAAAATTAATAAATATTATGAAGCAAATAAGCTGTGATGTACATAGGTTATGGGATGAAACTAAAATAGAAAAGAAGAGCCAGCTTCCACCTTTGGCAGCTTTGTGACATCAGACTCGCCAGTTTACCAGCTCTAAGTCTTGCTTTCTAGTCTGTGCAGTGAGAATGGGGCCTTACCGGATCGTTGTGAGGATCTATGAAATGGACATCAGGAAAACTCCCATTAAGGTAGGTGCTCAACAAGAGGTAGTATAACTAAGCAGAAATGTATTGAAATTATTGTGAAAAAATCATCTGTTGATGCTAGTGTACTATACAAATAAGTATTATTGACAGTTAATTTTTAATACAGAGTAAATATTTGTGCGACAGAAATATTCCTTCTAAGTAGGATCTGCTTTACTCATTTACTCAACAGAAAAAAAGACTTTTTATAAATCGGGTTGAATTTTTGAATTATCAGACATTTGAATATCAGGAATCAAGCAATGCAATTTAAAACTAGCCTGTCTTATTTAGCCTTTTAAGAGCATAGCAATTTAAAATCATTGTGGAAAGGAAAGGAACGATTACAGTGTACATGTTCTGCATCTTGGATTCAATGAACCATGGGTTGAAAATATTTGGAAAAAAACAACTAAAATACTAATACAATGACAAAAAATAATACAAATTCTAAAAACCAGTACACTCTAACAACTATTAACATACCATTTACATTGTGTTAATAATTATAAATAATCTAGGGATGATTTAAAGCATAAAGGAGAATATGAGTAGGTTATCTGCAAATACTACACCATTTTCTATAAAGGACTTGTGCCAGGGGGGAGGGGGGAGGGATTGCATTGGGAGTTATACCCGATGTAAATGACGAGTTGATGGGTGCAGCACACCAACATGGCACAAGTATACATATGTAACAAACCTGCACGTTATGCACATGTACCCTAGAACTTAAAGTATAATGATAATAAATAAATAAATAATAATTAAAAAAAAAAAAAAAAAGGACTTGTGCCTCCACAAATTTTGATATCCACGGGGGTCCTGGAACCAACCCCCTATAGAGACCAAGGAACAACTGTATTTTCAAAGCACTACTGTGTTCAAAATGACATCTGACTGCTTCAGCTATCTTTAGTGAAGATGAGGAATAATACAAGTAAATATATAATACACTTGTTTGCGTAACATTCCTACAATGTGTTGACAGGCTTTTAAAAAATAAAAAATACTTTCTATTACAAAAGATAAAGAATGAAATAGACTGAATCCACTTAAAGAAGAGAAAGATTCTCTTTGAGATTCAGATTCAGTATTATGTTTAACTATTCTAAATCTATTTGCTTCGGTATTCAGAAGCTTTTGTGATAGGATCAGAAACTGTGAAATGGAAATTGTAGTGATTTAATATTTGGAAAAATTATAATAAATGTAAAAAATAGTCAGGATGTGTTTTCACAGTGCTTTCTGCAAAGAAAGAGAATTAAGAAGAAAAGCCAAGAAAGCTTTGGGGATTAGAGAAGATATTTTCTAAGTTTGAAAGCAGATGTTGTACCATATGTGCTTACCTGTTCTCTTTTTATTCACTTTGGCTGGATCATTACCAACCTGTCCTGCTTTTAATCCAGTAGAATTACTGACTGAATCACCAATTACTTCACCTCTTTCTAATTCAGCTAACTATAAAACAATGCTCCTGGAATGGATTCTAGGCAAGAAAAGCAAAGAAATGAAATGAAAAATAATATAAACACAATGATTTTTCTATTCATAAGATGGTAAAATATTATTTAATTAACAGAAACTTTAATTTTTTTTACCTACCGTTCTGTCTTATATTGCATGTATTAACAGAGTTATTTAAATCCCTTAATGTAAAGGGGCTCATATAAATTATCTTCTCAGGTACACATATGTGATGGATTTTTAAGATTCATGTACGTGAAAATGTTAAACACTCAATAGAAAATTCTTGTTGAACATGTCCAAAGGCAATAGACATTTTCACTTTTGAAAAACTACTTGTTTCAGATAAAAAAATCTCAGGATATGGTTCTGTCACAGCATCTATTTCAAATCACTCTGCCAATAGAGAAATTGTTTCCAGGAAATGTACACAAAAAGATCCAATCATAGGCAAAACACCCTTCAGCCAACACATGTGACACAGTTCTTTCAGCTTTTTAAAGTCTTTTTAAAAATTAAGTTATAAAATACATGCCAATAACTACACAAGTCTTAAGTGTATAGCTTGATGAATGCACAAACAAACAAATCAGTCGACAGAACATGGCGGCCCCACAATTGGCCTCCTTGCCATATAGTGTCTGCCCCCTTCCACAACCCCAAAGAAAACCATGATTGTGATCTTCTAGCTTAAAAAATTATTTGTTTCTGCTTTTTAAATGTAATATAGTCATAGAGCATATATTTTTATGCCTAACATTTATCATTCCTCACTATTTTATTTTAAAGTTAGTTTTCCCATCGTCCCTCCAAATGTCCCCATTCATCTATACTTATGAAGTCAGATTGAAGACTTTCAGATCCTTTTAAAAATTTAATGCAATTTTGAATAATTTTTCAATTTAAAAAGTCAATGTACATATTTCACATATAATATGAAATAAAACCAATTTATTTGAAAATGAAAATATTTTGGAAGACTTGGAAAATGAGTAGAACATAAAAGCCACATAAGAGATGTTTGAAAACATGTAAAAGACAGGCTATTAAAATTATTTGATGATGGAAACAAAGATAATCAAAAGTACAAAATATTTATTGATCCAGATGACTCAACACGTGGACCATCAGCACAGATCAACAGCAGTGGCTTCCTTTGGAAGTTGTCAGAAATGCACTTTTAGGCTCCATTACAGACCTCTTGCATCAAAACTTCGGGTGTTTCTGGTACATGCTAAACTATGAGAAACACAACTTCTGTTCTACACTTTTCAACTTATCAGGTACTTCTGTTTACATCTGCAATTTTTCTTAAAATTATTTCTAATCATCATTCCCAAAACAATGGATAAATAATCTGTGGCCGTGGACTCTTTACACTGACTTTGCCATTTCTCTGTTTTTCAGGTATGCCTTTAGGATTTCGCTTTATTCATACAATAAATATTATTTATTTCTTACTAAGTGACAGCCAGTACCTGTATTAGTTTTCTATAGCTTCTAGAAGTTACCACAACAAATTTAGTAGCTTAAAATGACATACATTTATTTCCATGAAGTACTGGAGTTTACAAGTTTGAAACCAGTCTCACCGGACTAAAATTAAGGTGTTAGCAGTGCTGGCTGCTTCTGAGGTTCTAAGGGAGAATCTGCTTTCTTGCCTCTTTTCACCTTCCGGAGGTAGTCTGCATTCCTTGGCTCATGGATTGTTTCAGGCATCATGTCGATTTCTTGCTTTCGTCATCACATGTTCTACAACTGCTTTTTGACTTTGTTGCCTCCCATTTATAAGAATATGTGTGATTACATTGGGCCACTGGATAACACAGGATAATCGTTCATATCAACACCCCTCAGTTAATCACATCTGTAAAGTCCTTTTTCCATGGAAGGTAAACATTCACAGATCCTGGGGATGAGCACATGGGCATCTTTGTGAGGCCCTTGTTCTGTCTATGACACTATGCAAGTGAGCTATGACCTAGGGAAGTTGTACATTGAGTGAAAAATAACAAAAATCTCTTCAATTCATTATAAAATGTTGGTAAGTGACATTGACAAATTATTCTTTATGTAGCTGAGTTGTAACTACTTTAACAAATAAAAATCTTGAGCAGAGATGGAAAAATTAATACATTTGTTGTTAATTCTTCCCACTCATAGGTATTTGCAGCCACTGTACTATGGGTACGCTCTTGTGATGCTTAGTCTATTGAGGTTTACAGAGGCTGATCACAGAGTATGAAAATGCCATTGTAGAAGACAGCTACGGTACATAAAGAAGACAGCAGAAGTACATAAAGCCATGTGTGATTTCCTATAAAACTTACTAAATATGAGAGCTGAGTAGAGTGGAAACTCACCTGAAATCTGAAATATAAGTATGTGTCATGGGAGTATTTTAAAAATGAGAATAGTATGTTGTAGGAGTCTTGGTACTAGGAAGCCAACTGTGTTCTAAAAATTTCAAGTTTACCTTAGATAAATGAAGTTTACCAGGTAAGGTGGGAAGTGGTGAAATGATGCTAGAGAGCTAAGCAGTTGCTATAAACATCCAATAAAATAAATAAGAAATTCAAACTTGAAGCAGAGGACTAACATGATAATTTAAGCACGGGAAAGACATACTGACGCTTACATTATGAAAGATAATTTTGGCTAGTGGGTGAAGAGAAGATTAAAATGTAACAAGTTCAGCTGGGTGTGGTCGCTCATGCCTGTAATCCCTGCACTTTTGGAGGTCCAGGTGGGAGGATCACTTGAGGCCAGGAGTTCAAGACCAGCCTGGACAACAGATAGAGACCCTTCCTCTACAAAAAATTTAAAAAAAAAAATTAGTCTGGCATGGCAGTGCATGCCTGTAGTCATAGGTACTCAGAAGGCTAATATGGGAGACTCACTTGAGCCCAGGAGTTCAAGGCTGCAGTGAGCTTTGATTGTTTCATTGCACTCCAGCCTTGACAACAGAGTGAGGCTCTGTCTCAAATAAACAAACAAAAATAACAACAAAAACATGTGGCAAGTTAATACATGGATAGTCTCTTGAATCAATCTAAGTGACAGATAAACAAATTCTGAACTATAATGGGAATGGTGACATTAGGGTACAGCAGGTGGGAAAATGTATACATTCCACAGCTAGAATTGACAGAACTGCATTTTGGATGGACTATATGATGAAAAAGATAAGTCAGAAGTGAAGTGTAGATTTATTGCATAAATATCCAAATACATGATGATGTTCTTAGTTAATATATGAAACAGAGGAAGAATAAAAATTTTTGAGAGAAAAGATGGCATAATGCTTGCTTTTAGTGCACATTGTACTTGGACACTTGTTCAACTAATATACCTTCTAATATTAGTCTTCCCTGATCTCACTCCTGGAAGTCTTTCATTGTTTGCAGTCTCAGTACTTTTTCCTTTGTTCTTTCTTCTTATTATTTCCAACATTTTGAAATGTATGTACAAATAGGCTAGAATGTGAACCTTTTGAGTGCAGTATCTCTGTTTAGTTCATATTTGTAATTCCACAGTCCATGGCTTAGAATCTCCTATGTAATAGGCAATGAATACTATTTAAGTTTATCATCTTATTTTCATGACCAAATACTATATAAAGTCAGATAACAATGACAAGACAACACTTAGACATTGCCTCTAGCCTCCCATTGATTAACATCCAGTTAAAGAAGTCTGTCTTTACGTTAAGTAGTTAGAGACTGCTTCTGAACACTGGAGGTAGCTGAGATTATTTTTGAAGCTTTAAAATAGTTTTATTTGTAAAAGTAATTTTTTTTACTGCACCAAAGTCTTCTTTAGAGTTTTGTGTTTTATATCTGAGGTATAATCTTAACCTAGATATATTTGCGTTACTGTCAAACTACTTTCAAATTTCAATTTTAAGAGAATCATAATCAACATATTCCTTGTCTTTACACTTCATAGACAGCTTGATGGAGAGGAAGGTTTTTTGTTGTTGTTGTTCCTTTTTGGTGTAAGACAGAGCAGGGTTTAAAACCTACTTTTAGGCTTATTAATAGTGTGACCTTGAGTGAGATTCCTAATCTCTCTGCACCAGTTTCTTTATCTGTAAGATGAAGGTAATAATATCTACCTTACAAGGCTATTATGAAAATTGAAAGTAAAATAAATTAAATTTATAGAACTGTGTGTAACAGATATTAATAAAATATTATAATAAGTAGATACTTTTCAGCACTTGATACCCTCAACAGAAACCAAAAATATACAAACTTCCTTCACTTTATTTGTGAAACACAGGAAAATTTTATTCTAAAAATGGATTTACATCTATAAAACTTAAATTGCATTCTACATTTCAGTTAGAGCATAATATTTTCCCCTTTTTAGATAATCTAATGAAGTGGTTTCACTAATACCTGAATCATCTTACAGATACAATTTTGATAAAAGCAATAGTTTGTTAAGTACAGCATCAGACTTAAAAAATCACAATATAGGAAGTCAGTTTAAAAAATCTATCAGGATATAATGCTTAAAATATTTGCTAACTTGCTTCTCTCACTCAAACAGGTTATAATGTTCAAGGCTAAAGTATGATCTATTGCTGAGTTAGTAATGACAGTCAAGTTTGCCAACACAATCACTGCACTACATTACCTAAGTCATTGCTCTGTAAAGTGCTTTGGGATACCTTGAGTATGAAGGGCTATATATCAAGTATATTATATTTTACTCTATATGGTACTTGGGTTTTGGCAATGCATATTCAACAAGCTGAATAAAAAGACCTCTAGTTGTACTTTATTAGTATTTGTATTCATTCACCACAGGTAAGTGTCAGCTCAACTTGAAGTAAAGGAAAGAAATTATGTTTGAGAGAGAGAGGAAGGATCTTTATCCTGAAGGTGTAAACTTCAACTAAATGTGTACTCCTCTAGCATCCTTGACCTCAGAATTAGCCTACCTCTCCCTTGTCACTTAGAAACCAAAATGGGTTTCCTTTCCGTTCAAGAGTGATATATGAGAACAGGAAGCATGTCGTAGCCATTTATCATTGTTCACCCTCAGTTTCTAACACTGTGCTTGAATGAATGAATGAATGAATGAAGTAATGAATGATTTCTGCTGGATTATATGTTACCAAATTTTTCAGTAATGTATTTTTAAAGCAGCCCTTCAAATTTTAGTAAACAACCTCACTGCATGTCAGAAATGTCCTCAGAATTTATCATGGTAACAGTTTACATGTAGGAGCCATCTCAGAGCGAGGCTATTTAGTAGTATTTAAAGTTGTCCACCCTTGCTATAGGATTGTCTTTAGGGATAAATGACATTTTTAAAAATTATTTATTTATTTTTTTTTATGTATTTATTTAAATACAGAATCTCTTTCTGTTGTCCAGGCTGGAGTGCAGTGGCTTGATCTCGGCTCACTGCAACCCCCACCTCCCGGATTCAAGCCCATCTTCTGCCTCAGCCTCCCGAGTAGCTGGGATTACAGGCACATGCCACCAGGCCCGGCTAATTTTTGTATTTTCAGTAGAGGCGGGGTTTTACCATGTAGGCCAGTCTGGTCTTGAACTCCTAACCTCAAGTGATCTACCCGCCTCGGCCTCCCAAAGTACTGGGATTACAAGCATGAGCCATTGCGCCCAGCCAATAAATGACATTTTTGTTGCACTATTTTCACAGGTGAAAATATGTCCCCAACCTGAGGAGATGCTAACTTTTGTGTTAAGTTATCCCTATCAATCAATATGTATGTAGGGACTGCATAGTCGATATATAGAAGACATACATACTTGAATATGCAAAAACATACAAAGTTGATATAAAATAAGTTAGCACACATATCTTAGAGTATTAAGAGATATATCTCTCATCTTTTGATTTTTGACACATTATCTTTCTTATGAGCGCAGCATTTGGAAAACAGTATGTTTGTCACTATTTATGTATTTAAAAGATTTTCTTAAGTACCTAATATGTACTAGGCTCTGTATACAAGTGTTATCAATGCTTGATTAATTTAATAGATAGCCAGCAACAAAGAATAAAAGTAATAATAAATTCAGTTAAAGAATTGTTTTTTAGTTATAGGATTACAGGAGTTGTTCTAAGTATCAACTTAATCAAGTGGAATAAGAAAATGTGTTTCCAGATGAGAAAAATGTGTGTTTATTCCAAGCAGAATATCCAATTAAAAAGATAACAGCCAGCCATGGTGGCTCACACCTGTAATCGCAGCATATTAGGATGGTGAGGCAGAAGGCTTGCTAGAGTCTAAGAGTTCAAGATCAGCCTGGGTAACATAGTGAGACTATATCGCCGCCAAAAATTAAAAATTAGACAGGCATGGTGGTGCATATCTGTAGTCCTGGCTACTTGAGAGGCTGACATAGGAGGACCCTTGAGCCTAGGAGGTTGAGGCCTCAGTGAGCTGTGAATATGCCACTGTACTCCAGCCTGAGCAACAGAGTGAGACCCTGTGTCAAAAATAGAAAAAAAAGGGGATACTAATGTAATAAACAGTGTGTACTAAATCACCTTTCTCTGACTGACCAGTTTCAATCATTGATCAGTGTTAATAATATACTCAGTAGAAAGTAAGGAAACATTTCCATTCTTTTCTCAAACTTACCATCTATTTGTAGAAGCAAGATGTTTTGAGGTTGTCTAAATTGACACTGAATTACAGATTTAAAAGAATAATCTTTCAAATATTTGCCGCATGTCTATTCATAAGAAATGAAACTCGACTCTTGCCTCAAATCATGTACAAAAAGTACTCCAGATAAATGTTACAGTCAAATGTGAATTGTAAAACATTAAATTTTCTGGAGTAAAGCATAAAAGGAAAACCTTTAATATCTTTGCACAGGTAAAATTTCTTAACAATGCAGACAGTGCTTATTCCAAAGGGAAAAAATGAAAAATTGGACTACATTAAAATTAGACACATTTGTTAAAAACGCCACAATTAAAAGAGTAAAAAGGCAAAGCAATCTGAGAGATGATATTGCAATGTTCACATCTGAAAAATATACAGAATATAGAAAGAATGCTAATGAATCAATAGGATAACACCTTAGCATAATTCATTAGAAAAGTAGTCAAAAGATCAACATGTAGTTCAACAAAGAAAATGTAGACCTCTTCGTTATTCATTAGGGAAATGCAAATTAAAATACAAATTCAACATGCATTGGAATGAAGGGTAGATGACAAAATGAGAAGCAGATGAAACCACAGCAAGTGTTGGAGAACATGTTGAACAATTGCAAGCTTCATAAGTTACTGGTGAAGTATAAATTTTTGCAACTACTTTGACAAAGTATATTACTTATTGAAGCTAAATATACCACATTTTGTGACATTGACGTTCTAAGTGTATGCCTAGCAAAACCGATTAAATTTGTTCGCCCAAGTGCATGGAAAACAAATATCTATGACAGTAGCATTAATATTAGCCAAAACTGGAAAAAAATCAAGTGCCCGCACAAAAAATTTTAATATATTTAAATAACTGTGATATATCATGTACTTCAGTGAGAATGAGCAACATGAATGAAACTCACAAACATGATGTTGAACAAAAGAAGCAAGACCAAAAAAAAACCCAGTATACTGTGAGATTCTATTCATGTTAGGTTTGAAAATAGGAAAATTCATCTACAGTACTACAAGTCAGAAGGTTGGTTTCTTTCAGTAAGTAGTGAATAGTAAGTAGCTGGTTACATGGATACATAGTTGTGTGTCTGATGTGAAAATTAATCTAGTTGGACATTTATAAATTGAACACTTTGATATGTTAATGTTAAACTTGACTCAAAAGTAAAGTAAGTAAGAGACAGAGAAGGTATTAGAAATTCACTAGGAGGCCAGCAAGGACTAGGTAGTTTAGCCCAACTTTATGGCTATGCACTTATTTATTTGTTTTTTTAAATAAATATATAGCATACTTTTATTATATGCCAACTATAAATAGTAACTTCTTTGATTTTCCCAATAGTCTAATGTGTAGTCTAATACTTGTAGTCCTCATTTTACAGACTGTGAAACTGAGGCACAAGAAAGCCAAACATGTAGGAAGTGGTGAAGTTAGAAATGAAATCCAAGCAGTACAGCTCCAGATTCTATGCTATTACTTTTTACAAATATAAAATTATTCTTGAAGAATGAGGTAGTAAGTTCCCTGGGCTGCCGTAACAAAATACGCAAATTTGGTGTCTTAGGAAAACAAATTTATTCTATCACAGTTCTAAAAGCCAGAATTCCAAAATCAAGGTGTTGGCAGTTAGTTCATCCTGGAGACTCTGAATGAAATCTGTTCACACCCTTCTCCTAGCTTCTAGTGGGTTTAGGCAATTATATGTCTTGGCTATAGACATACAATTTGAAACTTTGCCTCTGTCTGTCTCTCTCCAATACTCGCTCTGCTTTTTCACTCTAAGGACATCTGTCATTGAATTTTTGTCCCACCCTAAATGATCTCATCTCAAGATCACTAATTACACCTGTGAAGATCCTTTTTCCAAAGAATGTCACATTAACAAACTCTGCAGATAGAACTTTTTTTAACCACTATTTTAACCACTTTTTAAAATCACTATTCAACCCATTACAGATGGAAACGTTTTATAAAGAACAGTGTAGTAGTCTAGTATAGATGAGGGTAACATAAAAATGGAGGAACATATGTAAAAATACCTGGGCAGTGAAGATTTATTAATGAATACATGATAAAAGGTAGAGTGTGGAATAAGATATTCCTCTATTTCTCTAAATATGGTTGTGCCATAATGGAAAGAATGTTTAAAAATGATTAATCCGATTGCTTTTATTTATATCTTTTTTTTTTTTTTTAGACGGAGTCTTTCTCTGTCGCCCAGGCTGGAGTGCAGTGGCCGGATCTCAGCTCACTGCAAGCTTCGCCTCCTGGGTTTTTACACCATTCTCCTGCCTCAGCCTCCCGAGTAGCTGGGACTACAGGCGCCCGCCACCTCGTCCAGCTAGTTTTTTGTATTTTTTTAGTAGAGACGGGGTTTCACCATGTTAGCCAGGATGGTCTCGATCTCCTGACCTCGTGATCCACCCGTCTCGGCCTCCCAAAGTGCTGGGATTACAGGCTTGAGCCACTGTGCCCTGCCTATATCCTTTTTTTAAAAAAATTATATTCCTGAACAAAAGGAAGAAAGAAATATTTCCACCTGAATAGTGATTTATAATTAAAAGTGAATGCACCAAATGCAAGGGGCTGCCTATAAGGAGAGGTAGAGAAGTGAGAAACAGAAATAAGGAGAATCAGCTAGGAAGTGACTCCTCATATAAGAAAGAATAGTTTGTATTTATTTTGAACTACAGGCAATCTAATTGTAACTACAAAGTCTAAGATATATTGCAAATTATTTATCTTCTTCCTACCTACCCCACCCCCTGTTTCATCACCACTATCATAGAATCAAGGTAAGAATAAACAACTTGTGTTTACTTGTCGTTGGTATGTGTGATCTCAGACTAAACAATGTCTTCCAATCCAAATAAAATGGTTGAAACTATTGGATTGTTCACAAAACTGTTTAGGGGTTAACGTACTGAAGAATGAAAACAAACTATGAAGTAGCTATAGTAGAATGAATTGGATTTTCTAAAGCCAGAATAATTCCTTCATTCCTCTCATTCATTCCTTAAATGTATGATTCAATAAAAAGTATGAACATCTATAGATCTTTATTCGCTTATCCAACAGTATTTACTGATTGCATAAGGAATTATATTGGATGTTGGGGGAGAATCATAGAGGAAGAGAAAGAAGAATAATATGAACTGATGGCAATTGTTGTATATGTTATGTTATAGGCGCTAGTCTAATGTTTTCCACTTATTTAAACCACAAAATAAGGGTAGAATTATTGTTTTCAAAATGCAAGTGAGGAAACTGACACAATAATAGTTTAGATTACTATCCCACAGTCCTATAACTAGAATGTGGCAGGGATAAGATTTGTATGTTCATAGTTTGTCTCCAGACTCCATACTTTTAACCTTTACACTAATAGTGCTATGTTGAGTATGGAATTTTATTTTAATAACAAATACTTGATAGTATCTCACTATATAGAAAAAAATGTGCTAGTTACTATGGGTGAGAAAAGGAAAGATAATCTTCACCATAGATTGTGGGTAGTAGAAGAAGGGAGGGAGAGACTGATAGTAATGAAGCAAACTAAAACAAATGTGCAAGTTGTCAATTTACTGCCTCTCAGGCTCAAATCCTCTCTTCATTCACTGTTTTTGCAAAAATCGAGCTGCACCTTTTAAATATTTCTCCTTGGTTGCTGAAACTATGTTTTCTTTTGTTAGTATAGAGAAACACCAAGAATAGTTTTCTCTTCTGATTCTGGTATGCTTTGGTTTGCTTGTACTTACTCCTGCTGTGTAGCTGTCAGCAATGCATATGAGATATATCCAATGGAGATCAGGCGCGTGGATGCCTTCCCATCAAGTTTCCACAGAACACTGCAAGCAAATTCTCAGGGAGGCTTGCAGGCACCCTAGTTGTTGGCATTGTAGCCTAAACCAACCAGCAGGGGCGTTTCCTACTTGCCAATTTCAGCTATAATTTTGTGTCCACCTGCACGCTAGAGAAGTGTTTCCTGTCTTGGCTGACTTCTCTGACTGACAGGCTTTGGCTTACCTCCACCCCAGAGAAGTGTTTCCACCTTTCCTGGTGATTTTGGACCAGCTCTGATCCAGGCAACATAGAAAACTTCTCTGTTGTGCAGTGAACTGCAACCATACTTTCTCCAACAAGACTTAAATCCCAGGTTTGGGAAGGGTCATCCTTCCAAGTTGACTTTTCCTTGAGTACTTTCCCCAGGGTAGTCTTCTGAGTTTTCTTCTCTTCTTTAAAGATAATTTGCCATTATTGTTAACAGTTATTTATATTAAATGATCCCTGTCCAAATGGATTGTGTGGTTTCTGTGTTCCGATCGAACCCTAACTAACAAAAATGGATAATTGAAGAGGATGGGTAGTGCCAATTATTGACTTAGTTAAAAAAGGGAAATATTTGTGTGACTCCTACCAAAAACTGAGAGAAGGAGAGAAGATTTTTTACTTGAAATCCTGCCTAAAGACACGTTAAGAGGTTGTGTCTTATCCAAGTTTGATAGAAATAAATGTACTGAAATAACAATTGGCCATGCTGGTTCCACAGCGTTTCTCGACCTTTTCCCACTACAATGCATGCCCGTGAGTAAAAATGGCTCACTGTAGCCAGCATTTTAAGCCAAAGCTGATGAATGGTTGTGAAGGTGGCAGAGGAAGATCTCAGAGGTAATTCAGATGAATCAGATCAGAAAAGCGTGGCCATCACTCCTGGAGAATCACTCGAAGTGGGTGTTGTGGGGTGAGCAAAATGCAAAAATACGCAAACTAATTAATAAAAGGCCGTTAAAACACACAAACACGGACATCAAATCAGAGCATATGTACAGTATATCGTTCCCTTTGTCTTCCAATAAGTGAAAATGTAAAATCGTATCGATATTTTGTTGTGAATTTCAATGCAACTTTCCTATGTATTCTTTACACTGTAAGGGATTCCTGTACGTTTCTTTCCTGTACAGCATTTTTTAAATGTTTAAGGTAAAAAGTAAAACCAATGAAAGTTTGCATTCTTTTTGTAGCTAACAATTTTTATTAATATGCCTCATAAGTGTATCTTATAAACATCTTTTGTTCTGTCTTTGTATACATTTTATTTTATATATAATTCCAAATGAGCTATAAAGTGTTTATTTCTGTTCCATGCCTTATGAAAACAAAGTCACATGCATAGGAAGCACATATGTCATTCCAGGGTTTTTTTCCTTAATACTTCATGCTGACACCCTAAGGAAAAGCAGACCAAAAAGTTCTTTTCACCACCCTCATCTTTATTTTATTAATCATCATTTGATAACTCATCCAAATATTTCTGACAGAAAATGTTACATGTAATTTGAATCTCTTAGGTTAGAATTTAGGACAGTACTATAAATTTAGAAGTTAGGACTTCAAAAATAAACAAGAGGGAATCAAAGCAGGTTTGGAATGCCCTTACTGGTGACAAGCACATATCACTGATTTGTGATTCCATATGCATTCTTCTAAAACAACTTGTTAACTCTGAAAGTTTTCTTGGAAAGAAACCTATGTCTTTCTGCAACTTTCCTGCTATGAACAGTGTCAGATACATGCCAGTTGGTAAAGTCTAGCAATGATCTCCAAACTAAAAAAAAAAATGAGTATGTGCTATCAATATTTGAATTAGTATTAATTTTTAAATTATACTATTTACAGTATTAAAATATTTTGTATGAAAATGTAAACTGGAAAAATGCAAGCTAAAATACAAATATAAACCTTAAAATTTTTCTTCTCATGTTCCCTGGGGCACATGTGTCCCCATTTTGAAGACCACTGACCAATAGGATTGCAGAGTAGAGGTCAGGTTAGTTCCGGGGGCATTATTAGGACATTCTATACGATTTGAATTTGTCCTGGTATGCATCCTTCTTCACCCTGTTTTTACTTGTCTCTTTTCTCCCCCATTCATATACACACACAAACATATGATCTAAAGTTTTTAGTTCCAATAGCTACTCAGGACAGGTCTACATAATAGAAGTATCTCAAATAAGGAGTGATTATAGCCAAGAATAAGCACCTTGAAAGAAATGCATAGTATTAGCTCAGAACAAAAGCACATATTTAACAATGTTTCAGATTTAAAAATGTTATGCATGTACGTATTTGCACTGAATTTAAGGTTGAGCCCCCGGGAAATCTATGGATATACTGATATATACATCAGTTAAAGTTAATAATATAACCTACTTAAATGTGCGTTTGTTCTTATCTTTGGTGCATTCCCATTGGGTCCTCTTTTAGGTTCAGCCAGATATTGCACCAGGAAAAGTCAGACATCGATCTTGTCCTGTATTAATTGTAAGTTGAGCGGATGGCTGCACATCTTTAGTATCCTTTTTTTAAATGTTGTCATGGGTGTCATCTGTTTCCAGCTTTTTGGTTTTATTGCAGTTTTATTTTCTGTAATTTTCTTGAAATGCGAAAGATACAGTTCTGCTGTGATAAATGAGATGGAGAACCCATAGCTCAGTCACTAGTTTGTTCATAGATTGACCATTGAATGTAAAGTATGTGATGCTAAGAACAATTTTGATGAGATCCATTGTTGAATGTGCAATGATTCATCCTTCTTTGTGAAGTTGTTACCTTTATGTCTCAGTGCTGCATCATTTTTCATGTTTCTCTTTTAATAAGTATTTGGAAGGACAAAAATCTTCCCCCAAAATAGCCTAGGCTAAATTGCATACAAGTGAGAGATATTCACTAAATATATCAATACCTATATGATTGTACAGTTTAACTTCTCATTTTTAATGAGTTTATAATGCGTTATTTTTAGAGAAACAATCTTGTATCTCACTTCCATCATCTTTTGTTAAATCTCTTATCTCTGCTCTTGAGTTTCTTATCTTTGACAAACCATATGAAATACAAAACTCAGATATTATCTGATTTACTATGATTCAGTAAAAATGTGACCATTTCTCTGGAATGAAATATATTTATTTCATATGTATGTGTATATATATGTATGAATTCTAATACATATATTTGAAATTCAAATATATGTATATATAAACTAATATATACATATGTACGATTATATGTCAATTAAAAAAACAAAACAAAAAGAAACTGAGTGACAAAAATAAGTTATAATTTGGGCATCCTGATGATCCATAATGTGTTCATTTCTGATGGAAAACTTACAAACCACTGAAAATAACTTTTATATATTCTCTGGACTTACATGCTTATGAAGACATATCTTAAAAGCTTGCAATTTGGTGATCAAGTTTTCAACTATAAAAGTGATGTCTTTTTTTGTTTGTAGTTTATTTGAAGTTTATTTGAAGAATTAATTTCCTTCCAAAGACCAAGGATGCTGCTTTTACCCTCTAATTAACCTTCTCCCAAAAATCTAACCTATTGACAATAAGCCATCAAAACCAAGTTCCTCTGTTAGAACAAAAGCAAGTGGCCTCTTTGAATCATTTTATAAAAAAGAAAATAAGATATATAAATACTCATTCCATATATATACATAATCCATATGCCTTGAGACAACAGATCATGCCAGTGTATTTCAGAGGCAAATGGGGAAAAGAAATCCAATCAACAGGAGAAATGCAGCAGTTATGAGAACATGTACTTTTAAAATTTTCACTAATGAAGAGCTGTCAGGGAATTCAGAGATCTTTCCCCAGTAAAGGAGACACTGGCTATGGCCATGTGCATGAAAGATGCAATGATTATAAAATGTGAAAGGAGAATATTGGTATGCTGAATGTTATGCAGAATGTTTGATTTATCCAAAAAAAATCAACAAACAAAATTATCATAATCAAACTTGCAGATTGTTTTATTTGAAATCACGGAGACTTGCATTATTAAAATCTCAGTGGGTTTTTATGAAAATATAAATCATGTGAAAAACTTTATACACTAATTTTGTGGAAACCCATTACCTTCCAATAAGTAATCATGTCTATGATAAATTTAAAAAGCAAGGGATAAAAGAAAAAAAAAAGCAAAAATATCTAGGATATTTCCTTTCACTTTCCCATACAGCGGTCTTACTAAGTACCTACCTTCTAGAATACTAATAGTACTCTAGAGGCCCAGGAGCTCAGATAATTTTTCTAGTTTCCACTTGCTACCTTTTTCTTACTCTGATCCAGTAATCCAACTTCTTCTATCTTGTCTTGTTACTATTTCCTTTGTTGTAAGACCCCTTGTGTCCTTAAGACATCACTTTTATAGTTGAAAACTTGATCACCAAATTGCAAGCTTTGAAGATATGTCTTCATAAGCATGTAAGTCCAGAGAATACATAAAAAGTTATTTTCAGTGGTTTGTAAGTTCTCCATCAGAAATGAACACATTATGAATCATCGGGATGCCCAAATTATAACTTATTTTTGTCACTCAGTTTCTTTTTGTTTTGTTTTTTTAATTGACATATAATAATTGTGCATAATTATAGGGTACAGAGTGATATTTTGATACATGTATACAATGTGTAATGATCAAAACAGGATAATTAGCATATCCATCATCTAAAACATTTATCTTCTTTTTGTGTTGGAAACATTCAAAATCCTCTCTTCTAGCTGTTTGAAAATACGCAATAAATCACTGTCAACTATAGTCTATCTAAAGAGCTATAAAACGCTAGAACTTACTCCTATCTAACTACTTTTGTCTCTGGTAATCAACATTTCCCCATCCTCTCTGCCCCCTACGCTTTCTAGCCTCTAGTAACCGTTATTTTTCTTCCAACTTCTATGAGAAAAAGAGCTTACTTATATCAATAATCACATGCGTATTTCTCTTTCTCTCTGTCTTATTTCACTTAACATAATGTCCTACAGTCTCATCCATGTCGCTGTGAATGACAGAATTTCATTCTTTTTTATGGCTAAATAGTATTCTTTGTATTAAATACTACATTTTCTTTACCTGTTTATCTGTTGATGGACTCTGAGGTTGATTCCATTTCTTGGCTGATGTGAATAGTGCTGCAGTAAACATAGGAGTGCAGGTAGCTCTTCAAAATGCTGATTTCCTTTCCCTTAAATATATACCAACTAGTGAAATTGCTATATCATATAGTAGTCCTATTTTTAGTTCATGGAGGAGCCTCCATACTGTTTTCCATAATGAATGTGCTAATTTATATTCTCACAAATAGTGTATAAGGGATTATTTTTCTCTGCATCCTTGCCAGTGTTTATTTTTTAAATCTTTTTGATAATAGACATTCTAAATGGGATGAGATAATATTTCACTATGGTTTTGATTTGCATATAAAAATAAATATTTTACATCCTTATTGATCATTTGCATGTACTCTTTTGAGAAATGTCTATTCAGTTTGTCAATTTTAAAATTACTTTTTAATTGACAATTTAAAATATGTATGCTGTTGAATTGTTGGAGTTCCTTATATATTCTGAATAATAATCCTGTGTCTAATAAATTGCAAATATTTTCTCCAATGCTGCAGGTGTCTCTTCACTTTGTTCACTTTTTCTTCCTTTGCTGTGCAGAAGCTTTTTAGTTTGGTATAATGCTGTTTATTTTGGCTTTTGTTGTCTGTGCTTTTGAGATCTTATACAAAAAAAAAAATTTCTCAGCTCAATGTCCGTAAGCATTTCACTTGTTTTCATGGAGTAGGTTTGTAGTTTCAGGTATTAAATATTCAATATACTTTGTATTGATTTTTGTATTTGATAAGAAATATAGGTTTAATTTTACTTTTTGTCATATGGATATCTAGTTTTATCAGCACCATTTATCGAA
>NW_012101543.1:1122475-1127080 GCF_000951045.1 Mandrillus leucophaeus | reverse complement strand
GGGGGTTTTTTTTGTAGCTGTTCTGTTTCTTTTTGCTCTGGTCTTTATTATTTATTTTCTTCTACTAATTTTGGGTTTGGTTTGCTCTTGCTTTTCTAGTTGCATGTGGTATATTGTTAGGTTTTTTATTTAAAAATTTATATTTTTTGATATGTGTGTTTTTATATAAACTTTGCTTAGTATTGCTTTAACTGCGTAAGTTTTGCTAAGTTCTGTTTTTATTTTTGTTTCAAGAATTCTTTTAAATTTCCCACTTAATTTCATCATTAATATATTGGTCATTTGTGATCATTTTGCTTAATTTGTATGTACTTATACAGTTTCCAAAATTTCTTTTGTTATTGATTTTTAGTTTTATTCCATTGTGGTCAGAAAATATATTGTATATGATTTACATTTTTACAAAAATTTTTTATGATTTGTTTTGTGCCCTAACATATGGTCTATTCCAAATAATACCCCATGTCCTGAAAAAAAAAGATTGTGTATTGTGCATTTGTTGGATGAAACATTCTATAAATGTCTGTTAGGTTAATTTGATATGTGTTGAAGTTTAAATAAAATGTTTACTGATTTTCTGTCTATACAGTCTGTCCAGTGCTGAGAGAGTATTAAAGACACCAATTATTGTACTGGGATCTATCTCTCCCTTTAGATTTAATAACATTTGCTTTATATATCCGGGTACCTATTGTTAGGTGCATATATATTTACAATCGTTATATCCTCTTGCTGAGTGTCATTCAATTTCTCAGCCAGAGTTTTTGTTGAGTTTAGACTTTATGCTCAAAACACACAATGAAGACAGGATAATCTTGAGACAACTGAATATCTACATTCAGAAGAATAAAACTGGATTCTTATCTCACACCATATACAGAATTTACCTCAAAATTGATTAAAAAGTTAAACATAAGACCCAAAACTATAAAACTACTAGAAGAAAACATAGGGGGAAAGCTCTATAACATTGGTCTGGGCAATGACTTCTTGAATATGACTTCAAACGCACAGGATACAAAAACAAAAATAGACAAATGGTATTGCATCAAACTAAAAAGCTTCTGCACATCAAAGGAAACAATCAACAGAGTAAAGAGAAAACCTACATAATATAAGAATACACTTGCAAACTATATATCTAATAAGTAGTTAATATCCAAAATATATATAAAATATAAACAACTTAACAACAAGACAATAAATAACCCAACTTAAAAATGGGCAAATGAATAGACATTTGTCAAAAGAAGACATGCAAATGACAGACAAATATATAAAAAATGTTTAACATCACTAATCATCCAGCCAATGAAAATTAAAACCACAATTGGATATCACCTGGCACCTGTCAGAATAGCTATAATAAAATAAACAAAAACAATAATTGGTAAGGATATGAAAAAAATGGAACCCTCACAAACTGTTGGTAGAAATATAAATTAGTACAGGCATTATGGGAAACAGTATCAAGATTTCTCAAAAAAAATAAAAATAGCACTACCATATGGTTCAGTAATCCTACTACTTAGTATAAATTTGAGGTAAAAGAAATGAGGATGTTGAAGAGATATCTTCATGCCCATGTTTTTTGCAGTGCTATTATTCACATTAGCCAAGATATGAAAAGAACTTCAGTGTCCATCAACAGATAAATGGATACAGAAAATGTGATATGTATATAATGGAATACTATTCAGGCGTAGAAAAGAATGATATACTGTCATTCACAGGAACTGGGATGAGACTGGAGGACACTATGTTAAGTGAAATAAGCCAGGCACTGAAAGATAAATGCCATATGATATTACTCATATTTTGAGTCTAAAAAAGTTGATCTCAAAGAATTAGATGGTAGAATAGTTGTTACCAGGGCATGGGATTATTGGGGAGAGAGGTTGGTGATATGTTGCTCGAAGAACACGAAATTTCAGTTAGATATTAATAGAAAGAATAAGTTCAAGGGATAGATTGTTAGTACTCACTTTCTGAAACCTACTTCTGTCAATTCATCCATCTCACCTCTATCCAGTTCTGTGCCCTTGCTGGAGAGCCATTGTGATCATTAGGAGGAGAAGAAACAATCTGACTTTTTGAGTTTTCAGCATTTTTCATTAATTCTTTCTCATCATCATGAGTTCATCTAGTTTTGGTATTTGAGGCTGCTGACCCTTGGAAGAGGGTTTTGTGGGGATTTCTTTTGTTGATGCTGCTGTTGTTGCTTTCGATTTGTTTGTTTTTCTTTGAATAGTCAGGTCCCTCTTCTGTAGGGATCCTGCAGTTTGCTGGGAGTTCACTTCAGGCCCTATTCATCTGGTTCACTCCCATGCCTGGAGATGTCACTTGAAGAGTCTGGAGAACAGCAAAGATGGGTGCCTGTTCCTTTCTCTGGGATGTCTGACCTCGAGGGTCACTAACCTAATGTCAGTAGGAACGCTATTGTATAGGGTGTCTGACAACCCCTGTTGGAGGCTCTCACCCAGTTAAGTGGCACGGGGAGCAGGACCCATTTAATGAAGCACTTTGGCTGTCCCTTGGTGGAGGGGGTTTGCTGCGCTGGGAGGAAACCTACTCATCTGGGCTGCCTGGATTCCTCAGAACTAGCAGGAGGAAAGACTAAGTCAGCTGGTCCATGGAGACTGCAGCCACCCCTTTCCCTGAGGGCTCAGGCCCATGGAGATCAGAGTTCTATCCCAGAGTCCCTGGCTGGAGTTGTAAGAGTTACTGCAAGGAGGCCCCACCCACTGAGGAGGGATGGGTCAGGGTCAGACCTGAAGAAGCACTCTGGCAGCTGTTTTCCCCCACCCTGGGAGCTTAGTGTGTTAGGCAGCTAGCAGTCCCAGTGTTTGGCTGCTGCTCCTTCCCCAGGGAGCTCAGAGGGCTTAGACAGCAGGCAGCTGCAGCTGTGGTGATGGCCACCCATCCCCCGAGGAACTCACCAGGCTTAGGTAGATTCTACCTGAGAGGCTATTGAGAATCTGCATGACTCGGTAGTTGGGCCCGTAGGCCCCAGTGGTATGGGCTCACGATTGGGATGTTCTAATCCGTGGGTTGCACAGTTCCATGGAAAAAGTACAGTTTCCCAGGCTGGGTAGTGTGCTCACTCACCGCCTCCCTTGGTGGGAGGTGGGGGCTCCCCTGCCCCGTGTGGCTCTCAGGTGGGCCACATCCCACCACATTACTCTTCCTTCGTCTCCGTGGGTAATGCCAACCGCCTAATCAGTCCTAAAGCCAGAACCTGGATACCTTGGTTGCCAGTGCAGGATTCTTAGGCTGTTTGGGCTCTTTTTGATGGGAGCCTCCGATCGCTGCTACTTCTAGTTGGCCATTTTGGCCCCACCCCTCAAGAGATATATTGTACAACACGGGGAACATAGTGAATATATTATATTATTGAAAAATGCTAAGAGAGTTGATGTAAAGTTTGTCAACCACGTCCATGTGAAGAGACCACCAAACAGGCTTTGTGTGAGCCATAAAGCTTTTTAACCACCTGGGTGCAGTTGAACTGAGGCCAAAAAAGGAGTCAGCAAAAGAAGATGGGGTGGGGCAGTTTTATAGGATTTGGGTAGGTAGTGGAAAATTACACTCAAAGGGGTTTTTCTCTTGTGGGCAGGGGCGGCGCTTACAAGGTGCTTAGTAGGGAGCTTCTGATACTCATTGTCCAGGAGAGGGAATTTCACAAAATCAATTGATCAGTTAGGGTGTGGCAGAACAAATCACGATGGTGGAATGTCATCAGTCAAGGTGGAAACTGGCTATTTTCACCTCTCCTGTGGTTCCTCAGTTGCTCCAGGTCATCTGGATGCATACATGCAGCTTTGGGCTCAGAGGCGTGACATTCCTGTCTTCTTATATTAATAAGAAAAACAAAACAAAATAGTGGTGCAGTGAAGGGGCAGTGACAATTTTTTGGGGGTAGTATGGAGAGATAATGGGCGATGTTTCTGAGGGCTGCTTCGAGTGGGATTAGGGGTGGCGTGGGAACCTAGAGTAGGAGAGATTAAAACTGAAGAAAGATTTGGAGATAAGGGGTGATATTGTGGAGTTGTTAGAAGGAGCATTTGTCATATAGAATGATTGGTGATGGCCTGGATGCAGTTTTGCATGAATTGAGAAACTAAACGGAAAACACAAGGTCCGCATAAGAAAAGGAGAAAAACAGGTATTAGAGGACTAAGAATTGGGAGGAGCCAGGACATCCAATTAGAGAGTACCCAAGGGGGTTCATGTTTCCTGTGTCCATATGAGGAGACCACCAAACAGGTTTTGTGTGAGTAACATGGTTGTTTATTTCACCTGGGTGCAGGCAGGCTGAGTCTGAAAAGAGAGTCAGCAAAGGGAGATGGGATTATCATTGTTTCTTATAGGTTTCGGGATTGGCGGTGGAGTTAAGAGCAATGTTTTGGAGGCAGGGAGTGGATCTCACAAAGTACATTCTCAAGGGTGGGGAGAATTACAAAGTACCTTCTTAAGGGTGGGGGAGATTACAAAGTACATTGATCAGTTAGGGTGGGGCAGAAACAAATCACAATGGTGGAATGCCATCAGTGAAGGCTATTTTCACTTCTTTTGTGGATCTTCAGTTGCTTCAGGCCATCTGGA
>NW_012101543.1:1088049-1122425 GCF_000951045.1 Mandrillus leucophaeus | reverse complement strand
GGGTGGGGAGAATTACAAAGTACCTTCTTAAGGGTGGGGGAGATTACAAAGTACATTGATCAGTTAGGGTGGGGCAGAAACAAATCACAATGGTGGAATGCCATCAGTGAAGGCTATTTTCACTTCTTTTGTGGATCTTCAGTTGCTTCAGGCCATCTGGATGTATATGTGCAGGTCACTGGGGATATGATGGCTTAGCCTGGGCTCAGAGGCCTGACAGTTCAGCTTAATTATCTGCTTGGTTGGCGAGTTTTGGGGCTCTAAGCTTGAGTTTTTTTACGTTGTTATATACCAGGCCAGGTTCATTTAGGTAAAAACAACACTCTTCATTTAAAATATACAGAGTCCTCCTTTTTAAGTTGGAGGCTGAGAGCTTGGTGAGGTGTTTTTAAAAGACCATTAATCTGTTCTACCTTTCCTAAAGATTGAGGACAGTAAGGTGTATGAAGGTTCCACTGAATACCAAGAACCTGAGAGATGGCTTGGGTGATTTGACTAATAAAAGCTGGACCATTGTCAGATTGAATACAAGTGGGGAGGCCAAATCAGGGGGTTATATCTGTTAGAAGGGAAGAAATGACTGCGTTAACCTTTTCAGAGCTAGTGGGAAAGGCCTCAACCCATCTAGTGAAGGCGTCGATCCAAACCAGGAGATATTTAAATTTATGGACATGGGGCATATGAGTAAAGTCAATCTGCCAATCTTGTGTTGGAGTAAATCCATGAGCCTGATGCGTAGGAAAAGGAGGAGGTCTGAGAAAGCCTTGGGGGCTGGTGGTGTGGTAGATAGAGCTTTGAGAGGTGATGGTCTTAAGAATAGATTTTCATGAAGGGAAGGAGATGAGGGTGTGCAGGAGGCAAGCCAGAGGCTTGTATCCCACATGGAAGAGGTCATGAAGGGAAGGAAGAATGGACTGAGCTTGTGAGGCAGGAAAAATGAATTTTTCATGATTTAAGCACCGCTCGCCCTGAGTTGGAAAAGACTGGTAAAGCAGGTTTTCAGAAGAGTAGGTGGGAGTGATAGAGGAGAAAGAAAAATCCTGGTCCTCTGGAGTGGGGGCTGGAATGTTAGCGGGTATGAAGGCATTGGCTATTTTGTTGTTGTTGTTGTTCTGCTGTCCTGTCAACATAGGCATTTCCTTTTAAAATAAGATCAGGTTTCTGGTGTGATTTATAATGAATGACTACAGCCTTGGCCAGCCGGAGAGTAACCTTAAGGAGGGCCTTTATTAGACAGGCATTGATAATGGAAGAGCCTTGTGTGGTAAGGAAGCCTCTTTCAGCCCAGATGGCAGCATGGTTATGGAGGATGTGGAAAGCATATTTGGAGTCAGTATAAATGTTGATGTGCATTCCTTTAGCAATAGGGAGCACACGAGTTAAAGCAATCAGTTCGACTTGTTGGGAAGTGATGGAGGGAGGAAGTGCAGCAGCTTCAAAAATAGAGGTGTGGGACACGACAACATATCCAGCTTTAGCTGGTGAAAGTTGATTGGGTTTAGAAGAACTGCCATTGATAAACCAAGTGTGGTCTGGGTTTAGAGTTGGAAGAATAGAAATATGAGGAAAGGGGGAAGATGCTGTGTGTATTGGGGAAATACAGTCATGTGGTTCAGGACTTGCGTTGGGTGCTAAGTGAGAAGCTGGATTGAAATCGGGCCCATGGGTAATAGTTACTGTTGGAGTTTCAACAAAGAGTGAATAGAGCTGGAGGAGTCGAGGGGCAGACAATACACGTGAAAGGTGTGAGGAGGATATTAATGCTTGAAGGTTGTGAGAACAGTAAAGGGTAAGTGGAGCATAGCCTGTGATTTTTGAAGGCCTCTAGAAGTATTAAAAGGGTGGCTGCCACCACATGCAGACACGAGAACCAGCCCAGAACTGTGGGGTCAAGTTGTTTTGATAGAAAGGCCATAGGTCATGGGCCTGAGTTCTGTGTGGGAACTCCAGCAGCACAGCCTTATATTTCAGCTGTGTGTAAGGAAAAAGGATAGGATGAGTCGGGGAGTGCTAATGTGGAAGCTGTCTCTAGGGCCTTTTTGAGAAAGCAAAGGGAGAATGGGGAAAAGACTTAGGGTCTATGGGATCAGTTAAGTTAACTTTTGTGAGCTTGTAAAGTGGTTTTGTTAGGATAGCAAAGCCTGGTATCCAGAGTCAGAAATCTGACAACGCCTAAGAAAAGGAGTTGTTTTGTAGAAGGGGCTGGGGTTTGGGAGATTAGCCAGACACGATCAGCAGGGAGAGCACATGTGTTTTTATGAGGAATTATGCCGAGATAGGTAACGGATGAGGAAGAAATGTGGGCTTTGGAAGGGGATACATGATATCCTTTGAGAATAGATGTTGGAGGAGCATGAGGGTGTCCTGTTGGGAAGATTCATAGGAGGGTCTATAAAGTAGAAGGTTGTCAAAATATTGAATAAGGTGAGAAGCAGATGATGGAAAGAGAAAGGACTTGACTGAAGTAATTGGGGCTGTCTCTGAAGCCTTGTGGCAGTACAGCCCAGGTAAGTTGCTAAGACTAATGGGTGTGAGGGTCAGTTCAAGTGAAAGTGGAGAGAGGCTGGAATGAAGGGTGCAAAGGAATAGTCAAGAAAGCGTCTCTGAGATCCAGAACAGAATAATGGGTTGTGGAGGGAGGAATTGAGGATAGGAGAATATATGGGTTTGCACCGTGGGGTGGATAGGCAAGACAGTTTGGTTGATAAGGTGAAGATCCTGGGCCAGCCTGTAAGACTTATCCAGTTTTTGGACAGGTAGGATAGGAGAGTCTTAAGGAGAGTTTGTAGGCTTTAAAAAGCCATGCTATAACAGGCGAGTGATAACCGGCTTTAGTCCCCTCAAAGCCTGTTGTGGGATGGGATATTGGTGTTGAGTGGGGTAAGGGTGATTAGGTTTGTAATGGGATGGTAAGGGGTGCATGATCGGTCACCAAGGAGGGAGTAGAGGCATCCTATACTTGTGGTGAAAGGACACAAAGACACAAAAATGCGTACCCGCTCCCCTGCCACACCCTATTGCTAAACCCTTTGTTCTGCTCTCTAACCTCTGCACGTACCAGAGATTTCGTAAGTACCTGTAAGTACCTGTTTTTCTTTCTGAGGCCGGGTCACAAGACGTGTTTAAGTAAGATACACTCAAGCTGCCATAAACCGGTTGTGCAACCTGACGCAATATAATTAACTGCCTTTGTGTAAAACTGGTCTCCCGCCTCAAGGGTTGAACCGAAATATCAGAAATGGCGGGAACCAATCATAGTTGGCCAAATCGCCCTGTTCAAATGTCAACCAATCCAAGATTTACATTGTGCAAAAACCCCCTGTACTTGTTTACTACTGACTATAAAAATGGCTCCTAACGCCTCCCAGGAGCTCTCCTGCCCATCTCGTTTCACGAGCGAGTGAGAGTTCCAGGTTCTAATCTGTAATAAAGGTCCTTGCTGCTTAGCTTTGACTCTGGACTCTGGTGGTCTTCTTCGGGGAATAAACGGTCTGGGCACAACAGTGGATTAAGGTAGGGAGACACAATGGGAGGATGCAAAGGAAGCTTTGAACTGTGGAAAAGGGCGGCAATGAGGTGTGGCTGTAGCCCAGGAATAATCAGGGAAGCAGATAATTTAGTTAAAACGTCTAGACCTAGTAAGGGAGCTGGGCAGGTGGGGATAACTAAAAAGGAGTGCATAAAAGAATGTTTTCCAAGTTGGCACCAGAATTGGGGAATTTTAAGAGGTTTATGTTGGGGTGATCAGACCCAACACTACGTCATGGGGGTGACAAAGTCCAGCAGAGTCAAATGATTGAGAAAAAGTTTGAGAGAGAAAGGTGGGACACCAGGGGGCCATCGTCATTGTGAAGTCTGCGAAGGCCCCGAGCTCTGGGAGCCCACGCTGTTTATTGGTAATCCAACAAAGAACCAGGTGGTGAGAATGTGAAGGTCAAAAGGGCAGGTTGTATTAAGCACATGATTTACAGCTGTGATGGTTTAACATTTATATGGAACATGTTCTGCTACTTGAGACAATGGGAATAGGAGCCTAGGAAGGCTAGAAGCAAGGAGCCAGCAAGTCTAGACACATTCCAGAGGACATTATGCAAGCCCTGCCTCAGTTTCCCTCCCAACACTCAACATTTTCCCAACAGTTTAGAAGCCTGGCCATCAATATTCACAACAGTTATGGAGGCAAGGGAAACAGGCCCTTGAAAAGAAGGTAATGTGGAGTGAGTAGCCTTTGTATTGATTAAGAAGGGGACAGACTTACCTTCCACTGTAAGAGTTACACAAAGTGTCTGTAATGGTCCAGGAGGCTTCTGAGGCGATTGGCTGAGTCAGTCTTCAGCCACTAAACTGAGATCTGGGAAGGAGTCAGTAAGAGAGCCTTGGGCCAGAGTTCCAGGGGCTCTGCGAGTGGCTGCTGGGCGAGCTGGACCGTCTGATTTCCAGTGGGGTCCCGCACAGTTGGGACATGGTTAGGAGGAATCCCTTGCTGCGGGCATTCCTTGGCCCAGTGGCCAGATTTCCGGCACTTGAAGCAAGATTCTGGGGGAGGAGGTCCTGGAGGAATGCCTGGCCACTGCGGTTTAGGCGTTTTGAAGTTCTTGTGTGCTGGAGATGTGGCTGCGGTTTCTCCCACAGCGGAGGCAAGTAATTACAACTCAGAAATACGTTGCCCCTTGGTTTCTTCTTCTCTATTATTGTACACCTTGAAGGCGAAGTTAATTAAATCTTGTTGTGGGGTTTGAGGGCCAGAATCTAATTTTTGGAGCTTTTTCTAATGTCGGGAGCAGATTGGGTAGTAAAATGTATGTTGAGAATAAGACGGCCTTCTGGGCCCTCTGGGTCTAGGGCGGTGAAGCATCTAAGGGTTGTTGCCAAATGGGCCGGGAACTGGGCTGGTTTCGTATATTTGATGAAAAAGAGCCTAAATGCTAACTTAAGGAGATGTCGGATAAAGAAAGGGAGCATTAACCTTGACTATGCCTTCAGCTCCAGCCACCTCTTTAAGAAGAAATTGTTGGGCAGGTGTGGGGAGCTAGTCACAGAACAAAACTGTAAGCCAGACGGGGTGTGAGGAGGGGAGGTGATAGAAGGATTATAGGGTGGGGGAGCTGAGACTGGGGAAAAATTGGGACCTGGCTTAGCCTGGTGAAGAACAGCCTGGGGAGGAGGGGAGAGGTCAGATGGGTCTGTAGAAAAGCAGGATTCAAAGGACTCAAACAGGAGAGAAAGAAGAAGGATTTGGTTGAGCTGCATTTTGGGGCGGAGACTAAAGAGGGATCAATGTGTAGTAAAGAATGCCTGGACATCAGGCACCTCAGACCATTTGCCCATTTTTCTACAAAAGTCCTCCAGGTCTTGTAAGACAGAGAAATCAAAAGTGTCATTTTCTGGCCACTTGGAACCACTGTCGAGCTTGTACTGGGGCTTAGTGCTGTTGCAGAAGAAACTAAGGCATTTAGGTTTTAGGTCAGGTGTGAGTTGAAGAGGTTTTAAGTTCTTGAGAACACAGGCTAAGCAAGAAGGGAGAATGGAGGGTGGAAGGTTGCCCACAGTGAAGGAGGTAAGTTGAAAGAGAAAGGTAGACACAGAGAAGGCGGTGGTGAGCAGCCACAGCAGGCGTCCCTGCAAATGACTTGCCACCAAGGGAATGTGGGTGAATGACCAAGGCAGGTGACCCCGTGATGCTCAGACACCAATGGAATGTGGGTGACTGGTCAGGGCAGGTGTCTCCGCGATGATCAGATACAAAGGGAAGACTATCTTCCCGAGTCTGTGACCGGCGTCAGAGTCTTGATCCATGGATAAAATGTGTCTCCTTTGTCTCTACTAAAGAGGAAAAATAACTGGAATTGGAAGGACAGGCAGATTGAAGAGCAATGAGAGAGGCTGGAGAAGAGATTGAAAAGACTGCTTACCCGATTTGAAATTGGTAAGATGTTCCTTAGGCTGGTTGGTCTGAGGACCTGAGGTAGTAGGTGGATCTCCTCATGGAGTGAGGGCGAGGACAGAGGACCAGTTTCCGAAGGACGCCCCTGTCCCAGGTCTTTGGCACCAAGTGTCACGCACGTCCGTGGGAAGAGACCACCAAACAGGCTTTGTGTGAGAAATAAAGCTTTTTAATCATCTAGGTGCAGGTGTACTAAGTCCGAAAACGGAGTCAGCAAAGGAAGATGGGGTGGGGCAGTTTCATAGGATTTGGGTAGGTAGTGGAAAATTAGAGTTAAAGGGGTATTTCTCTTGCAGGTAGGGGTGGCGGTTACAAGGTGCTTCTGATACTCATTGTCCAGGAGAAGGAATTTCACAGCGCCATTTGATCAGTTAGGGTGAGGCAGGAACAAATCACAATGGTGGAATGTCATCAGTCAAGGCAGGAACTGGCTATTTTCACCTCTCTTGTGGTTCCTCCATTGCTCCAGGCCATCTGGATGCGTAAGTGCAGGCTTGGACTCAGAGGCCTGACAAAGTTTCTCACTACAAAAATGGTAACTATCTTAGGTAATGTGTATATTAGCTTTATTTAGTAATTTCACAATGCATATAAATTTCAAAACATGCTGTACATACTAAATACAATTTTATCTGTCAATTCTAAAAACTAAAAGTTATAATACTGTTTGATGTTCAAGACATATGTTATAAACAGAGTAAACTGATTTTATAGAGGTTGTTCTGTTGGAGGCAGGGAGAAGAGACATGACATCATTATGGACACTGAAGAAGGATGTCCAAACCAGTGGTTTATTGGAAATGGAACCTAGTGATTTTACTTGTAGTTACTATAAATATTTATTAAAATTTTTTAAAATATATTTTTGCCTTGTTTAAATTTACCATAATTATGTGGTAAATGTTTGCATTTTATGTAAACAATTTGCTTTTATAAACAATATTCTTTAGATTTTATTCTTTTTTAATCAGAGAGGTCTGCAAATACATTTTCAAATAAATTCCCTGGCATTCTGTGAGTTCTCGATGTTTTGAAACACAGTTATATAATTTTAATATAAGAACAAGAATACTAGTATAGACAGAAATATTCTTAACAAAAAGTCATACCATTACGTTTCCATCATGACATAATTCCAGGGAGACTGATGGATTGGAATTGTGGGAAAGCAATTTTCAACATTGCTGTTTTAATACATTAGAAGTCTGATAATGAGAGCTTATAAAAGACGAAGGGAAGAGAAAATTTGCAATCTCCTGTGTATGTTGTGACTTCACTAATGCCCATAGAGCTTTGTGTTAATGATATGAATACATCTTTACCTGTTATTTATGTCTTGATTTAGAAATAGAGATAGATGATAGGTAGATAGGCAAGTAGGTAGGTAGATAGAAAGATGATATATAGATAGATAACTACATCTTTCAAGGCTCCAAACACTTTAAGACAGATTATCTCTCCTATGGTCTGACACTCTCTGTCACTAAATGATATTCCCCCAAAATCCATATGTTGAAGACCTAACCCCCAATGTGACTCTATTTAGAAATACGTCCTTTAAGGAAGTGGTTAAAGTTAAATGAAGCCATAAGATTGAGACTCTAATCCAGTAGGATTGGTGTCCTTTGAGGAAGAAGAGACACAATGACTAGGTGGTCACAGAACAAAGCCATGTAAGCACATAGCAAGAAATTGGCTATCTGAAAATCAAGGAGAGAGCCATCACCAAAAAGTGATTTTGTGGCAGCTGGCACCTTGATTGTGAATTTCCAGGCTCCAGAACTGTGGGAAAATAATTTTTTGTTGTTTAATCTACCCAGGTGTAGTACTTCCCTCAGATGTCAAAGCCTCTCCTTGTAACTCTCAAAACCTGGATCCTGTAAGATCCCTTATGATTCCGAACTTTACCAAATATGACTGAACTTTCCATTTCTTCCTAATCTGCTCTGAGCTTTGGAACTCAAAAGCTGTCATCAGGGTAATTCTCCTCTATATCAAATGTTCACCGGCATATTTCCTTCATTTTATAGATATAACTGAAACCTATGATTTCCAAAATCTATGTCTTCTTCCATAGTATGTGTGTGTGTGTGTGTGTGTGTGTGTGTTTTAATATGGGTTGTGTTCTCCACATCAAAAGTACTATTCAGTCATAAGGCAAAGTTAGTGTCCTCTTAATATCTCTTTGTCACTTATAAACCACAGACTATCTGTTGTCTCTAAAACTCAGCAGTTTTTAGATATAAATATCCTAACTGTATGCCACTTCCTTTCCTCCTTTCCTACATTCTTTTTGAAAACTTACTTATTCAATAAAGATTATGGCATTGATTGACTCATAAGTTTCTCTTGCTAAAACCATTGATGTTTTTTATATCCACTCAGTGGATCTTCGAACACCCTGACTTTCTTGATGTTGCTTCAAATAATAAGTTAGGCTATTTACCTTAAACACCTATTCTCATGTCATTTTAGAGCACTCAGGTTGCTGTAACAAGGTTCTGTACATTGGGTGACTTATAAACAACAGAAATTTAATTTTCCCAGTTCTGGAGGCTGGAAAGTCCACGATCAATATGCTGGCAAATTTCATGTCTGGTAAGGGTCACTTTCTAGTTCCCAGACAGTGCCTTACTTACCACTGTGTCTTCAAACAGTATAGAGGGCAAGGGTCTCTCTGTGGCCTCTGTTTTTAAGTGAACTAATTTCATTAAGAGGGCTTTACTTTCATGACTTAACCACCCACCAAAGACTTTTCCTCTTAATACTATAACATTGGGAGTTCAAATTTCAACGTACGAATTTGGGATGAAACAAAAACATTCTTTCAAAACATGAAAGGTGTTAGACCCTAGATCTTATTTTTCTGTAAGTTGTAAATGATGGTTACTATGGAGGGAATACCTTAACATCAACCGTAATTCCACCACTCCACAGTGTCCATTTTGGACACCCAGTCTTTATCATATTTCTAGCTCACTTCCTAAATTAAGGCTTCTCGAGGTTTTAGGTTTTTTATTTAATGGTCATAGTTTGTATGATATATATTTTTTATATGTTTACAATACTGATGTGTCTTTAAATCTAAAATCACTCTCTTGTAGATAACATATTTTTAACCCATTTTATACTCTTCCTGTTAATTACAATGTTTAACTCATTTACATTGAATTTATGAGGTAGGATTTACATCTTCCATTTTACTATTTTTGTTTCTGTGCATTATGTTGTTTTTGTTCCTGTAATCCCCCTTACTACTTTCTTTTGTGTTAAATAGACATTTAGTTACCTTTACCCACCTTTTTTATTATTTCTTAATATTTTCTTTAGTTCTTTTTTTACTGTTGCTCTACACATAACAACATCTAAATATAAAACAATCTAGTTAAAATTAATACCATCTCAGTTTCAATATTATACAAAAAGTCCATTTTCTCTTATCTCCTTTGTGTGAATATTGTCATTAAAATGACATTGTTTTTTACACAGTAAATCCCAGAAACAGCTTTGTAATTATTGCTTTATGCAGTTGTCTTTTTATATAAAATAGAAGAAAAAAATTTTAATTGCTTTTTTTATATTAACTTATCTATTTACCTTTACTGACACTTTTTATTCTCTCATGTGGATTCAAGTTACTCTCCATGAGCCATAATTTCAGCTCAAAAGACTGTTCAAAATTCCCTATAGCTCAGGTCTGCTAGCTACAAATTATCTTAGTTTTTGTGTTTCTGGACTATATTAATTTCTCCCTAACTTTTGAAGGATAGTGTTGCTGGAAAAATAATTCTTGGTTGACAGTCTTTTTTCTATTAGCACTTTTAATATGCCATCCCATTGCCTTTGGACTTCATTTTTATAATAAAAAATCAGCTGTTATTGTTACTAAAGTTTCTTCATAAAAATCTTTTTTTCTGACTATTTTCAAAATTATCTCTTTGTCTTTGGTTTTCAACAATTTGGCTATTATGTGTCTACATCTTTGATGTATACATTAGTGTTTAAAATTAACTTTGAGAAGTTTTTTTTTTTTCAAATTTTCTTTCCACCTTTTTCTCTCTAGCTTTTTATTCAGAGATTATTATTGTATTTATGTTAATATGGTTGATGATGTCTTCCAAATGTCTGAGGTTCTGTTAATTTTTCGTCTTCTGTCTATTGTTACTTTGAATAATGTCAGTTGATTCACCTTCATGTTCAATGCTTCCTTCTCTGCTAGATCAAATCTGCTGTTGAGCTTCTTTGTCAATTTTTCTTTACTGTGGATTGTACTTTTTAACTTCAGAATTGTTCTTTGGAAATAGTTTATTTAGCTCTTGGAACATATATATAAGAACTGACTTAAAGTGTCTGTATTACAAGTTCAACACCTGGGTTTTCTCTAGGAAGGTATTATTTTTTTCAAGTGGGGGCCATAATTTTCTGTTTCTTTGTATATCTCATAATTGTTTTTAAGAAGTGAGCTTTTTAAAGAACATAAAGTAACAACCATGGAAATGAGATTCCTTTCCACCCAGGATTGGTGTTGTTGCTAGTTTTTGCTGCTGTTGTCACTGTGGCTATTTGTTTAGTCACTTTTCAGAATTAATTCTCTAGAGTTTGTATTACATGTTGTGTCCAGCCATGGAAGTCTCTTCTCTGTTGAGCTCAGTAGTCAGCTATAGATTATACTAAGGTGTTCTTAAATATTTTGAACTAATATATCTTTCACTTGTTACTATGGAGCTTTGTATGTGTGTGCTAGGGCAAGCCTTTAATGTTCTAGCAGTTTAAATCTCTGTCTTAGCCTTCATTTACTTTTTATACAGTGCCTCAAAGTCAGCCAGAAATGATAGATTGGGATCTCCTCAAGACTTTCCAGGACACTTTCACAGCCCTGCCTATTAACATGGCCTTCTAGATAGGAATATTTTGGAGCTTTTCAAATCCGCCTATGGACATCTCACTGTCCATATTTTTCTCTTCATTTTCTGGCCACTCTGTTTGCCCCAACCTGTACACTTTACCTCCATTGACTGTTTTAAACAAACCCCTGGTGATAAGATTTATCAATAATTGAGCTCAGTGGCAGATCAAATAAGATAAGTCCTGTGAGTGTAGCTTTTCCAGTGAGCTGTGAGACTGGTCCATTAGTGACAGTCCTCAGTGTATGGGGCTTTGGGAGAACTCTAAACTTTTCTCCCCTCCTCTGTGGCTGTTAGGTTGCTATTAATAGTTTTCATAACTACTATGTTTATGAGGCTGCTGCTTTTCAATGCCAATTAAAGCCAAGGATAGGGGCATGGGATTGGGACAAGTTAAAAAGCCACCAAGCTCAGTATTTTTTTTGTTTTTTTTTTTACCAAGGTTTGGGTTTTTGGTTTTTTATTTGTTTGTTTTTAGTAAAATAACCCACAAATTCTGGAAATCCTTTGGTTAATTTGAGAGTTCTGAAAACACTGACTTTGACAAAAGTTTACCAAGTGTTCTCATTGGTTTTACTGAGGTGTAAATTTTTCAGTGTCCTTACTCTTTTATTCTGTAAGTATTTCTCATTCGTAAATTTTCAAATTCCAAGCTTAAGAACGTTAATAGATATACTAACATCAATAAGAAATATTGATTATGTGATAAAATATTTTGAATTAAATGATTATATTCTTGTTCTGCAAGTTATTGAAGCCCCATTAATTAAAAATCAGTTCACTTTGCTTCAATTTACTTATCACTTAAACATCACATAAAAGATATCAATATAATTTTTAAATTGAACTTTTGAGAGATCAAATATTATTTCCCTAGAACTCAAACTTTCTATTTTAACTCATTATTTCAATCTTTTAAATGTGTATTATTTCAATTTGGGGTAAGGATAGTAAAGCAGCATTGTCTTAGTCCATTTTCTACTGCTCTAGCATAATATGACAGACTGGATAATTTGTAAAGAGAAAAATGTTTACTTGGCTTAGTTCTGGAGCCTGGGAAATGCAAGGACATAACACCAGCATCTGCTCGATCATCTGATAAGGGCCTTTTTAAAGAGTCATCCTATCATGAAAAGCAGAAAGACAAATGAGTGCATGAAACAGAAAGAGGGAATTGGGCAGATTTTATCCTTTTATCAGGAACCCATAACCATAACCCAGTCCCCTAATAACAGCATTAAACCAGTTTTGAAGGCAGAGCATTCATGACTTAATCATGTCTTAAAAGTTTCACTTCCAAATACCATAATAATGACAATTAAATTTCAATGTAAGTTCTGAAGGGGGTATTTAAACCATAGCAAACACATGTTATGTGTTTCTTAATTTTCTGTACATTTTACTGATTATTTTTATTATACACAGGAAAATTGTTGCAGAAAATTCACCAAATTGTTTAAAACTTTATAGTTAGCTTAATATACATAATTCAGAGCAGATAGGTTTATTGTAAAATATTAGTTACATGATTATTAAAGTGTTTAAGACTTTTGGTGACGTTAGACATTAATATTGAAATTTATCTACATATCCACTCACTGACTTTTTAAACATGTCCAAAATTGTGTAAAAAGAGTGGGCTTAGGGTGGTAAGAGAGAAAAAGAAAATTCATATGCTTCTGGAGTAATAAGTCAGATATGTTAGTAAGAACTTTTATACAGATTACATTATATATTTGATTTATTCTCTTATGTACCTTCAGTCTAGAATGGAGACTATATAATAGTCTTTGAAGTGACCTACAGCTTTTATATTGAAATTCATTTCTCATTCACTTTAGATAATATATATTTATGTTTTTCTTTTTAAAATATTTAATCTATTACTGGTACTTATTTCCACTACCCCGACCCTTGCTTTGTTAACATGAGCAATCCTAGCCCAATCAATCTATCTTTGCATATAATGTTGCCTCATGATTCTTTAATTTAAAACAATTCATTAATACTCATCTACCAATATAACTATTGGGTACTAGTACTGTAAAATATTGTAATGTATTTAATATTAAAGCTCATCAATCTATGTCAGTAAACTATTATTTATTATGTTCTGTCTTACCAGTTCATGTTATTAATTTTTTTTTTAAACAAGGCTAGAGTCTTGCCTGGGATATGACCAGTGTGGTAGCATATTTTATACTCAGAAATATAGTGTATATGTCCAATACATTATATATTATTATTATTTATTGCTTAGTTGAAGACACCGAGTTATCTCCAAGTTATTACTACTTGGAATCAATAGAACGTATGAGGTCACTGATACACGCAATTAGAAAAACATTAATATTATTGAAAACTTGACCAAACTGAGGTATAATCTAACTAACTAGTAGACAAATGGCATTATATGTCAGGTGCAAATGACTGCTGCCTGGATTCTCTCAGTGGTAATTGTTGATAAAATAGATGATAATTTAATATCTGCATGCATCCAAAGTTGCTGAATAAAATATCCAAAGAAAATATTCTCATTTGCCAACTTACACAGAAATAATGGGAGAAATGGCAGCTATGAAATGGTTCTCTAAATTGGATAATACAGTCACATTCTGGCAAAAAAGCTTAGCTAATGAAAGTCAAAGAATATACACTATAAACACATCGTATGGGTAGCATACTTTCTTAAGAGGTCCATGTTATGCACATTATTTGGAAGAAAAGATAAGATTTTGTAACAAACAGCAAACAAAATTCCTAAGATAGCAATAATGAGTAGCAAAAATATATAACATTAAAACATATGAATCTTTAAAATATGCTTATTGAAATCAATCTGAGAAAAAGAAACATCCTTCAACAAAAGCAATAAAGTCATTTTCAAAGACAATAAAAAAGCAATAAAAGTGATGAAATTAAAATATTAGTAGTAATGGAATTAAACAGGAAAACCAATAGTGCTCAAAATTTGAAAATCACACATAATTTGTATACATACAACTTTCACAAAGAAACATCAAAAACTATATACACATTTTCTGTGTATATGTACTATGAAAGACTTCTTAAAATCCAGGAAAAGATTTTAGTTTCAGGGCATACAACTAGATAGATAGATAGATAGATAGATAAATAGATAGATAGATAGATAGATATAGATAGATAGCTGTAGATAAACAAATAAAAATTAAAATATTTCATGTGCAAGAGTTGAGCACTACAGTAAATTATGTTGCAATTACTGTAAAAAGTTACATTTGCTTCTCTTTAAATAGAACTATAGCCAAGGAACAAAGTTCAGAGTCATAAAACATCAGAACAATTAGGTTTGATGATTCCATTAGATTAGTTAATCTTTTGTTTTGGTAGAATTAAGTCCAGATTCTTCATTTAATATTTCAAATCACTGAAGTAGAAATGTCAGGGTACCTTTAAAACATGGTAGGCTGTCATGAAAACTATCCACAAGGCAAAATTTGGATTTGGCAGTGTCACTCACTACCCTTGTGATGGTAAGCATAGTATTTAAAATATGCCACAGTTTTTACATCTGCAAAATGGGATTAAAGTATCCATCCTACCAACTTCCTTGTGAATATTAAGTTAAATGTTTCTGTAAAGACTGTGTAAAAGAAACTTGTATTCAAATCTATGTTATGACTCATATAATATTGTAAAAAGGAAACAGAGTGAATACATTTATAAAGAATTTCTCCAGTGAGTACAATTCATAAAAATAATGACATAATCAGATTCATTTCAACAGATTCTAGCACTCATTGTAATTGAACAATGCATTACTTATAAAGAAATAGGTATGAATTAATACTACATATGGCTCAAAATGTTCAGAATCCTCTTTCCTTTGGTTATACATTGTCAGTAATTGCAAAATAATTGGCATAGCATACAGAGAGGCTTTATGTGGCCTTTACTTTCTGCTGCAGCTTCATTTACCACCCACATTACAGGCACTCAGGGTATCAAGCTATGGTTAAAAATTTTTGTAGTTCTTCAAAAGTGCCATGCTCTGTCTCACCTCCTGGCATTGGATATGCAGTTCTTTTTCTGCCTTCTAAAATATGATTCTAGTTATATTCTGCAAGACAATACAAAAGTTTTATAGTGTCCTGTCCAGGCACTTGAATATGCTACTTAGTACTCCATTTGTACCACTTTCCTTCTTTTCTTTAGACTCTATGCTTCAGGGTTTCTTTGATATTCACAAAAGATGTAAGACACTATCTTTCCAGTTTCCAGATATTTATGATTGCTATTCTGTTCTCCCCAAAGTAAATTTGCTTCCTATTCAATAATTAGCTCCTGCTCATGTTTCTAGTCTGCATAGGACAAATTGTTAATCAGAGAAGGGTAGTTTACTTCTTACGTTGGAGTATTTCTTAGGTTAGCCAAGGGATTGATAGGAAGGGAGGCAAAAAAGAAACAAGACTGTGTATCTGTTCTGGGTTCCAATGCTACACATTATAGGCAAACCATGCAGTACTCTCTAACTTTATTCATCTCTCGCTATCTTGGATGCCTTTTCCATTTTTTTTCTTTGCTATCACCATTCATCCAAGCCAAGATTCATGGTCTTCTTTTACAGAGGTTTTCCTTTCTTTAGTATTCTGGGTTAGAAACCTCTTTTTATTATTTAATCCATATAGCACAGCAGTATGCTCTATCAAAATTATCTCCTTAGTTGATTTACTCCAGTATTTATTTCAAATTCCTGACATTCAAAGTCTGCTTTATATCTCACCACTAAAAGATCAGTATGAAAACTCAGATTACACTAGATAATACATATTGAATAAATGGTTTTCATACTGATCTTTTAGGCTAACATAAATTTATATATGATTGCTAACTTGGCTTTACCTTTGCAGTCGTCTGTTTCCCATCCAATTTATTGGCTCACATGTTAACGATCAAGCTACCTCATATATTTTACTTCAGATACTGGTAAAATAGACTACAAAGAAAAATTTTATGTAGCTTCCCTAAACTTATTTCGATTAATAGAAACACATCGGCCAACAACTTCATGTCCTCATTAGCTAAGTTGTCCAAGGTACCCTCAGTAGGTCTGAGAATCCTATAAACCCCTTCTTTATTCAGCATTTAACTCCAACTAAATTTACCTATATCACCAATATCTTTTTTTACTGCCTTTAGTGATTAATGATCCAGAAATTTCTTTCAGATAAACTATACCTTACCCTATTATTCACATGGACACTGGATTTCTGTATATTCTTAGATGAATTTCAGCTTATGGTACAATTAATATTCTATAAATATCCACAGACTTTTATTCTGAATACTGAAAAAATGCAATATTTATAGAATATACTCCCATCATAAACTCTTTTTTTGTTGTTGTTTAAAAACTCTGTTTTTGTTGTTGTTTGTTTTGTTGTTTATATTCAATATTTATAGAATATACTCCCATCATAAACTCTTTTTTTATTGACCCAAAGGGTGCCAGTGGTGGTAGAAATAAAAGGAGGAGATAGATAATAAAGACATTGCATATACTGAATCAGCTATACCTTGCAATTAATGGAATATACTGAGGAAAAAAAGTGTAGTAGAGATTGGCTGAGGATTGGCTGCTTTGAAAATGGTGGTACAATGGAAAAGATAAGATGGGTGATATACTAATTTGAATGAACAGAAGGTTTTAAGATAGGAAACGTTGAATTGAGTAGCTTCCAAAACATTCAGACAGATGACAGTTTGACAGTCAGAAATGTGAAACTAGAATTTAGGAGAAAGGTCGACATTATGTCACAGAGTTGGGTTTGAGTCATTCCCATAGATGTGAGAGTTGATCAGGGAGGTAAGGTGAGAACGTTCAGGCACACATTGAGAAGAATAAGCTGACTCATTCAAGGTGACACCTGGGAAAGAAACATAAAGAATAAAATGACTTTCAAAAAGATGTGCTCTTTTACTCATCACAGTGAATAGCACATGACACTAAAATATCTGGGTGAATAAATAATAAAATACAGTCAATATTGCATAAGAGTTTAATAGAATGAGAAGTAAAAAAATGTTTATTTACATCTAAAAATTAAACTTATCCATACTTCCCCCAGGGTTGAGAATTGAACAAATGCTCAAAGTTAAATGCTCACATAGTAGCACTTGCTAAAAATTACTCTCTTTTAAAGCAAACTTAAAGAACCATATTTGATACATATTTTGACCTCTACTATAGTGATAATTTGTTACTTTGTGCTCTTTTGTAGTGAAACTCTAATATTTTTTAGAATTAAAATTCACCCAAGAAGATAATGGCATTTTTAAATACAGCTAAAATACAGAAATACTCAAGGTAGAAACATGATTCAACAAATAAAACAAATCTACAATTTGTACAATATTAATAACCTAAGCAGGCACAGGAACTAGAATAGCTAATACCAGTGTAAAAAACAAAAATTGGAAGCATTATGCTAACAATTTTTAAACTTATGATAAAACCATCAGAATGAAGGCAATGTGGTATTTCTAAAGGGATACATACATAGATTAACAGAACAAAATAGATCCACACAAAGTGATCAATAAATATTTACAAAGATACAAAAAGGAGAAAGAAAAATCTTTCAACAAGTAATTTTGAAGCAATTACACATATATATGGAAATAGAATAAAATATAAAAGAACTTCAACCTAAACCACAAGCCAAATTAAAAACAAACGCAAAATATGTCTTAGATCTAAATGTAAAACATTTTCATGAAACTGTGAAACTTCTAGAATAAAACATAGGAGAAAATCTTTGAGTTTGGGAAGGACAAAGAGCATTTAAACATGACATCAAAAACATCCATAAAAGAAAGTCTATACATAAACATCATCAGCACTTAAAAAAATTACCATGAAAAAATATATTGTTAAACAAATTTTGAAAAAGTATTTAAATGTTTAAATACTATAAAATATGTTCAAACTGCATATCTGATAGAGGATGTATTAAATATGTAAATATATAAAATATGTTTTTTATAGTAAAACATATCAGTAAAAAAAAAAAAAAAAAAATCCAATTAGAAAATTGGCAAAAACCATAGACAGATTTTTCTGTCTGTCTAAAAGGAATATACAGATGACAAACATGTGAGAAGACACTCAGTATCATTAGCCATTAAGAAAATTCAATTGAACCCATGAGAGATACCACTATGTGACTAATACAACAGGAAGCCTTAGAAATGCTGACAATACCAAAAGCTGGTGAGGATGGGAAAAACAAAAGGCAACTTGATCATGCATGTTTTTGGTGTTACTGAAAAGTGACACAGCCACTCTAGAAACTGATTTCACATTTTCGTAAAGTTAAATGTACACATATCATATTACCCAGCAATCTCACTACTAGGGATCTATCTTAGAGAAATGCAAACTGATTTTAAATAAAAACCTGCACAAGGGTGTTCAGCAAATTTCTATTTATAATTTTCCTAAGCTAAAATAACCCAAATGCCCTTTAGCAAATGAGTTAATGAAAAAATTCTGGTACATCTAGGAAATAGAATACTACTCAGAGAATGAAAATGAACGAATTTATGGTTCACACAATAACTTGGATGAATTTCAGGTGCATTATGTTAAGTGAATAAAACCAGTCTTAAAAGGTTCCATGCTATGTGACTCAATATGTGTGAGCTTTTCTAAGAGACTGAACTGTAGAGATGGAGATCAGATCATTTACTGCCATGGACGGGGGCTAGGCAGATGGTGTGCCTATAGAAGAGTAGCACGAAGACTTTCTTCGGTTGCAAAAATTGTTCTGTATCCTGATTATGGTGATGGGTACACAAATCTATTCATGTAACAAAGTTCATATGACTGCATGTCAAAATAAGACAGTAAATTCCATTAGTTAATCAAAGGATACTCTAAAGGATCGTAGAAGGCATCAAGTTTGATCCCTTCATTCAATGCATGATCAAAATTAGACCTAGATTGTATATATCAGTTGCCTAAAATTATGCAATCATGTATTAGTAAGACTGAGCATCCCTTTAAAGTTCGGATTGCTCACAAATGCTGGAACAAGCCTCAGGCTTCCTGACACTGGACCAAATTGTTTTCCCTGTACAATATTACTTTAGGTAATAAAAAACAGTGGTCAATTATCTAATAATTCTTTTAAAAAGCTTGCCATAAATGATATGTCCTCAGATCATCTTTAAATAAGAAAATAAATTAAAATTACCTTGAGTAACATTTGTCTTCTACCTTGGTGTCTCAACTATCACCCAAAATATCCTACTAGATTTTTCAACTTGTTTCTTATCAATGAGCTGTGAAAAAAAGATGAGTATTTCTATGAAGTTCTGATTGATCATAAGTGCTGGAACGATGTAGGGGAAGTAGAAGAATGAGGCAACTGGAAATATCTCAACATCTCTAGAATTTGCCAAACACTGAATCAAAGAATCATGAGGGAAGAAATCATTTGCTTCCTATCCATGATTTGAGTCATCTCCTGCTCACTCAGCCACTTCAAAAAAGGAATTACAACAACTAGAGCCACAAAACAGGTGGAAGTCACAGTTTATCTTTGGCTAGTTAAAAGTCAATTGTAGTGAAAAAGACACAAGAACAAATAGAAAGTGCTAGCCTGGCCAAATAGCCACAACCAACAATTATTTAGAATGTTGTTGTCAAGGAAAGAAAAAAAATACAAACAAGATGGAGAGAAAGAACAGTTAAAAATCAGAAATACAGAAAGAAGAATACATGAGCAATGAAAAGATTTAATTATAGTTCCATATCAAATATCCTGGCAGGCCTCCAGGGAAGAGAAAGAAAATAAGATACTGTATGTGTTAAGAAGAGCTTGGATTTGGGAAAATATCAGATCTTAAAAGAAAGTGGATCTAAACTATTTTATCAAACTATTTTACTGGCCTAAAAATCAAAAATATCGAGCAAGCTAAATTAATTAATTATACTATGGATAAGATAAACTTGGAATCCTCATTTGATTGCCTACTGATACACAAAAAGAGCAATAATAGGTAGAAAAATTATTTTTCATTTTTCATATAGGTCATATTTTTAAAATTCATATTTCATATTTATAAATTAATGCTTACTATAGTTAATGTGTTTCCTTGTGGATTCAAGTCTATCTACCTAAGTGTATTGTCTAATAGAGTTTAGTTTAAAAAGAAAAAATAAGGTAGAATGTAAACTCCATGAGCTTAGGAATATTTCTTTTGTTCACTGATGGGACCCACATATCCAAAACAGTGCCTTGCACATAATATGTGTTTAACAATAATTGATAAAGAAATATACATTTGGTGAAAATAGATGTGCATGTATGGCACAACTAACAACACTATAATATCTTACATGTCACTTCCCTTTTTGGTAATATGTAGCATTAAGTTTTCCTTATACAAATAACTGAAAATGGTGCATAAACATTTTTAAATATTTAGAAAATTATTTTAGAGCCTATGTAATAATGAGTTATTAAATCAACATTTAGTTAAAGGCAGGAATGTAAAAGGATAAGCAGAAAACCAAAGCCTACTTTGCCTTGTAAGCATTCTCAATGCATACTAAAATCTTAAATTTGATGACACACAGGAGTATAAAAGGCTGCAAAGTCAAGAAAAAGTAATAGGAAACTCTCCCTAAGTTCGAGGCTTGATAGAACTCTCATGTTAGAGTGAATTAGAAGTCAACTCATACCCACCCATGTGATGGGCTTACATAATTTGTGAATGACATCAATTGACACACTAAACAACTCCATTAAACTCAAGCAGGAGAAAAGAGAGAGAGAAAAGAAGGAGAGAGAGAGAGAAAGGAAGAAAGAGAGAGAAGAAGAAGGAAAGGAAGGGAGAAAAAAGGAAGAATATTTTTACCTAGACACATCACAGAGAAACTGCCAAATAATAAAGACAAATAGATATAGAAATCAATACAGTAAATAAAGAAAAAATTTTCATGAACATTAACAAAGTACAGCAATATATAAAAACAATACTACATTGTTATTAAATTGAGCTTAATTTCAGAAGTACAAATGTTATATACCATTAACAGATAAGAGATCCAAGTTACAGAAAGTTTAAGTACTTGCCACACATTATACGAACATAAGTAATAAAACTTGGATATGATATATACCTCTCCTGCATAGAGCTCTGCACTAGAACTGTACTACTCTGAGGAGGTAAGGTTCTCTCTCAGTAAGTCATCATCCTTATGAGTAAATGTCATATATTAATACTTATATCTGGGATTATTTTAGACAATTAAATGGAATAATATTAATGAACACATTGCACACTGCTGACCAACATAGCAAGCAGTAAATAGACAAGCACTTGAGTTACACAGAATTACCGGCCCCATCCACGACACTAATTCCTCACATTTGCCTTCTAGTTGAAATTCAACCCTAACACACATGATATATAATTAGTGAAAAAGATACATCGTTTTGTATTCAAATGTATGGCAGTCATAGTTATCTTAAAGTTTTAAAACATGTCCCCTTTCAACTCACATAATACTTTATATTCCTGCTTTGACGCTCACTGATTTCAACTGTATACTTGTAACTATATATCAAGATATTTAATTTTCTTTTTGAATTTTTAAGCCTCAACATTCCAAGAGTGTGCTGGGAATGTGATCAATCTTGGAATTTCCAACGATTCATAATGATAATGTACAAATAAGAAGTGCTAAGTTTATAGCAATGGGCTACATAAATGAATCAATCAGGACTATGGCTATAAGAAAATCAAGAGTGGGTTTTGAACTTATATTTTAAAACTTTAGCTAGACAGGAAGAAAACCAGTATTTCCTGTCTTTTCCAGAGCTCTTATGCCAACATTTTAATGAAGAGAATATAGGGGATTGAAATTCCAGCCATAGCAGGTAGGTTATAAACAGGTTCCCAGAAAAATCATGTAAATATCTCACAGTCTTATATTGTCCTAAAGTGATATAAGTTGATGTGTGTCTTTATACAGCCTATGATATTAATGGCCTATTTTTGTATCATTAAAGGAAGAAAGAGATAAAGTTACAAAGTGTTTTGAATATGGAAGAATAGCCCAAGTGGTAACTATCCTTTAGCTTAAATCAAATGGATTGGAGTTCCCTAAGCTTTTTTACATTCATTTAAAAAATGCCTAACTGCTGTCTTTAAAGCAATGTTGCACCTGCTAATGTCACACTGAATACCATATGCATATGCAAGCTCTCTCTTTAGAGTTCTCATCTAAAAATGGTGATATTCCACCCTAGAGATAGAAAATGCGAGGAAAAAAACACCAAGAATAAGATATTTTCCTTATTTAAAAGCAGATGTGCTTTTCAAAGACAGTTGCTCTCTCATCATGCCTATGGCTATGCAATTAAATAAGATCTGGGATGTGTTAATGGGAGGAGAGCTTACACATTGTGAGCACCAAAAATGTCTCAAGTAACTAGTTAATCTTAGAGAAATATAGCTATAGGCTTCAGTAATCTTTCTATAGAAAGCTAGAGAACTGATCTCCAGGACTTGGCAATGAAGTCAAACTCTGAGGATGCAACTAAAGTATCAATATGTAATAAAAAAAAAAACTTTAATATGCAGAAGCAATATACCCTATGGAAAGTTTGTACTGTTTGCATGAGACTGAGAAAACCTAAGACATAACCATGTCCAACTAAAACAGTTTTATAAACCTCCAATCAGCAAACCAAGATAGTCTTTGCTTTGAAGCACTAGAGAGCCTGAAGTTATAAACATTTACAATCAATAACCAATGCTACAAATAATTATTTGGAGGGTTTTATTATTCATCTCTTGTGAGTGACCCTATTTCAAAGAAATTAGGGCACAAGAAAAGCAAGAGCTACTCTGCGAAATATTTGCATGTAGAATGAGGGAAAATTCATTTAAAAATTATTCAAACTTTCAAGTTCCAAACATGGCAGTGGAGATGAATAGAAAATAAGCTAATATACAATTAAATTAATCAAATACAACTGCAGGTAATAGAAGAAAACAAGAGAAAAAGAATGGGGGCAGAAGCTATGAACAAAAATAGAAAATTTTCTGGGATATATTGTCTTAGAACCAGAGATATTTTATTTCCTTTCAAAAAAAAGGCCTCCATTTTTACTGTTTGATTTTATCTCTTTACACTGTCATCGTTACCACCTTCATCAATATTGTCTACATGATTATACTTTTATCATCATTAGCATTCGTATTATTCCTACTTATTGCCTAAAACTTGTAACAATACTGGAGATAAAAATATAAACTTTTAAAATACACGAGGAAAAAAATATAAAATAAAAGTGATGGGGACAGGGGCAGAGAAATTCTTGGCAGACGGGGGCGAGTCCCTGGAAAAGCGCCACCCTCAAGCTGAAAAGCCTTAGACCGTAGCCCAAAGTGACCATTTCTATACCTGTTTTCCCAGTCAAATGCTGCCTTTTCCTAAACAACCCATGGCCGGCCTCGCCCCATCTTGTGGATATGAAGACCTCAGACTCAGCCAGCAGAGAGGAGAAGCAGCTGTATGTCAGAGACTACAGCTGGAGCTCAGAGAGAAGCTGCTTGACTTCAGAGTAACAGCTTGATGGCAACCTCAGAGAGGAATTCGGCCAGAGGTGGGCGGACTTCAGGGGGAGATTACCTTCCTGTCCCATCTCCTTTTTAGTCCCCCTTTCCACTGAGAGCCACTTTCGTCAGCAGTAAAATCTCCCGCATCTACCATTCTTCAGTTCATTCATGCAACTTCGTTTTTCACGGATGCCCCACAAGAGCTCAGGAGCCACGAGTGCAGATACAAAAGGGCCCACTGAGCTTTTAACATTTAGGGTGTCCATGGAAGGCAGAGCTAAAAGAGCACTGTAACTCTCCCTCTAGGGCTGCAGGGGTCCCGGGCACCCCCTACAAGATGGTGCCACAGAGTCTGCATGGAGTTTCCTCCTGCTGGCGAAGCATCTGGCTGGTTCCAGCGCTCCTGCACTCCAGTTCCCACCTGGTTCGCCTGTGCGCTCCCTCTCTCAGAGAGTTGAGAGCAGTGAGCTGAGTAAATGAGGTACCCCGTTGTGAGTTCTGTGAAGGGGTCAGGAAAATATCCTGCCTCAAAAGTACATGAGGCTATTAAGAGAGATGTAAATTTGAAATAAACTGGCTAAAAGAATTAAAAAAATGTATGGAAACTATAAATTTTGGTAGAATACTAACCAATACCATTCTGCAGCAAGTTGAGCTTCTAAAGAATGCTAGCAGTGAAAATAAGATCAGTGTGGGGAGAGGAGGATCTGAAAGGTCCCTGAAAACAGTTGGTTCAGTTAGGAACATTACCAAATATTTTGCTTAAGACGAAAATATTGAGATTTATACCTGTTATGTCTTTAAGGGTTTACATTTTATCAATATAAGATGAACATTTTGCCCCATCTAAAATGTTTTATATTAAATTTTATTGTTTTGACTTTAATATTAATAAGTAGGCATCTTTGTTTTTCTTTGAGATGTATTGAAAAAGTATTTTATGCATTGCTCCCAAGAGAATATATATTATGTGCTTTTCCAAACTACCATGAATATCCTTAATTTTTATAATGATTCAGAAATCTAGCCCTTTTACATTATTATACTAATACACTTATTCTTATGACTTTTATATTTCCTTGCCTTTCCTTGACATTTTTGCTTTATTTTTCCTCTTCTTCAAGTAATAAAGTGAAATTTTAAAATAAATTTTTATTATTTTGTAGCAACTTCAAAAATTTCTGAAGGTATATTACAATTTGTTTTTCTCTAGTTTTCAGAATCTAGAATCTCCTTTTGTGACCACGGATGAAATTAACACAAATTATTTCTGATCCTTTATAAATAATAATAGAATCAGTATTAATTGTAGAATTGGATATATATCATTAACTGGCATGTCTTCACTTACTATGAGATGGAAATCATGTATTTTTATTATTTCTTAATTTTCTTCTCCTACACAATTTTATATAGGAATGTATTGGCTTTCGTTCACTTTAACATTTAGTCCATGGATTACAGAGTATCTATGGAAAATCACAAAAAACAAAGCAAGAGTAAAGTATGTCACTTCAAGAGCTCAGAATTTGATATGCAAAGATTGAAGAGACATAGGATTTTTCTTTGGGGAAAAGAGTTACATATATTTTTTAATATCAGTCATAAAGTTGTAAGGGTTCTTGGCCCCCGTCCCTTTTTATGATAATGTACAGCCAAAAAGGGGACACTGAAAGATATTTGCCAAATTTTTAGTCATCCAGCAACAGAACCTCAGAATCTCTCCTACTTTTGGAGCACCTCCCATCTTATAAGGCAGAAGTCTTATCCTATCATAAACGCTAAAAACACCAAATCCTTTGAACTGAAGCATGGTTGTAAATTTCATTAATCATATAATCCTCCTATAGATTTTTATTGAATCAATAGAGATCACAGAGAATTTATTCCAGTGGAGGTAGCAGGAGTGAGGAAATAACATCATTTTCCAGAGAGAACCATCAAATAAGTTGCAGATCTAGCAGGTGTATTCAGTAAAGAGTGTCAGCTTCATTGTGGGAGAGGAGGAAGTGTAGGATCTGCTCTTTGCAAAAATACACTAATGTGTTACCTGAACAATATGCTCAGTGCTTTTCAAAACACAGGCTAAAACAAATGATGAACAAAGGGAAAATAGTTAAACTGGAGTAAAGATTAAAAATATAAGATGTTATAAATTATAAAATACAAAAATATTTTAAGCATGCAAATTATTTCAATTTTGACAATAATATAACTGAGTTAATTTATAGCATTAAAAGGCAGAGACCATCTGATAGATTAAATTAACAAAGCAGAATAAATGCACAAAAAAATCAGTTATATCTGTTATAATTAAAACAAGAATGGAAAATGCATTTTTTACATTATAATGTACTTAAGGTAACATATTATTTTAACCAATTTCTCTCTCACCTACCTACAGTAATCTGATTTTTGCAAGAAATACAGGACACCTATTCCACAGTAAGACAGCACTATTATTATCTTAGCATCAAGATAATGGATGGGTTTTTATCCTCTTACATGAAAAGATATCAGTATCTATGAAATATAAATAAAAATGATACTGATCTAGGTTTAGGTAATGAAAGTGTATTGCTGCACCTGCCAAGGAATGACAATGGCTCCTTTAGTTTTCCTGGTTTTTGAAATACAGGAGACAAAGCATTTGACAGCTGAAGAATGAAATAATAGGTACCAAAGGCTTTTCTTTCTCTTATTTCCTCCAATTAAGTGGCCAATCTGGCACAGCAAGTGAAATGCTGAATTTAACAAGCAACTTCACTTGCAATAAATTATTGTCATTTTTCAAAGTCTATTTGAATTCTAGATTGGCCAAACATATCTTTTAATTTTAACACACACATTATTTCACACTCTGTTCTAAGACTTTGCAATTATTATCTCATTTAATGCTTACAATATCATTCTAGCAGGTAGATAGTACTCTTTCTTTGCCGTTACAAATAAGAAAATGGAGGTATAGAAAATTTTTTAAAATTGTCCTAGAAAATGCAAGTAGTGAGTGGGAGACTTAAAATTTGAACTAGTGTGTCTGTTCCCCTTAACTAAGCTCTTAATTCCAAGATGCCTCTGGGTGTCATGAGGATGTCTCCAAAATTGGTCAAGTCCTAAATACTGCATTAATGTCTTTGATTTACTCAGAATGTGAGAAAACTGGATTTTCTATAAAGAGAGGACTTCACGGACTTCAATTTGACACTTCTTATCACAATATTTTATGTTTCGTTACTCATATAAATCAATGTAATACAGTTTCCAACTTTATCTCTTCCCACTGTACCACAAGAGCTGTTTAATAAAACATCAGGATGTGTTTTAGGTTCTTTGAGCCATCAAAAGCATCCAATAGTTTTCCCTTACAATATAGTACTCTATATTTTCAAACTCATGTTCTAATTTTCATATTAGAAAAAAATTCCCAACAAAAATTGTCATAAATTAGAAACCCATTGAATCAAATTTTACGTTATCTTAACCTATAAGAAATAACAGATTTTTTTTCTCCCAGATCTCTTAACATACATTGAGCCAAGGATTTTGAAATTTATTTAACTTCACAGTGTAATTAGAAGGCACAAGGCATTCCACCGTCTTTCAATTCTTCATGCTCATCATACTGTTTGGTGTCAATGGCTACTGGATGCCTCAAAGCTTTGCCTTCACTGGGAGTTTTATGATTCTTGATGAAATGCACTAATTGTATTACCATTCTGCCTCTAAACACTGTGGGCTGCTTCAGTAACATCTTTTTGTACTATTAGCTACCTTACTGAAAGATTTCCATTTTCTGTTGCCCGTGTGGCACCAAACACTATATCAGTTTTAATAGTTGCCACAACACTATACACTCTGGTTAGTTTAAGAATACAGATAATTTGTTGAAGGATAGCCCAGAAATCTCTGACACAGTCAGGAGTTCCGATTCAAAAGCTGATTTAGTGAGCACACAACTGTTGTTTACACAGAATACAATACATCAACGTGTCCAGAAGCTTTGCAACTGCTGCCTGTAAAAGGCCTCCAGTGTTACATCATCTAAAGATTGATCCTTTTCAGTGCTTTATTTTTCACATTGCTTATTTCTTGATTAAAATATCACCGACTCTATTTGCTTGGCAGTTTCAAAATCACATGTTTCCAGTCTCCAGAATAAAGGGAAAAGTGGAGAGTAAATATCAACTTCCCCATTAGAAAAGAACTTATATTATGAGACTTTCTCCAAACATAAATGGCTGCTCAAAGAATTCTGCGTCACCACAAAAATAATAATATTAAAAATGTGTAAGCTTTCTCACTCCTTTAAGGTTAGAAAACATTAATTTATTTTCTTATTTGAATTATGCATGGATTAGACATACATTTATTATTTTTCCTTAGACATGTATTTTCAAGTATTGATTATTACAAATTACAGTCTGAAATTAATGTGCTTCTTGTGCTTATCATACAAAACATTCTTTGTTTTGTTTTGACACTTTTCCAACATGTCCTCTTCATCAATGATGTCTTGAAAATTCATTAGAATATATCAAGACTTATTTATTGTATTAATGTTTTTAATTGTTTCTTCTCAGTTATCAGTTGGCCTTTTCAATTTGGATGGTACAAAACTTCATTTACCTTAGAAAAATAATATTCTTATAGTCAACTCTTTCTTTTTAACTACTCAAGTTTTAGAAGACTATTATTTTTACTACTCCCATTGTTTCACTTAATGCCTTACTATATATGCTTTTTATTAAAACCTAGAGGTTTTCTGTTGAGGTGATGTAGCAAAACCTCTTTTGTCAAGATCCTGGATGAACTCCAAAAGAACAAGCCCAAGGATATCTCGTGTCCTTTTTTCTACAGTATATCACATGATCACATCCTAAATGATAATCCTGTTTTTCTGTTTGGCTTTACACTCCATCTTCTTCATTCTTCCATCTTTCAGATTACTCCACTGACTATTTTGTTAGCTCTTTTCCCTTGCCCTAAAACTTAAACATGATTATGTTACAAATCCCTTTGGTCAACTTTTCATTTACTTAATTTTATTTTATTGAGATATCTGATTGTCTCTGATTAGATTATTTTAATCCTTGTAGATGAATTATAGATCTGTACTTCAAAATCTGTCTACTCTTGAGAGTTTCAGTTACATATATTACTATATGCTATACTTTTCTATCTAGATATCCTTATTCAAACTCAATATACATAAAATCCAATCCACTTACATAATTTCCTACAAGAAAAAAATCAAAGAAAAAATAACTAGATCCTTCTAGGGATCCACCTTGCAGTAGTGAGACCCAAAAATTCAGAACTGAGTTTCTTATTAACTTTTTCATTACCAGGGTGAGCTGATCCAGGAATAAAGAAACAGGATGGAGGAGGCCTTGTTATTTGCATTTTCATGATTTTTATCTCAATGCGTTCAGATCACCTAGTATCCAAGGATGAATGCTTTCATCAGGAAACACTGTTATGCTTGACTGTAAACTGGAAGCTGAGACTGACTGATGGCCATGTTAAGCTCATCTTGCCAATGAAACAAAATGTAGAAAAACAATTACTATATTTGCTTAGGAGACTGTTAAAATTACCATGGAGAAATTGGGATGTCTCAACACAATAGGAATGAGTAGAAATATCTTTGGATCAACAGGGTTCACTGGGGCTCCTGTTTTTTTTGAGACAGAGTCTCTCTCTGTTGCTCAGGCTGGAGTGCAGTGGTGCGATCTCGGCTCACTGCAACCTGCGCCTCCCAGGTTCAAGATTCTCCTGCCCTCAGCCTCCTGAGTAGCTGGGACTACGGACATGTGCCACCATGCCCAGCTAATTTTTTGTATTTTTAGTAGAAATTGGGTTTTACCTTGTTAGCCAGGGTCTTGATCTCCTGACCTCATGATCTGCCTGCCTCGGCCTCCCAAAGTGCTGGGATTACAGGAGTGAGCCACAATGACCGGCCCACTGGAGAGCCTCTTATACCTTCTTGCCCAACAATTCTAATCAATAGAATGTTATGGGAACTGAATAAATACAACACCAATAAGAACTTAGATCCTGCTAGAATGAAGATCTTTTTAATCCACTAAGTAAAGTCTAGCCAATCTAGCCAAGGTGCTGGCAAAAGGTAAAGTTAACAACAAATGTATAGTTGAAGAAGGAACCATGCTTACCAACTTAGTCCTCAAAACTTGCCACAGGGAGGGACTATAGTGCTGTATTTTATTATACATAATTGTGTTATTTTATCTTATTTTCCCCTCCTACCTTATATTAAGTGGCCTAACAATTTAGTTTCCTGTTGTCATTTGTCATTACTCTACGATAATATAGATGGATAAGACTTTATAAATATTTTCTCTTTCCAGTAGATAATATTCTAGTAAGATTAAGTACAAAAGTGGATGTTAAGGGATAAATGGAATGGATGATGTGAGATACTATCTCTTTGCTCTTCAGATCTGCTTTCTACACATTTCTTCATGCTTTATCCCACGGTAGGCTGATCTATAGGTACTGATTTAATAGGTTCCCTTCTTCTGACTTCCAGTTTGGATGCCATTGGAAAAATGCAGTAGGAGATTACAGGAGAGAAAAGATTAAACTCAGGTTATTTAATACTCTAGTGGTGAACACTTTATGATGAATTTTTTTCAACAGAAAGCCACTTTTAACTTGGGGAAAATTATCTCTTTTGCTGGGTCCTGATTTAGGAATGGAAGAGCTTTCCTGCTTCAAATTTATGTTTCCTGTACTATACTGTAACAATATCTTATATCTTTCTTGTTTCTTTATAATTAGTTGTAATTTAAGTAAACCCACCTGGCCTTTCCCCTAATTTTAATATCCTAAAATAAATGATGTATTTCCTCTTATGACCCTAAAAAATAAATTATTCATTCCTCAGTGCCAGAAGTAAACATCAACCTGATGTTGGTATGAATCCTTTCCAACCATGTTTTATATTTTCTCTGCCTATGCTCCTGTATTTAAATGTTTTGTATTATGTAAAGTGTGTTTTTGTTTAATTACAAATTGTAAAGTTATACTTTCACAATGGGCAGGTTTTATTTGAAAATAGTTCCCAGTTTGTCAAGTATCATACAAATAATAAATAATAATTATGGATAAAATATTTTTGAAAACTACCTATAGGGACTAGAAAGATAATAAAAGCAGACAAATAAAGAAGGGAATTTGAAATCAAGATTAACGGAATGGAATTAGGTATGTTTTCTATTTTTAAGTGGATTGTAGTCAAAGGGCAGGCCACAGTAAGTGCTGTTTAGTTAAAATCAAGACATATGTAATTCAAATTTCAAAAATAATAGAAAACTACCATATAATTAGATTGAAGAAGCAGAGTTTTGGGCAACCACAGAAGATGAAAAGTAAGGGGTGAATCCTAGGGAGGAGAGAGTCTTAGCAAGGCAATTTCAATCCTTTGTAAATACTCAGCCTAAATCTCTGGCCTCTGAATGATGCATACATTTAAGAAGATAACTACAAGAAGCTCACCGGAGGCAAAACGATTTAACTAAGATATCAAAGTATGGAGTTTTGGTTCAACACATTCAATCACCTACTTTAAAAGATTACTTGAAGAAACTTACTGAAACAATAGAAAAGTATCTTTGCAGAGTTTCATTTATAATGTCCAGGACACAATTTATAATTTCAAGTTATATAAAGAAACAGGAAAATGTGACCCATATTCAAGAAAATAGGCAATCAAATGGATATCAATATTAAGACATGTAGATATTAGATTTTCAGATAAAGATGTTAAGAAGCTTTTAAAATAATATTTTCATAGTAGATTTAAAAATTCTCAGTAGAGAAACAGAAATTCCAAAAAAAAAAAATCACAAAAAAGATACAAAATTTAAAAAAAAAATCTGAAATAAAAAATATATATTAGATGGGATTTAGAGTAGACTGACAGTGGAAGAAGATTGAGTAAACTCAAAAAGAGATCAATAGAATTATATGACTTGAAGAATAAAGATAGAAAAAAAATGAATAGAGCCTTAGAGACACATGGAAAATATCAAAAGTTGTAAAATATGCATAATAAAAATCCAACAGGAAACAGGGGGTACAAAGAAGGAATGAGTTTTCAGAATAAATAATATCTGACAATTTATAAAAATGACAAAATATATACATTTACAGATTCAACATCTGTAGAGCAAACTCCAAGCAAACAAATACAAGAAAGGTACTCATAAGCATATCACAGTTTGAAAACAAAGTTAAATTGATTATTTTAAATCAAATTTAAAGAGAACCTTGTAAGCAATTCAGAAAAGTTCATCTAATTATATTTAGGATGACAAATATTTGAATGACAGCAGATTTCTCATCAGGAACATTTCAGCCCAGAAGACAGGGGAATGACACCTTCAAAAACAAAGAAAAAACAAATAGCCATCACAGTAGAATTTTGTATCAAACAAAAATATGATTCAAAATGAAAATGACATAACAAAGACTAGATAAAAGAAAACTCGCTCAAGAAAGTTCTTAATAAGAGAATTATCACTAGCATATTTCTACTTCAGAAAAGGAATATATATATATACACATACACACACACACACATATATATATAATTCTCTTGGATAGAGAAAAATAGTGCCAAAAGGAAATCTTGATCTTCATTAAATATATAAGAACTAACAATTTTAAAGATAAGGAAAAGTATTAGAGACTATATTTTCTTTTTAATTTATTTAAAATAAATACGACTTTAAGGCAAAAATGTAAACATTCTGAGGGTATTATATGGAACAAAAAGGTAATACATATGTCGATTATAGCATGAAAGCTTAGAGTAGGGGTAACTTGCCCTATATTACTGAATGTACATTTTACATTATTGAGGCTAAGGAGATTTTGGAAAGCTAAAAACTTTAACTGTAATCCCTGGAGCTGTCCAAACATAAAGAAACCAATAAAATAATGCAAACAGATGTAATTAAAATGACAATTGTGTTCAATTTCCAATTCTGCATGTAAGCAGCTTGGAAGTTGCCACTTCATCCTAACAAGTAAAAACCTAACAAGTAAAAACTGAAAAATCAGTAACTCTTCTTGAGGCCCTAATAAAAATGAGTGTACATATATGCTTATGTATGCTTATATATAATAGTGAGATGAATGACAGCAATGATACAAGGTATGGGAGTACAGAATTACGATTATTTGTTTTTATAAGTATTTTTGTTTATAATTAGGATTGTTTTTATTTTGTTTTACTACATGAGACTATGATATGGTATAGTGTTATAAGAAAATGAGCTTTGATCAGTTGTAAATATATTGTTGCAAACCCTAGGGTAACTACTATAAAAAGTAAAAAATAAAAAAGATGAACTAATATATTTAAAACAGAGAGAAAATGGAAGTATATAACATGCATAATTAAAACAACAAAAGGCAGACAAAGAAGATAAAAATAGAAACAAACATTAAGGGTAGAAAATAGAAAACAGTAACAAATATGATAGATATTAATCCAATTATATCAATAATCACATTTAATTTCAATTGACTGAATGTACCAAATAAAAGATAGAGATTTTTAGTATGGATAAAAAATGACACCCAACTATATGTTGTCTACAACAACTTACTTCATATATAAACACACATATACAGTAAAAGTAAGTAATGCATAACATGCTAACACTAATCACAATAAAGTGGAAATAGCTAATTAAGCAAGAAAAATTGTCAGGGGTAAAGAGGGGCATTGCATACTGAAGAAGGGGTCAATTCTCTAAGAAAGCATAACAACATTTAATATATACGTACCTAAAAATAGAGCATCAAAATACAAGAAGAAAAAAATGAATAGAATTGCAAGGAGAAGTAAATACACACACTGTGATAGTTCGAGACTTCAACATCCTTCTATTAGAAATAGACCTGCAGTTAGAAAATGAATAAGGACACAGTTGAACTCAACAATATCATCAATCAATTCAATAGAATTGATTGCTATAGACTACTTCATCCAGCAACAGCAGAATATGCATTATCAAATTCATGTGGAATATTCACCAAGGTAGACTACATTCTGAGACATGAAACACACCTTAACAAATTTAAAAAGGATAGAAATCAGAGTCTCAAGTGGTGGTGATGTCTGTAGTCCCAGCTACTTGGGTATCTGAGGTGGGAGAATCCTTTGAGCCCAGGTGCTAGAGGCTTTGGTGAGCTATGATTATACCACTGCACTGCACCCTGGGTGACAGAGTAATAACCAATTTCAAAATAAAATAGTAAAATAAATCATACCATATGTATTAGTCTATTTTCAAACTACTGATAAGACACACTCGAGACTGGGAAGAAAAAGAGGTTTAATTGGACTTATACTTTTGCATGGCAGGAGAGGCCTCAGAATCATGGTGGGAGGTGAAAGGGATTTCTTACATGGCATCAGCAAGAGAAAAATGAAGAAGATACAAATGCAGAAACCCTTGATAAAAGCATCAGATCTCATGAGACTTATTCACTATCACGAGAATAGCATGGGAATAGCATGTGAAAGACCAGCCCCCCATAATTCAATTACCTCCTCCTGGGTTCCTCCCATAACACATGGAAATCCTGGGAGACACAATTCGAGATTTGGGTGGGGGTTCAGCCAAACCACATCATTGCACCCCAGCCCCTCCAAATCTCATGTCATCACATTTCAAAACCAATCATGCCTTCTCAACAGTCTCCCAAAGTCTTAACTCATTTCAGCATTAACCCGAAAGTTCACAGTCCAAAGACTCCTCTGAGACAAGGCAAGTCCCTTCTACCTATGAGTCTGTAAAATCAAAAGCAAGCTCGTTGCTTCCTAAATACAATGGGCAGTACAGTTATTGGGTAAATACAGCCATTCCATA
>NW_012101543.1:1083621-1087469 GCF_000951045.1 Mandrillus leucophaeus | reverse complement strand
CCCATGAAACCACTTTTTCCTCCTGGGCCTCTGGGTCTGTGATGGGAGGGGCTGCCGTGAAGGTCTCTGGTATGGCCTGGAGACATTTTTCCCATGGTCTTGGGGATTAACATTGCTCTCCTTGCTACTTATGCTAATTTCTGCACCCAGCTTGAATTTTTCTCCAGAAAATGAATTTTCTTTTCTACTGCATTGTCAGGATGCAAATTTTCTGAACTTTCATGTTCTGTTTCCCTTATAAAACTGAATGCCTTTAGTAGCACCCAAGTCACCTCTTGAATGCTTTCCTGCTTAGAAATTTATTCCGCCAAAAACCCTAAATCATCCCTATCTAGTTCAAAGTTCCAAAAACTTCTAAAGCCAGGGCAAAGTTCTGCCAGTCTTTTTGCTAAAACATAACAAGAGTCACCTTTACACCAGTTCCCAACAATTTCCTTATCTCCATGTGAGACCACCAAAGTCTGAATTTTATTGTCCGTATTGCTATGAGCATTTTGGGAAAAGTCATTCAACAAGTCTCTAGGGAGTTCCAAACTTTCCCATATTTTGTGATCTTCTTCTGAGTCCTTCGAACTGTTCCAACCTCTGCCTGTTACCTAGTTTCAAAGTCGCTTCCACATTTTCAGGTATCTTTTCAGCAACACCCCACTCCTAGTATCAATTTACTGTGTTAGTCCTTTTTCACACTGCTGAGAAAGACATATTCAAGACTGAGAAGAAAAAGAGGTTTAGTTGGAGTTACAGTTCATCATGGCTGGGGAGGCCTTAGAATCATGGCAGGAGGCAAAAGACACTTCTTACATGGCGGCAGCAAGAGAAAAATGCAAAAGCAGGAACTCCTGATAAAACCATAGGATTTTTTGAGACTTATTCTCCATCACAGAAATAGCATGAGAAAGACTGGCCCCCATGATTCAATTACCTCCCCCTAGGTCCCTCCCACAACATGTGAGAATTTCAGGAGATAAATTCAAGTTGAGATTTGGGTGAGGACACAGCCAAACCATATTACCATGGATGTATTCACACCATAATGGATTAAAATTAGAAATCAGTGATAGGAAGACAACGGAAAAATTCTAAAATACATGAAGAATGAATAATATACTTCAAGATAAAACATGGGTCAAGAAACAATCTCAAAATAAATTTAAAAATATTTTAACTGAATAAAAATACCGTTTATGAAAGTTTGTAGGATGCAGTGAAATCAGGGCTGAGAAAAATTTATGAGATTGAATGGATATATATTTTTTTTGTTGTTGTTGTTATTTTTGTTTTTGCTTTGGGAGAGGATCTTGTTCTGTCACCCAGGCTGGAGTGCAATGGTGCAATCTCAGCTCACTGAAACCTCTGCTTCCCAGGTTCAAGTGATTTTCCTGCCTCAGTCTCCCAAGTAGCTGGGATTACAGGCATGCACCACCATGCCTGGTTACTTTTTGTATTTTTAGTAGAGATGAGGTTTCACCTTGTTGGCCATGCTGGTCTGGAACACCTGACCTCAGGTGATGCACCCGCCTTGGCTGCCGAAAGTGCTGGGATTACAGGTTTGAACCACCACGCCCAGCCAAATGGATATATTTCAATAAAAGAATTGTCTAAAATAAATAATCTAAGATTCTACTTTAGGAAACTAAAAAAAAAAAAAAAAGAGCAAATTAAATTTGAAATAAGCAGAAGAGAAAAAATAATAGAAGTTGGAACAGAAATTAATGAAAAGCAAAACAGAAAATCAATAGACAAAAATGAAACTAATAACTGATTCTTTGAAAAATCAATAAAATTGATAAACCTTGAATCAGGCTAAGGAATAAAAAGAAGACACAAATTACTAATAACAGAAATGACAGAGCCCATGGATGTTAAATGGATAACAAAAGAATACTATCAATAACTATGCACACAAATTTGATAACCTAGATAAAATGGATCAATTTCTTGACATTTGGGAAATGGAAAAATTATGGAGACTGAAAAAATATCAGTGGAGGAGGAATAGATGAATAAATGGCAACAGCACAATATTTTGTAGGCAATGTACATACTCAATATGACAAAAGAATGGTGTATATATATCATTATACATTTTTCAAACTCATAGAAAGTACAACACCAATAATGAATCCTAATATAAACTGTGAACTTTGGGTGATAATGCTGTTTCAGTGCATGTTTATTAATTATAAGAAATGTACCACTTTTTGGTGGAAGATGTTTACAACTGGTGAGGCTATACATGTGTAAGGGCAGTAGGTATATGGCAAATCTCTGTATCTTCCTCTCAATTTTAAAGAGAAGTATAACTCTTAATTTTAAAGAGAAGTATAACTTCTCTTTAAAAAGTCTTTAAAAGCCAATTGAGGCATTTAAATTAAGTTTTTTTTTTAAATTCCGGCAAGAATAAACAAGTGGCAAATTAAGAAGGAACATAAAGAAAACAAATAAAATGTCAGACAAATTCTACCACATACAATTTACATTAAATGACAGTGGGCCAAATTTTCCCATTAAAATATAGAGATTGACAGAATACATAAAACAAGAAGCCAAAAGCAGACTCTTGAAAAAGGTTAACAAAACTGATAAAATTAATTAAACAGAAAGATACCACAAACTACCAATATCAGTTACGGAATACCTGATCTTACCAACATCAAAAATATAAGAGAATATAAAGAACATCTGTCAACAAATTTGACGACTTAAAAAAATTAAGAATTTTTTTCTCAAAATCTTTCCAAATATGTCAGAAAATAAAGCAAAATCTACATAGTAATATATCTATTAAAGGATTTAAAATAATAACAATGTTTACATAATGCTTCAGGTCAAGATGGTTTTACAGCTAAATTATGTCAAATATTTAAATAAAAATAAAACCAATTTTCCACACCTCTTTCAGAAAGTAAAAGAACAGAACTAGATTTACCAAGGTAATCAAACATTATAAAGACATTACTGGATTAATAATTTCAAACTCTGGATCATGTTAACTCACCAGAATGAATTTACTTAGAGCTTCGCAACACACATTTAAAATTAGGTTTTCAGTTTCATTCTTACGATGTCACTCATATACCAAGTGGGGATTGATACAGCTTGTATCTGTGTCTGGACCCAAATATCTGCTCAATTCTAATCCCCAATGTTAGAGGTGAGGCCTCACACAGGGGCGCCACTGGGGAACTTATGAGAAGAGGACCACTGTCCTACAGGCCTCAGAATGGTAAAGCCACCAACAGCTTGCACTATGTACCTTAAAAGCTGCAGGCACTCAAAGCCATTCCTTGAGAGCAGCTTTGAGGGCTGAACCCCGGAAAGCCAGAGTGGCAGAGCTGCCCAGGGCTTTCTGAGCCTATCCCTTACACTAGTGTTCGTTTATGTGAGACATGGAATCAATGGAGATTATTTTGGGGCTTTAAGATTTAATGAGTGCCTTGCTGGGTTTAGGACTTGCATAGAGACTGTATCCCCCTTCTTTTGGCTGATTTCTCCCTTTTGGAATGGGAGTATTTACCCAATGCCTGTACTTCCATTGTGTCTTGGGAATAACTAACTTGTTTATTTTTTATATTACAGGCTCATAGGTGGAAAGGACCTGCTTTGCCCAGGTGAGACTTTGGATTTTGGACATTTGGGTTAACACCGGAGTGAGTTAAGATTTTGGGGACCATTGGGAAGGCATGATTGTATTCTGCAGTTTGAGAAGGACATGAGATTTGGAAAGGGCTGGGGTGGAAGGATATGGTTTGAATCTGTGTCCCCACCCAAATTTTATGTTCAATTGTAATCCCCATGATGGAGATGGGGCCTCGCAGGAGGGGAATAAATCATTGGGGCAGTTTCTC
>NW_012101543.1:1081245-1083571 GCF_000951045.1 Mandrillus leucophaeus | reverse complement strand
CAACACACATTTAAAATTAGGTTTTCAGTTTCATTCTTACGATGTCACTCATATACCAAGTGGGGATTGATACAGCTTGTATCTGTGTCTGGACCCAAATATCTGCTCAATTCTAATCCCCAATGTTAGAGGTGAGGCCTCACACAGGGGCGCCACTGGGGAACTTATGAGAAGAGGACCACTGTCCTACAGGCCTCAGAATGGTAGAGCCACCAACAGCTTGCACTATGTACCTTAAAAGCTGCAGGCACTCAAAGCCATTCCTTGAGAGCAGCTTTGAGGGCTGAACCCCGGAAAGCCAGAGTGGCAGAGCTGCCCAGGGCTTTCTGAGCCTATCCCTTACACTAGTGTTCGTTTATGTGAGACATGGAATCAATGGAGATTATTTTGGGGCTTTAAGATTTAATGAGTGCCTTGCTGGGTTTAGGACTTGCATAGAGACTGTATCCCCCTTCTTTTGGCTGATTTCTCCCTTTTGGAATGGGAGTATTTACCCAATGCCTGTACTTCCATTGTGTCTTGGGAATAACTAACTTGTTTATTTTTTATATTACAGGCTCATAGGTGGAAAGGACCTGCTTTGCCCAGGTGAGACTTTGGATTTTGGACATTTGGGTTAACACCGGAGTGAGTTAAGATTTTGGGGACCATTGGGAAGGCATGATTGTATTCTGCAGTTTGAGAAGGACATGAGATTTGGAAAGGGCTGGGGTGGAAGGATATGGTTTGAATCTGTGTCCCCACCCAAATTTTATGTTCAATTGTAATCCCCATGATGGAGATGGGGCCTCGCAGGAGGGGAATAAATCATTGGGGCAGTTTCTCTTGAACGGTTTAGCATCATCTCCCGGCACTGTTCTCATAATAGTAACTGAATGAATTATTATGATATGTAGTTGTTTAAAAGCGTGTAGCACCTCCCTCCTCTCTCTTTCTCTTGCTCTGGCCACATAAGATGCGCCCGCTTCGCCTTTCCCTTCTGCTGTGATTGTAATTTTCCTGAGGCCTTCCCGAAAGCAGAAACTGCCATGATTCCTGTAGAGCCTATAGAACCACAAGCCAATGAAAACTCTTTTCTTCAAAAATTAACCAGTCTTAAGTGTTTATTTATAGCAGTGGAAGAACGGACTAATCCAGAGATGAACAGTTTCATTATTCACATAATGAAGCATTCTGTAGGAGTGCAGAGCAGTTGGTCCAAAAATGAATTGAGAGAGCCAGGAGAGCTGACTACCTTAGCTCATATGTTGGTAAGATTGATTCTGTTGGTTATAAGGTAGGTCTGGGATAGTGTTTCCTGAGCATGGGTTTGGGTTTGTGCGGCTTGAACTTTCTATCAACTACAAAGGAGGGAACACTGACATTTCTATCAGCTTGATGAGGGCCAGAAGACAAAGGAGGTGTGGTGGGATTTGAATACTATCAGGAGTTAAACATTAAACAAGAATGACATTTTCCTGGTTTTGTTTTGTTTTTAATCTTAAATTCGATTTTTTTGAAGGCCGCTTAACATGAAATGTATCCTTTTAATAGATTTTTATTTTCTTTTAAAGACAGTCTTGCTCTGTTGCCCAGGCTGGAATGCAGTGGTGCAGTCTTGGCCCACTGCAGCCTCTTCCTCCCAGATTGAAGTGATTCTCCTTCCTCAGCCTCTTAAGGAGCTGGGACTATAGGCATGCACCACCATACCCGGATAATTTTTTTTGTATTTTTTGATAGAGTTGGGGTTTCACCATGTTGGCCAGGCTGGTCTCAAACTCCTGACCTCAAGTGATCCACCCACTTCAGAATCCAAAGTGCTGAGATTTCAGGCGTAAGCCACCATGCCAGGCCTTTTAATATATTTTTGAGTGTACAATATGATATTGATAACTATAGGTACAATGTTTTATTTCTAAATTAAGTTTATTTCTAAAACTTAATTATCTTGCATGATGTAAAACTTTATACCTATTGATTAGCAACTCCCTATTACCTTCTTCTCCATGCATCAACCATTATTCTGCTCTCTGCTTCTATGAGTTTATTTTAGGTACCTCATATAAGTGGAATCATGCACTATTTGTTCTTCTGTCACTGGCTTATTTCACTTAGTATAATGACCTTAAGTTTCATCCATGTTGTTGCATATTGCAGGATTTCCTTCTTTTTCTTTTTACTAGATTAATGCATAAAAAAGTTATATATATGTGTGTATATATATAGATAGATAGATATAGAGAGACAGAGATAAAATCACGTAATATATATTACATATGAAAGTATATAAATGTGTGTATTATATGTCACATATATATGTCTATTATGTTACATATATATATTACCT
>NW_012101543.1:1074640-1080856 GCF_000951045.1 Mandrillus leucophaeus | reverse complement strand
ACATTATATATTAGTTATACTTTAAAATATATAATTATTTAATTATAAATATGTAATTATAATTGTAGACATATAATTATTTATAATTTCATTTATCCCTTCATCCATTCATGGACATTTAGGTTGCTCTTACATTAGGCCTACTGTGAACGCTATGATGAATGTAGGTGTGCTAATATGTCTTTAATATCCTAATTTTAGCTTTCGTGACTAAGTATCCAGAATTAGGATTGCTGAATTTATAGTGATCTATTCTTAAGTTTTTGAGGAACTTCTGTGCTGCTATTCACAGTGGCAGTATCATTTTACTTTAACAATAGTGTGTAAGGGTTTCAATGTTCCCACATTCTTACTAGCTGTTGTTTCTTCTTTTATTTTGATAATAGCCATTGGAACAGGTGTAAAATGTTACCTTATTGAGGTTATTATTTGCAGTTCTTCATTACTAGTGATGTTGAACACCTTTTTATATACCTGTTGATAACTGTATGTCATCTTTTGTTAAGTATTTATTTAACCCCTTTGCTTGTTTTCAACTGGTTGCTAAATTTTGTTTCTTTTTTCTTTTCCTTTTTTTTTTTTTCTTTTTTTTTTCCTATTGGGCTCTATGAGTTTCTTATATATTTTAGAAATTAAATTAGCCCTTTATTTGATATATGGTTTACAAATATTTTCTCCAATTCCATGAGTTGCATTTTCACTCTGTTGATTATTTTCTTTGCTATGTTTGATGTCATAAACTTGCTTATTTTTGCTTTTGTAGTCTGTGCTTTTGATGTTACATATGTTAAATGATTGCCAAGACCAATTTCATGAGGGGCTTTCTCCTTAGTTTTTTATATGGTTTGGCTTTGCGTCCCCACTCAAATCTCATCTTGAATCGTAATCCCATAATCCCGACATGTCAAGAGGGACCCGGTGGGAGGTAATTGAATAATAAGGGCAGTTCCTCCCCATGTCATTCTCATGATAGTGCGTTCTCACAAAATCCATGGTTTTCTGAGGGGCTTCTTCCTTCGCTGTGCACTCATTCTCTCCTGCCACCCTATGAAGTGGTGCCTTCCACCATGATTTTAAGTTTCCTGAGGCCTCCCCCGCCATGTAGAACTGTGATTTGATTAAACCTCTTTAATTTATAAATTACCCAGTTTCAGGTATGTCCTTATAGCAGTGTGGAAAAGGACTAATATGGTTTTCATCCAAGAGATTTATAGAGTTAAAGCTTATATTTAAATCTAACTCATTTTGAGTTAATTTTTGTGTATGGTGTAGGATAAGGAACAAATTTCATTATTTTGCAGGTGAATACTCAGTTTTCTCAACATCATTTATTGAAGAGAGTCTTTCTTTCCCTATTGGGTATTTTTGGCACCCTTGTGAAGTGGTATTTATCTTTGGGATGCAAGGATGTTTTAACAAGAGGAAATCAATTAATGTGACAAACCACATTAAGAATGAAGGATACAAATCACATGATCATCTCAATAAATGGAGAAAAATAGATAAAATCCAATACCCTTTTATAATAAAACTCGCAACAAACTAGGAAAAGCAGAATATTTTCTCAACATAATAAAGGCCGTATATAAAAAGCCCATAGCTAACATCATACTCAGTGAAAATCTAAAAGTTTTTCTTGATGACCAAGACCAAACCAAGAATACCCACTCTTGCCACTTGTATTCAACATAGTTCTGGAAGTCCGAGCCAGAGCAATTAGGCAAGAAAAAGAAATAAAGGCATCCAAAATGGAATGAAAGATGTAAAATTGTTCCTGTTTACACATGACATAATCTTATATGTAGAAAACCTTATGGATTCCACAAAAATATTTTTGGAATTAATAAATTCAGAAAAGTAGCAGGACACAAAACCAATATGCAAAAATAAATTGGGTAGGAAAATACAAATTAAAACCACAACAAGATATCACCTCACATTTGTCAGAATGGCTATTATCAAAATGATGAAAAATAACAAGAGTTGGCCAGGATGTGTAGAAAACAGGAATGCTGTACAGTGTTGCTGGTAATGCAAATTAGTACAGCGATTATGAAAACTGTATGGATATTCCTCAAAAAACTAAAAATAGAATTACCATATGATCCAGCAATCACACTTCTTGGTATTTACCCATGAGATGTGATATAAGTATGTTGAAAAAATGTCTGGACTCTTATGTTTATTGCAGCACTATTTAAAAGAGCAAGATTATGAAACAAACTTGTGTGCATGAACAGATAAACGAATACAGAAAATACACACACACACAATGAAATACTATTGAGTCTTAAAAAAATTGTCATTTGCAACAACATGGATGGAATTGGAGACCATTACACTAAGTGAAATGATGATCAAAGGGTATAAAGCCTCAATTAAACAGAAATAATATTTTAAAAATTACTTTGAGATACATTGCACAGTGTGTTTTTGGTTTTTGTTTGTTTGTTTGCTTGTTTGTTGAGACAGAGTCTCACTCTATCACCCAGGCTGGAGTGCAGTGGCACAATCTCAGCTCACTGCAACCTCCACCTCCCGGGTTCAAGTGATTCTCCTGCCTCAGTCTCCCAAGAGGCTGGGGCTACAGGCACCCACCACCATGCTGCACTAATTTTTGTATTTTCAGTAGAGACAGGGTTTTGTCATGCTGGCCAGGCTGGTCTCGAAATGCTGGCTTCGAGTAATCCACCTCTCTTGGCCTCCCAAAATGCTGGGATTACAGGTATGAAACACTGTGCCTCGCAGTGTGTTGAACATAGTAAATAGTAACTTACTATTTACCATATTCACCCAGTGAATTTTGTTTCAAAATCAATAATTCACAAAGTGAATTTTAAATGCTCTAACCACAAAAAATAAGCATTTGAGGTGACAGGTTATGTTAACTAGCTTGATTTAATTATTCTACTTTGTATTCATAAATCCTAACATGACTCTGTAGCCCATAAATATATGCAACTGTAATTTATCAGTCTACAATTTAAAAATTAGACAATAGAATACATTGGTGTGAACCAAAAGGAATAATGAACAACTTCACACATGACAAATTCCTTAAGAAGTACACTTATGAAACACTTATAAGACCAATGCAAACAAATTTAAAATCCTAATAATCTTTTATCCATTTAAAAATTAATGCATTTAAAAAATACCTCCCACAAAGGAAATTTTGGGCTTATCAACAAAGCTACCACTTGAATTCTTCCAAATGTTTAACTTCAATCTTTATAAATTCCTTCAGAGAATACAAAAAGAGAAAATCATTCTAATTCATTTTATAAGGTCAAAATAACCCCAATAAAATTTGTCAAAATAATTACAAGAAATAAATATATAAACCATTACTAAAAGATATATTTGCTATCTAACTCTATATATTTAAAAAAGGTCAGAACCAATTTGGGCTTATTTTGGGAACACAGAGATTTTTTAACATTTGAATTATGTCTATATGATTTGCCACTTATTACAGAAAACAATTAGAAAAAATATATGACATCTTAATAGGTTTAGTAAAAGCTTTCAATGAAATTTAATAATTGTTAATGGTAAAAATTCATAGCAAACATGTAATAAAACAAGTTTCCTTAATTCCATGCAGTATACCAAAAGCACACACACACAAAGAATATTCCAACAATTATTATACTTAATGGTAAATGTTGGAAGCAACTCCCGTTAAGATAATGAATAAGACCAAAATGTCCACTGTCATCAATTTTGTTGAACTGGAGTTTTAACTATTTCAAAAAGCAAGGAAATAAAGTGGAACTATTGAAGATAAAGAAATAAATCTGTCTTTATTTGCAGATGACAAATGAACATGTTGTGAATACTCAAATATACTTACGTATGCTATTACTTTGAATAAGTCAATTTTATATACTTGCTAATACAAGTCAGTCCGTACACACACACACACACACACTCACACTCACAGTTAATTTTAATATTCTGGAAGAAAATTTTTAAGAAGAACATGATTTTCAATAACCTAAAAATTAAATACTTTAAAATAACATTTAAAAAAGATGTGCAATATCTCTACATAGAAAACTATGGAATATGATTGACAGCAATGAAAGTAAACTTAAGTAAAGGAAGACTATACCGTGTCAATTCTCTCCAAATTAATCTACAGTTTCAACGTAACCACAGTCAATATTTGGATGGTTTTATTTTGGTGAAAATTGAAGAACGGAGGTTCAATAGGGGCCAAGACCATCTTGAGTAAGAATAATAAAGCAAGAATAATTCTTTACTAGATAGCATGACTTGTTCTAAAGCTATGATAATTAAACTATGATAAGTCTTGTATTGATGCAGATAGATAAATAAATTAATAAACTGGAATAAATAGCCCAGTAACAGACATGCATACATGAAGACAGTTTATTTGTTTAAAAAAAAAAAAAGTGACAATAGAGAAGAGTGAGGTAAGTTGGACATCTATGTGGAAGAAAAGAAGAAAAATGGACTTCAACCACATTCCATATGTGGATATCAATTTCATTTGGATTATATATGTACATATGTAAAAAGTTAAGCAATATAATTTTATAGGGTATAACAGAGTATGTTAAGCATTGGCATGGAAGTAAATTGCTTAAATAAGGCACAAAATACAGCATTAGGAATAAAAATACCAGTAATTTCAAATACATCAACATTGTCATTTCTTCCCTAGGAAATATCATCTATGGGAGAGTGAAAATACAACCTGCAGAGTAGGAAAAAATATCTATAATACAACATATATAAGCCACAAAAGTTTTTGTGTTCAGAATTCATAAAAATTTATATAACTTAATAAGACAGACAGAAAAAGCTAAAGAGAAAATAGGGCCAAACATGACTTTTGGCAATTTACAAAACTGGATATGTAAAAGGCCGATGAACAAAGAACAAATGTATCCAATCTCAAGGTAATCAGAAAAGTACAAATTAAAACCACATTAGATACCATTATATAGCCACTAATGATAAGGTTGACAAGGATTTAGAGGAACTAGAATTCCCATAAAGTGCCTATATCATTGTGAAATTGGGCACGTCCACTTGGAAAACTCTTTGGCATTGTCTACCAAATTTGAATGTATGCACATTCTATGACTCAGAAATTTTCCTCCTCATTGTATAACTGATAGAATGCATGAGCAACAACAGGCATGTAAAAGGAATTGCAGCAGCATGAATTATAATATTCAAAAATTGAAAACAACTCAAATATCCATTAGCAACTCAATGAACAAATAAGTTTTGGTTTATTCATGTAATGGAATGTCAAACAGCAATGAAAATGAAGGAATGCAATACCACGAACATGTCTCACAAATGTAGTGTTGATGAAAAAATGAAAAATAAAAAGTATGGGCACAGATAGTACATATCATATATTCCTTTTATAAAAAAGTAAAACAAAAAATACATATAAACACTTAGACTTTTGCTAGAAGGGAAAGTGTATTGACTGGGAGGGGTAAGGAAGAGTATTGTAGGTGCTGTTAATGTTCTATTTCTTTACCTGGGTGGTGGTTTCTTGAGTGGGCTCCCTTTGTGAGGAGTCATTGTGCTGTACTTATGATTTGTACATTTTGTTGTATGTATATTTCAATAAATATATTTTGTATTGTATTTGTAGAGATGAGGTCTCAGTATGTTGCCCAAGTTGGATTTGAACTCCTGGCTCAAGCGATTCTCTTGCATCAGCCTCCTAAGCAGCTAATGCAACTGGCCAAAATAGTTTAGTTTTCCCTGAAGTATGGGAAATCTGTGATACTTAATGAAATATATACATTGAAAAGATATTAAAGGCAGGTTATTAATTTTTGGTATATCTGGAACAAATTCAAACAGGTCTTTATTTGAATTTGAGAAATGGATGATAATTTACCAGGTAAACTTACTGGAAGAACTTTCCAAGGAAAAGTTAATATTTATTTTCATATTCATATTGAATAAATATGTATAAAAGTCTTTTCTGAAAACCAAGTTTTACTCAAAATTAGTTTAACTAAGAAGTAAGCTCTTATATAGCCTAAATCAAATCTACTTCATAAATGATAAATTCTGTTTTAGTAGAGTGAATTTTGTGAAGATATTTCTAGTCTTAAACTTGAAGCAAATTTCATTAAGTATGTCATCCAGTGCCACATAGTATGACAAGATGGCAATAATGTTTATTTTAAAATAATAGATAAATGAATTATT
>NW_012101543.1:1044759-1073635 GCF_000951045.1 Mandrillus leucophaeus | reverse complement strand
TTTTTTATATTTAGTAACAGCTTTCTTCGGTAAATATCATTTTTCACTTTTAATTATATCTTAACAAGTAGTGATTATGATGTGTAACTCCTTTTGGAAAATAAATGACTTAAATTGACCTACTTTAATTTTATTCATTATCTCTAACTGTTATTAAAACCTGTATTTGACATATGCGAATATTATTTGATCTTTTCAAACCACATTCATTCTCATTAAGAAAGCCCCAAGACATTTTCTTTCAGAGTATTTTTCAAATATTCTGAGATTTTACTAGTTATGTGAAATGTGACAGCACTTTCAAGTTCTTTATTATGGTTTCCTTCTACAGCGAGAAGCAATTATTCCACATATATTCGTGCCTGGTTTTGAACTTAATATTTAAGCAATTAGTATCTGTATCTATAAATTAATACATTTATATTCCTTACATAGTTTTAATCATACAAAATAAGTAGAAACTGTCTTTTGGGTGCATTAGTCTTAAAGGTAAAAACTGTTTATTTGACGTTAAAGCTCAATTAACTTCAGTTTTGGAAAAGCGAAGGTAAATTTTTGACACTCCCATGGCTGATTCTATTTCTAGTTCTTCATGAAAGAGGACAACTAAAGAAACGTTCATATTACCTTTCAAAGGAAAAATGTCTATTTTAGACAAATTGTACTTGTTTTCATATTTTTATACCCAGTAATTGCTGACAAAGATGTTCACATAATGACACTTAATCTACTAAAATTATTTGAACTTTAGTATAAGCCCTTTAACTTTGAATTAAATAATATATTCAGCTGTTAAAAATATTTTTAAGCACTGACAACTATATTTATATCTATCAGTATAGACAGATTTATACACTTCTGATTATGCTATGATTAATATGGAGGTTATCATTTCAAAATGAATTTGTCTGATCTCTTAGCAAGATAAAGTACTTGTGCTACACCTTGAGCTATCTGTATTATTTGAAGGGTATATGCTTTTCAATTTTAAGTCCATGAAGTAGCTTTTGTGGAAATTTAAATTAATGTATTTATATTGTGTTCTATTAGATTGGCTGATATGAGTAGTATAATTGCATTTTACTGGTTCAAATTCATTATTTCTATGTGCTGTTTATTATCAGTTGGGTAGGTCCACTTACCAGTCTCATCTACATGAAAGTATGTAAGCCGGTGATTAAAGTCTGATGGTTAGATAAGGATAAGGTCCATGCTGGAAAGCAATGCTTCCATATTTTTGCCAAAATAAGATTTTGTTCATAGGACAGACTGTCCTAGGTCTGCTACAGTGATCTGATGGTGCTGTTCAGACCCACTGTGGAAGGCAATACTGCTTTCCACAATACTGCTCTCTGGGGAAAAATAAAGTTTTCCAGCTCATACAACCTTCCAAGGAAAACCGAGGAAACTGAAACTACCAAGATGCATTCTAGGAAAACAGATGACTCTGAAACAGATCTGAAACAAATCTTCACTGAATAAAAAAATAAAATAAAATAAAATAAAAAATGCAAGCCTAGCGTGGTGGCTGATGCCTGTAATCCCAGCACTTTAGAAGGCCAAGGCGGGTGGATCACTAGAGGCCGGGAGTTCAAGGCCAGGCTGGGATGGTGAAGCCCCATCTCTACAAAAAAAAGCCCCCCACAAAATTAGCCAGGCATGGTCAGACATGCCCGTAGTCCCAGCTACTCTGGAAGCAGAGGTGGAAGGATAGCTTGAGTCTGGGAGATCAAGGCTGCCGTGGACAGAGATGTCCCATAGCATTCCAGCCTGGGTGACAGAGTGAGATCCTGTCTCAAAAAAGGAAAAATAAAAATCACTTTTATTCTAACCTCTTAAAGCCCCCACTCCGATTGGTAGGTCACAGTGATATTTTGGGTCTACAGAATCAATGTCCAGTCATCCCCGAGAATTATTATTTTTTTATAGAGATGGTTGGGAGGATAATTAACAGTATACATTTTTGGAAGAATTGCAAGGGCCTTACTCAAAAGTACATGGCACTTCTCATATTGAAGGGGTTCTGGGTCTGTGAACTGGACTTCTCCTCACATTTATTTACTGCAACAATAGTAAATAGTCCCTCTCAAAATGAGTGAACAAATCTTACATGATCAATTCTCTGTAGCATTCCAATCTCCCTAAATCTGTTGATAACCTTCCTTTGTAGTAGAAAAAAAGAAAGTTTAGGCATTTTATCTTCACGTAGGGTAGGCTATTGTTTGGTTCATATTTCAGTTAATCAAGTAAACTATAAGAGACATTCCTGGCCCATCAAGTGAAACACTGAATCTTTGCTGCAGAGGGCTAATATTAATAAATCTAGCTCCATCCAACTTAATATATTTTTCTACCTTAACCCTACAATTCTAAAATCCATGCCACAGATTCCTCGGCATTCTGCCTACATAAATTAGCTAAATCATGCAAATGTTTAGGTGTCTATCACATCTTATCAAAGGTCTCACTTCATGTTTCACAATTAGGACTTGCTGAAATTTGAATCTTTGTGTAGTGCAAACTAAGGGTCAGTGAACTATATAGCACATGTGGTGAAAACTTTGTTTTTATAAATAAATTTCCATTGAAATACACTCAAATCCATTAGTTTATATATTATCTATGGTTGCTTTTGCACTACAACAACAGAGATGAGCAATTATGGCAGACATCATATGACTTTCAAGACAAACATAGTTATTAAATGTCCATTTAAGAACATTTAAAGAGTTTAGAAGTTGTCTTCCCAGTCTTTATAACAAAAGAAGCTGGACAAATTGAAAATCAATAACTTTTCTTGTATACATCAGAGAACAGCGGTTGCATAGCAAAACAACACTACAAAATCAGGAGAGACAGGCATGCCCTAAAAGACATAGCCAGTATATGATTACCTAAAGCATGAGCCACTGGAATAATAAACCGGTAAGAATACTTACATAACAATTGGTAAGAATTAATGAAGTTTTAGGGTAAACTAAAGAGTGAGAACATCTTGAAGGAAGAGGTAGAATTTTATAAGGCTTAATGCTTTCCTGGGCTTTCTCTTCAGAAACCCCATCAGATTCTCATGGGACAAATCCAGAAAAATAATTTATAATTCTGGCAGGGGAAGGAGAAGAGTAGACTCTCTGAAATATATACTCAGATAAGTTTTTACAATAAAAACCTAATCTCCAGAAGAAAATATGTTGCCAGAACTTTTCACAATTGGGTGTAGAGATTACACCCATCCTCACCCTGTATAGCCTTCTTTTCTCACCAAAAGTGTAGGTGAGAGGGTATAGACAACAGAGATTAGGGCATCAAGGAAATAACCTGGAAAAACTGCATCCAAGGAAGAAAATAGAAAGCAGGCAGAAATAAAGCCACACCACTGGGGAAGGTCACAACCCCAAGACATAAATTTACTAAACAATGAGGTTTAATCGTAAGATTATGGAATGTTCTTCCTCCCCTACACTTTAATGAAACAGAAATAGGATTCGGGAGTAATAATGGTGGGTTATTGTGGAAAGACCCGTAAGACACAGACTCTTTCTGTGGAAGGGATTCATGGAAACTCAAATCAACAAAGGTGACAAAAAAACAAGGAAAGTTGAGAAATTTAAGCCTCTGGATCATATAGTGTTGGCAAACATTAAACATAGATAAATTCCTAACCACTTTAAAACAAATCTTCCCGCTAACATCCCATTTATCTCAGTTCCTATTACTCAAAACATTTCGGACTTTTAACAAAAACATTACAAGCATGTCATAAGACCAAAAAAAGTACAATCTCAAGTGACAAAACAAGCATCATAACCAGATTCACGTATAATACAAATGTTGAAAGTGTCCAGCAAGGTATTAAAAATTCCTGTGGTCCATATATTAATGGTTATAATGGAAAAAGTTCACAACATGCAAGAACAATGGAAAGTGTAATCAGAGAGATGGAAACAGAAAAAAAGCAAAAGGAAACACTAGAAATCAAAATGCTAAAATAGAGTTTTAGAATGTCCTTTATAGACTCATTGATATACTTGACAGGACCAAGGAAAGAATCATGGAGTGGAAGATATGTCTAGAAAAAAAAATGAATGAATGAAACAGAAAGAAAATAGAAGATCCAGGAACTATGGGTCAATTTCAAAAGGTGTTAATATGCATAACTGGAATACAAGCAGGGAAAGAAAAAGAAGGGAGTGGAAGAAATATTTCAAATAACACCCCCAAATTTTGTCAAATTGGTGACAGACATAAAATCACACATCCAGGGAGCTTACAGAACACTAAAAAGAATAAATGCCAAATAATCCATACATATCATTTTCAAATTGCATAAAACCAAAGTCACAACAAAATCTTGAGATATGCTGGGAAGAAACAATACATATTGCCTAAAGAAAAACAAGGATAAAAGTTACAGTGGGCTTATTATCAGAAACTATGCAAGCATGGAGAGGAGTGAAACATTTAAAGTGTTGAAAGAAAAAAAAGTCATCGATCAAGAAAATTATAATCAATGAAATTATTCTTCAAACATGAAGAAGTACTTTCTCAAAAAATCAAAAAATGAGGGAATTCATCTTGAGCACCTCTTTTCTGTAAAAAAATAAAGTTAAAAAATTATTCTGACCAAATGAAAATAATAAAGGTCAGAAACTTGAATCTACATAAAGAATAGAAGAGTGTCACACAAAGGAATAAAGGACGGTACAATAAATCTTTAGTTTTTCTTATTCTTAATGGATCTAAAAGAAAACTGCTTAAGGAAATAAAGGTAACAATATATTGGGTGATTATAGCAGAGCAATCAGGGAAATGAATGAGGGCAATATCAGAAGTAACAGAATGAAAGTACTGGAAATAATATGTAATAAGGTACATACACTACGCTTGAAGTGATACAATGTTATTGAAGGTGGGCTTTGGCTAAAGTGTGTATTATAAACACTTGAGCAAAACAAAAAACTGAACTGATATGCTAAGGGAGGACATAAAAAGATATCTAAAAGGTTCCATTACTACTAGAAGAGACAGAAACTGAGAGGAAAAAATTACAAAATACATACAAAGAATATACAACTGTTACAAACATGATAGATATTAATCCAACAATATCAATGGTCACTTTAAATGTAAATGCTCTCTATATACAAGTTAAAAAGACAGAGATTCTCAATGTGGATTTAAAAAGAACATGCACTGAATGTTGGCAACAAGAAACCACATGACATTTAAAGACACAGGTTAAATGGCTGGAGAAAAACATAATATGCCAACATTAGTCAAATGAAAGCTGAAACAGTTGTATCAATTTTAGACAAAGCAGATTTTAAAACAAAAACATTATCAGGGTTACAGAGAGGTGTTACTTAACAATAAATATGACAATTTTCCAAGAAGACATAACAATTCTAAATGTATGCACCTCATGACAAAATGTCAAAGTATGTGAGGAAAAAAAAAAACCGATAGAACTGAAAGAATAAATAGACAAATCTGTGATATTTTAAGACTTTAACATCATTCTCTGAGTAATTAATGGATCAGGCAGAAAAAGACTGAACTGAAAAGACCATTAAATCAAATGTATGAAATTGCCGCTTACAAATACTCTATCCGACAACAGCAGAAGCCAAATTAATTTCAATCTATCATAAAGCATTTGCTAAAACCGATCATATTTTGGGCCATGAAACAAACACACCCTAACAAACTTATGTATTGAATCATACAAAGCATGTTCTCAGGTCACAATGGAATTGTAAATATTGTAAGTAGAAGTAAAAAGAGTATAGTAAATAGGAAAAAGAAGTAAATAAAGAAAGTATAACTGGAAACATCTCCATGTGTTTGAAAATTAAGTAGCATACTTTGAAGTAGTCCATAAGTCAAAAAAGAGGTCTCAAAATAAAAGAAAAATTATTTTGAATTAAACAGCAATACAAATACAACATATCAATGTTTGTGAGATGTAGTGAAAATAGTGGAGAGAGGGCAATTTACAGAACTAGATTCATAGATTAGAAAAAAAAATCTAGTATCAGTTCCATAAGATTACATCTCATGAAAACAGAATAAAAGAAAGCAGAATAAAATAAGTAAAAAATTAGAGCAGAAATCAAGTAAATTTGAAACAGAAAAATAATAGTAGATAATAGTAGAATAATAATAGAAAATAGCAGAAAAAGTAATAGTAGAAAAAGCCCCAAACTCATATATTTATAATATCAGTAAAAATTGATCATTCTGTATACAGGCTAAAAGACAAAAAGACAGTACAAATTATCACAATCAGAAATGAAAGCTGTTTTGTTACTACTGATTCCACACACATTAAATGTAGATATTAAAGAATGCACACATAATTGTATATTCATGCATTTGATAAATCAGATTAAATGAAAAAATACTTCAATGAAATAAACTATCAAAACTCACATAAGGAGAAAGAGATTATCTGAATAGCTTGTTACCTATTAGTAGGATTTAATAAAAAATTCATAATTTTCCAAAATGGGATACACCAGGCCTAGATGATTTCATTGATGAATTCCACCAAACATTTAGTGAAAAGTGATGATACCCGTTCTCCACATCTTCCAGAAAATAAAAGCACACGAAACTGTTAGCACATGTTCTGAGACCAGAATTACTCTAATACCAAAACCAGAAAAAAAATGATGAGAAATGAAAGCAACAGGTCAATATTTCTCATAAACATCAAAGAAAGAAAACTCAACAAAATAGCAAATTGAACCCAACAATATATGCAAATATACTCTACAATCAAGTGGGATGTATTACAGATATGTAAGGTATGTTAGCCTTAGGAAATCAAACAATATAAGCTACCATATCAAGGGTCATAAGAAGAAATGTATGATTATATTAATTGATGCAGAGAAAGGCATTTGACAAAATTCAATACTATTAGTTATTTAAAGACAAAAAATCACAGCAAACTAGTAACAGAATACAATGTTCTCAGCTATAAAAGGCATGTCCATAAACAACCTACTGCTAACTTTATACTCAATAATGTTCTTATCCTAAGATCATCAACAAGGCAAGGAAGTCCTCTCTCTCACCACTCCTGTTCAACATCATAATGAAAGTACTATCTAGTGCATTAGAATAAGAAAAGTAATCAATAAAGATTAGAAAAGAAAAATAACATTTTTTCACAGAGAATAATATTGTCTATTTTTAAACATCTTAATATGCATACAAAAAACTTCAGAAACTAACAACCAAGTACAGTTTTCAGAACAGCAAGTTTTCAAGATAAAAGTCCAATATCCAAAACTCACTTGTTGTGCTATGTATAAGAAATGCAAAACTTGAATTTGAAGTTTCAAAAAAATTACAACAGTATCAAATGTGCAATACATAAAAAAGTCTAAAAAAATGTACATAATCTGTATAAAGAAATCTGTAAAACGCTTCTGAAAGAGACCAAAGGAAATCCAGATTTCTACAGAAATATTTCATGCTCATAGACTGCAAGACTTAATATCATTAAGATGTTCATTTTCCCCACTTTGATTATAAATTCAATGCAATCTCAGTCAAAATGCTGGAGAAAAACTTTGTATATATCGACAAACTGATTTTAAAGTTTGTGTGGAAAGAAAACAGATATAAAACAGACATGCAATACTGAAGAAAAAAATAAAGTTGGTAGACTGACATTACACAACTTTAAGATTTACTAAAAAGTTACAACAATCAAGAAGGCATGATATCCATGAAGTAATAGAAACAGATCAATAGAATAGAATAAAGGCCCACAAAGGAGGCCCACAAAAATATAGTCATCTGATTATTGACAAAGGAGCACAAAAACAGTAGACATTTCATCAAATTGTACATATGCCAAATATATTCATACATATATAGAGAGAGTTAAATTTAAAAAAAAATGTTCACCAGTTTAAAAAGGAATCCCATACTCTTTACCTATCAGCCTCCTACATCATATATATAAAACAGAGCGCCAAAATACATGAAGGAGCCTACAAAAAAAGAGATATAAACAAATCAACAGTAGTAGTTGGAGATTTCAATACTGTACTTTCAATAATTGATAGAATAACAAGACAAAAGATCAATAAGGAAATACAACACTTGAATAACACTATAAATCAACTTGATCTTGCAGGCATCTATGGAACACAGTATCTGTGGAATACTCTACTCAAAAATGGACTACATCATTCTTAAGTAAACCTAAGATTTTCCCCAGAATAAATGCCATTCTATGTGGTAAGCCAGTCTTAATGTAAAAGGACAGAAATAATACGATGTATATTCTTAGCATAATAGAATGGAATTATAAGTCAATAATATGGCGACACAGTGGCTCATGCCTGTAATCCCAACACTTTGGGAGGCCGAGGTGGGCAGATCAGCTGAGGTCAGGAGTTTGAGACCTGTCTGATCAACATGGTGAAATCCCGTCTCTACTAAAATGCAAAAATTAGTGGAGCATGGTGGTGGGCGCCTGTAATCCCAGCTATTCAGGAGGCTGAGGCAGAAGAATTGCTTGAACCTGGGAGGCGGAGGTTGTAGTTAGCCAAGATCATGCCATTGTACTCCGGCCTGAGTGACAAGAGCGAAACTCTAAGCACCATCTCAGATAAATTAATTAATTAATTAATTAATAATAGAAAAAATGGGGAAGTGAGGAAGTGAAGATACATGAATTTTTAAATTCATAATTATTATGGATACATACTAGTTATACATATTTATGAAGTAAGTGTGACATTTTAATACCAGCATACAATTTATAATAAACAAATCAGGATAACTGGGGTATTCATCACATCAAGTATTATCTATTTTGTGTGTGTTAGGAACATTCTAATTACACTCTTTCAGTTATTTTGAAATATACAATAAAATATTGTTAACCAAGATCTGTGGAAATTAAACAATACCCTATTAAATAACCAATGGGTCAGAGAAGAAATCTAAAGTGAAATTGGAAAATACGTAATAAAAATGAAGACACAACATATCAAATTTGCAGAATGTAGCTAAAAATTGCTGAGATAGAAATTTATAGCTGTCAATATCTATATTTTTAAATAAGAAAAATCTCAAATCATTAACCTAATCTCCCATTTGAAGATTTTGAATGAAATAAGAGGAAACAAAACCTAAAACAAGAAGAAGAAAAAATAATAAACGTTAGAGTAAATTAAAGAAATAGACAATAGAAACACAAATGAGAAAATTGGTGACACCAAAAGATGGTTATTTGAAAAAATAAAAATAAAACCATAAAATATCTTTAGCTACTTTTACTAAGACAAATGAGAGAAGATTCAAGTCGCTAGAATCAGAAATTAAATAGAAAATAACATTATTAACTTTGCAAAAATTAAAAAGTAAAGAAATACTATGAAAATTTATATGCCAAAAATTACATAACTTAGAATGGAAAAAAATTCTGGATTTAAAGTTACAAACTACTGAAACTGACTACAGAAGAAATAGACAACTCTAATAGATCTGTAACCGGTGACAAAACAGAAACAATAATCAAAAAACTACCCACAAAGAAAAAGCCCAGATCCAGATGGCTACACTGGCAAATTCTATGAAACATTCAAATGATTGATTACAATGTTTTACATAGTAGCCCCAAAAATAGAAAAGGAGAGAAAAAATTCCCAATTTATTTTATTTTATGAAGCCAGTATTATTCTGAGGCTAAAATCAGACAAAGACATCACAAGAAAACTACAAAGTAATGCTTTTATGATTATAGATGCAAAAATCTTCAGCAGAATACATGTCAAAAGAATCATACACGATGGATAAGTGGGACTGACTCCAGAGATGCAATGTTGAATTAATGTCTAAAAATCAAGTAAGGTAATATGCCATATTAGTAGAATAAACAGTAAAAATCCACAATTATCTCAAGAGATACAATAAAAGCATTTGAAATAACCAGACACCCTTTCAAAAGCAAAACATTCAACAAACTAAGAATAGAGTACAAGGTTCTCAACCTGACAAAGGGCATCTATGAAAAATCTACAGGTAACAACATATTTAATGGAGCCTGGAACACCTTATAGTGCCAGAAAATAAAGAAATGCTGAGAAAATAAAATCACAATGATTTGGGTATTTCAAGAGCCAAGGGAAATAGGTCCCAATAGCCAACATTGGAAAAATTTGAGCAAAACATAAATGAAAGGGTATTAGTTTTTAACTGAAAATTTACTGAATATATATACTATATACACACACACATATGTATGTGTGTGTGTGTATGTGTGTGTGTATGTGTGTGTGTGTATATATATATATACTGATAGGGTGTGTGTGTGTGTGTGTGGTCTTGGTGGACTTGGTGGACTACATTTTGACAGAGAGCAAGACAGTTAATTTGGTCCTGGGGTAAAATGTGAATGTTTACTGCTATCTTTGGCATTCAAAATTGCAATGCATTTCATCACTCAAATTGATGAATATTTTAAATAATAAGTATACACATACACACACACACACACACACACAAGATGTAATGTTGATAAAATGTGATGAGAATGAGAATGGCATTTTACCACTGTATGGTTTTCCTCTCCAAAATTCACAACCTCAATCTCAGTCTAATCATAAGAAAAACTTAACACAAATCCCAATTAAGTAACAGTTTACAAAATACCTGGCCAATACTGAAAATTTTCAACGTTGCAAAAAACAAAAAATGTCTGAGAAACTGTTTCAGTCAAGCAGAGAATTAGTAGACATGACACCTAAATGCAGTATGGTATTATGAATGGGATTGTGAATGGGACCCTTGAACCAAAAAAGGAAATTAGACAAAAATTAAGAAAATCTAAGTAAACTGTGAACTTTACTAAATAATCATGGCTCAATACAGTTGTATTAATTATGACTTATGTAATATGTTATTAATAGGGCAAACTGTATACTGGGCATATGGGCACTCTTTGTACTGTCTTCACATTTTTTTTCTGTAGATCTTAAACTACTCTAAAATAAATAATTACATTAAAAATAAACTTGGTAACTTCTGTTTGAAAAGCAAGGAATGTGGTGGGGTAGATGCTGAGCTGTATCAACAGTGCATTGCAAGTCACGTATTTCAAGGAAGATCATTATAATTTAATTCAGTAAAGAAGGATTAAAATATTTAGGGAGGGGCAGGAAGATAGCTTTTAATAGCAAAGAAGATTTGGTGAAATTTAAGCGTTCAAGGTCCATAGCTTCATCAGAATCTCCCCATATGTCCCCATGCCATTTTTCAAAATTATGTATGTCTTTCCGTGTTCCATTTTCTTAGATTCCCTTTCTTTCAGGACTATCCTAACCAGTCCAGCCATTCACCACAGCCCAGATAGACACTGATATCTCTGGTCACCTCTCCCTCCAAATTAAATAAAAGACCAGAAGTTCTACTCATAGCTTGTTCTACTGTGTGAATTTCTCTTCACAAGCAAACTCTCATAGCACTCTTGAGCAAGACTCAAGAGTCCTGTCATCACAGTCTACTTCTGTTAATCTTACTATATCTTTCACCTTCTGGCATATCTATTTCACTAGGGCATGTAAGATATGTTTCATGTCTTGTTTATCAGATACAATTAGCATAATGTCATAAATATAGTGAGCCAGCATGGTATCCTGTGGAATTTAAAATAATCAATGGTCTCTGTGGACCACATTTTGACAGAGAGCAAGAGAGTTAATGTAGCCCTTGGGTAAAATGTGAATGTTTACTGCTATCTTTGGCATTCAAAATTGTAATGCATTTCATCACTCTAATTGATGGATATTTTAAATAATAAGTTTGCTGCACCACTGGCTGCATATCAAGTGTCAATCACAGGGAAGCAGGAATGTGGGGAAATCAGAATGATCTGGAAAGAATAAAGGGCTATCAGAAGGTACTCAGTTATGATATTGTTCACAGCTTTATGAAAAACTGAATTCTTGGTTTCACTATATCTTCAAAGAGACTACAATTACATTGCATTTTTAAAAATAAAATTGGAGAAGATAACAATTTATCTACTTAATTTTGTTTTCAGATGGTCAACGTTTGCTTCTGAAGAGTCTACAATCTTGCATTTCTGAGTTTTATATGTGTGTGTCAAATGGCTCCTTAAGTGTCTTGTGCCTCAGTGGCTACCAGGAAAGGAATCAAAAGTTTATGTTCTTCAGAAGTAAGGCAAGGTACTATTGTCTCAACCCATAAGTATCACAAGGGCAGAGGGGTAGTAGCTCTTCTGAGTTGTCTCCAGAGACATCACTTAGCAGCAGCTATTTTCCTCTGTGATGCCAAGAACCGTGGATGCCATTTCTAACACTGCTCTGACCAGAGCCTAAAACAGATATGCTAGCATGAAGTGAATCTGGTTACACCAACAGTTAACTGGAAAGGTTTGGATTCCAACTTGAAAGATGAGAAAAACATCCTCTCATTTATCCTCATGATTATTTTGTTTGTATTTTATGGTTTAATCGCAATAAATAGCAACATTATCCTTACATTTCTCGGGTCAGAAAACTATGTCTTTTTAGATATCTGCACTCTCATGTTTATTTCAGTGCTATTCATAATAGCCAAGATATAAAATTGATCTAAATTCACATCTCCAGATTAATGAATTTAAAAATGTGATATATATCTCACATGTGAGATATACACATATAATGGAATACAATTCAGCCATTAAACAGAATGACATTCTGTCATTTGTGACAACATGTATGAACCTGGAAGATGTTATGTTAAATGAAATAAGCCAGGGACAGAAAGACTAAAACTGCATGATATCATTCATATGTAGAATCTAAAAAGTTGATTTCATGGAGTAGGGTATAAAATTATGGTTACAGAAGGTTGAGGATGGTAGTGGGGACTAGGGGACAGAAATTGGCCAAAGGGTACAAAGTTGCAGTTAGGCAAAAAGAACACGTTCCTGTAGGGTATCTACAGCAAATAACAATGTAGTGTATATTTCAAAATAGCTAGAAGAAAAAACAATGAAATATCACTACCACAAAGAAATGATAAATTTTTAAATTAGTGGATATAGGTCGGACACGGTGGCTCACGCCTGTAATCCCAGCACTTTGGGAGTCCGAGGCAGGCAGATCACGAGGTCAGGAGATTGAGACCATCCTGGCTAACACGGTGAAACCCCGTCTCTACTAAAATACAAAAAATTAGCCGGGCGCAGTGGTGGGCGCCTGTAGTCCCAGCTACTCGGGAGGCTGAGGCAGGAGAATGGCATGAGCCTGGGAGGCGGAGCTTGCAGTGAGCCAAGATCGTGCCACTGCACTCCAGCCTGGGCGACAGAGCGAGACTCTGTCTCAAAAAAAAAAAAAAAAAAAAAAAAAAAAAAAAAAAAAAAAAAAAAAAACAACAAAAAACAAAAAAAAATTGGTGGATATGATAATTACCCTGTTTTAATCATTTTACAATGTATACATGCATTGAAACATCACACTGCACGCCATAAATATCTATAATTATTATGTAGCAAGTGTAAATTAAAAGTGATTAATAAAAAAGTAGAAAAAAGAAAATTCGAAGCCTTCTTCACTTAGACCACATATCTAAATAAACGTCAAGTCCTACGAATATTTCTTAACTATTTCTGAAATTAATCCACTTTTCTACAGCTTCACTGTTACTACTTTTATTTGGCATCCTTCATTACTAGGAGCCTCCTGATATATTTTTATTTCTATACCTTAACCTCCCTGCATATGTTTTTAGAAGGATCATACTGTCACAAGATCTTTTGGGTGTCTCTTCACCAGCTGGAAACTTCTGTGGCCAGCAGCACCTCTACTTGAGTTTTGTTCATGCTTGCTGGGCTCGTTCTGCCCACTTGACCTAGAAGGCTGTGCTCAGATCCCGCACCCAGCATGGGCGATCCAGGTGCAGAGCAACGACGGGTGTATGAGTAAGTGAGCATGATGTCCGGTCACTAGGCACAGCTATGCGAGTCTGCAGCTGGACCAAGCGTACTGGTAGTGGCTTCCACTGTGGGAGTCAGTGTCTGGACAAGCGGAACGCGGTGGTTCCTGAAAACTGGGAGACACCAGCAACCACAGAGCCCCAAGAAGTGGGGGTGGGGGGTAGGCATACTATGGCAATCTCGTTCCCACCACCCGCAGTTCAGTGAGCAGTTGGCAGGGGCGTGTTTCACCTCGTTCAGTTCAGAGGCCTTGCTCTGGCCCATAGCTCCTGGCTGGCTTGGCTCTGCCACTGCTTCTTGTCATATGGGGCAGCTGCCTGATGCCAGCAGAAGGTGGGAGGGCTATAGAGTCACAGCTCTGGCTCGGAGAATACGGAGGTCCAGGACCTCAAAAGTGTGGTTGTTCTTCACTTCTGCAGTCCAATGCATGGAAGCATGTCACTGCTTGCAGCTTGGCAAGCTGGCCAGAAACATGCTACAGCCCCTTTTGTTTCTGCCCACAGCTTGGTGAGCTGGACAGAAAAATATTACAGTCTTTTTTGTGCCCACTGTTCAGTGGGTCCTGAGTTCTTGTCCTGTGTCCAGGAAGAATGAGGTTATGTGGACAACCGGAGGGTGAGCAAGGTGGAGAAGAGTTCAATTGAGTGACAGAAGAGCTTTCAGCAGAGAGAAGACCCGAAGTGAGTAGCTCCTACCCACAAGCAGGTAGTCCTCACGTGCGGCTGAGTCCTGGTTTTTCTCTAGACTCCAAATGGAGGACATGTGTGCTGATTGGTTCATTAGTGGGGCCTGGAAAAAAAACACCATGTGATTGGCCGAAAGGCATCAAGGAGGTCCTCTGGTTTATTACTTCTACCAAGAACTGGCGGCCAGGTTTTCAGGCTTCAGGCTGCCTTTGGCTTGAAGGTCGGGGCACCATGGACCAGCCCTTATCTGCCCAGCAATTTGTCTGATTTCTGCCACTATTGATACTTTTTCTGATAAAAAAAGAAAATCAATGAACAATATTTATGCAGTGAAAACTCTAGACTTCATAAATGGCTTTCTGCTTATTGATGTAATACTGTTTTATTTCAGAAGACTTTAGTTTAAAAGATGGGTGAAAAGAGATAGGAAGTGTAAATTTATGAAGTGAATACAGGTAAAACATTTCCAAAATAATTATAGATTTGATTTTCATTACTAGCCAGGACATAAATCAGGTAACAGTTTCTTCTTCTTTTAAGGAATAGTCCAGATATTTTTCCTTTTAATATATAAAGAGCTTGACTTTGATAATTTTCTCTGAGATAAGGCTATGGTCCGAATGTTTGTATCCTAAGAGTCATATGCTGAAATGCTAATCCTTAAATTGATATATTAGGAAGTGGGGCATTTGGGACATGATTAGCTCTAGGGAAGAGTCCTTATGAATGGGATTAGTTTCCTGTAAAAGCAGTCAGAGAACGCTGCCTTGCCCATTCTCCCTGTGAGGTTATGATGAGGTCAGCTGTCTATGAGGAAATAAGTCTTTATCAGACACCTAATCTGTTGGTACCTTTGTCTTGGACTTCCCAGTCTCCAGAGCTGTAATAAATACGTTTTTGTTGTTCATAAGCCACCAGTCTATGGTGTTTTGTTATGGCAGCCTGAGTGGACTAAAACAATGTCCAATTCCAGTGACCTAATCTATGTGGCACTCACTAGTGAATTTAGTAGGGCATACAGTCTATAGAAATATCTATCTATGACAGCAAAAAAATAAAAATGGTAGGGGAATGAGTTGCAAAACAACAATAATGACTATGAAGCAACAGCCACAACAACAACAAAAAACCATCATTTGGAAATAAATTCTATCCCCAGACACAAATGGCAGACTTATTGACAGAAGTCACAAAAATAACTTCATTTATGTACATTGAATACTTGAAAGCATTTTGAATTAAGATGCCAACAATTTTCAAATTCATTATAAATATTTTAGCTGAAAACATATAGTAACATTTAAAGAGAAAATATGTATTTTATATGAACAATGTGTAATAGAAAAGATTTTTTAAGCTAGAATTTAATGCAGCACTAACCTAGCCAGCAGAAAGCACAGTTCAAGCCAAATTCAAAAACCAGAGAACTATAAATTCAGTCACTGAGGGATTCATGTGGAATGCTTGTGAACTTCCAAATAGAATTCCTTTAGTATTCTATTACGAACTTCCATAAAATTCATATAGTGTTCCTTGGATGGAGCAAAACGTTTTTCCCCTTTTGATTCTTCACTTTGCTTTTTCAAGTTTTTTTTTTAATTTTAATCAAAATTCAGTGAGAACTTGATACAGCCGATGACTTTCATGTTTTTCTAATGTATCCTTTTTTTCTAAATAATCACTACTTAGGAGCAACTACATATTTACATTTCATAAATATTGGGATTTTTTTTGAGTGGGATTTCTTCTACAGCCCTCAAACCCCACTTAAACATCCTGCAATTTTGATCCATTAAAAAAATCCTATGCAATTTCATATTATTGTTAAAGATTTTAACAGAATCTAGAGGTTTCAACATAATCATTTGCAAAGAAATATTTTCTTCAGTTATCAAAAATGAGCTTTTGCATTTTACATTGCATCATAGAGTATTATTCAATATACAATTCATTTAAATACATTCATATGTACCATTATTTACTGAGTTTATCAATGCAAAAGTTAAAGATACCCTAAAAAATGTGCTCTCTGTGTGTGTGTGTGTGTGTGTGTGTATGTGTGTGTGTGTATGTGTGTGTGTGTGTGTTTGGGCCAAAGAAGAACATAAGAAGATAGGTGGGTTTTATATTTTATATAAGTGGAATTGTACTATGTGTACATTCTTCCACATGTTTTTTTTTTTTAAACAACTTATGCTAAACAAAGCTATCTACTAGGGCAACCTCTGGGAAACAAAAATCAGAAGCCAGAAAATTACCTTTTCCTCTTGCCTCTTCACTTTGCTGATAGTGTTCCAGGACAATTCTCATTAAATACTTCCTATCTAGCATCACGAAACCCTTACATCTTAAAATAATGATAACAATAAAAGGTGCTGATCCTGATATCTGTCCAATATAAGTATTATACATTTTTAACACCTAGTAGATATCCATTAGAGTGAAGGTCTTTATATAGCATGAGAAAGGTTTTCTCTTTTCTTACATTTTTTCTAGCTTAATAGCTAGAAGGCTTGAGCCTTCTTTTATCTAGGTTACCTTGGCCTGGCCCACAAATAGAAAGTTGTTTAAAGTGATAAAAGATAAATGATTCTCAACTTCTAATCAGTAAGCAGCCTGCAATTGTCTAAAAATAAAATATGATTTTACACCTACAGTGCACATGTCAGCTAACTGAAAAGTTGTCAGTTGACAACCTAGAACATGCATTTTGTGTTTCATTATTTAAATTTGAAGTTTTTGACTTCCACTTATACTTTTTGACACAAATTGCACTAAATGCAATGCCTTGTAACCATATAGCATTCTTTTAGATTTTTCATTTTTTTTTTTTTTGCTTAAAAGTAACTGATTAGCCAAAGTAAAACAAAACAAAATTGGATTTTTATGACATTTTATAAAATGTGGTCATTTTAACATAAATTTAATTTTCCATTCAAATGTATTCAATGTATTTAAAATTTTAATTATAGAACATCCACAATCCAATAAATCAAAACTGTTCACAGGTATTCATAAAAATCTTGAAGATCCATCCTTTATGTGTATGTGTGTGGGGGGGTAATATATATTATATATATGTGTGCATATATATAATGTAATACATATATGTATAAAACAGAGAACTTCCACATGCAACAAACATGTTGATATTGTTATTTGTCAATCCACAGTATATTTTAAAGCAATTTTTAATGGAATTAATTATCGATTCATAAGCATTTATAATAAAAAATATGGAGAAACCCTATGTACTCTTTTTCCAATTTCTCCCATGGTAATATCTTGTAAAACTATAATATAATATCATAACCAGTATATTGACATTGATACACTCAAGATACAAGAACATTTCCGTAAGCATAATGATCCTTTATGTTGCTACTTAATCGCCACTCCCACCTCCCTCAAACCCGCATCCTCTTTTTTCACCTCTGACAACTAATCCTCATTTTCAATTTCTATCATTTCATTTTAAGAATATTATATAAATGGAATCAAACAGTCTGTGACTTTGGAGCTTTTTATTTGTTTCCACTTAGCAACGTTCTCTGGAAACTCATCCAGGTTGTTGCATGTATTCATGATTTGTTCCTTTTGAGTGAGTACTATTCTGTGGCATACATGTACCACAGTAACTTTAACTATTCATCTGTTGAAGGACATTTGAGTTGTTTTCAGTTTTGGGTTTTTATAAATAAAGATACTATAATATTTTATATATAGGGTTTTATGGAAACATAAGTGTTCAATTCTCCAGGGTAGATGTAATTTCTGGATTGTGTGGTAGTTGTTTGTTTAATTTAGTAGGAAACTGTCAAACTTTTTTCAGTGTGGCTGTACCATTTTACATTCCAGTCAGCAATATATGAGTGATCCAGTTTCTTTGCACCCTCCCCACCATACAGGAACCAGCCAAAGTTAATATTACTTGTCCTGCCCAGAGCTCCTTTAATAGCTCTGTATGGCCAATAAGAAAACTTGATGCCGCCTGGCATGTGACAGTAGACTACTCAGAACTAAAGCAGTTTCCAAGATACACACTGCTCTGCCTAATGTATCTCTAGTGATAGAATAAATAATACAAAATACTGGCACTTACGCTGTATTAAATTTGGCTGACACCTTTTTTAGCATCCCTTTACACCCCAACATCATTATACTGATGATACTATGCTAACCTCTGAAGATTTGTCATTGCTACAGCGACAACTGGATGCATTGTGCACCCTCCTACAATTCAAAAGATAAGTCACCGACCTATAAAAAATACAAGGCTGCTGCTATTGTGGAGTCCCCACTGGAGATCCCTCCAGCGATACAGGAAGGCACGGCCACCCTTTCTGAAAACACCTGGTACGCAGATGGGGCGAGCCAAGATAACACTCATGTATGAACAACAGCAGCTATACAACGGCAGAGAGATAACCATCTGGTTTCAGATGGGAATGCAACAAAGCAGTTAATGTGTAGAATTCTGAGCTGCATGGTTCCTTTGTACCCATGAGCTATGGCCTACCGTTCTCTGTACAAATAGTTGAGCAGTATTTAAGCATCTTACAACTTGTCTTGCTCAATGAGCCCGAGATGATTTGTATGTGCTTTACAAACCCTTATAAAGGGCTGCTATGTGAAAAGACATTAGAGAAAGGCTACAAGAACCCACGGCAAGCCTAATTGTGTATCATACTTCAGCACACTAGTCAGGTTCACCTTCTGGTAACATGGAGGCTGATACTCCAGCAAAAACGAGAACACTGGATCTCTCTTAATCCTTGCAGGTAGCTTCTTGGGAACATAAACATAGTAGGCATTGCAGTGTAGAAGTGGACTAGCAAATAACAAGGCCAGCAGGATTGTACCTCCGCTATGCAGATTTTGTGGCAGCTGTAGCAAAGTGCTTAGTTTGTTCTCATTTGTGCCCCCGCTATATTCTACCTATACAAGACACATACATAAGATAGCTCTCCCTATAAGAGACTGGCAGATGGACTCTCTTCAACCCCTCCTAGTAAGCTTGGGAGAGAAGTGTGCTTTAATGTGTGTAGATATCGCCACAGGATTGTTGCAGGTTTTCTTTGCAAAATAACAAACAAAACAGCCACCGTTAAAGCTTGGAGGAATTAAATGTCATGTATAAAGGTTCTTGATGCACTGATAGCAACCCAGGCACACATTTGCACTGGACAGGATATCCAAGATTAGACATATGAAAGTGTTGTAGACTGGAGATTTCATTTGCCATATAATCCCCAGTCAGGAGGGTTGATTGAAAGGAAAAATGGCATTTTGAAGGCAAAACTGCTAGCACTTTCACAATCCTATATCTTTCATAAGTTGGTGACGTTTATGCCTCAAGCCATTAAGAACTCTAATTCAGTTGAGACTAATATGGGGTTGGCACCATATTAAGGACTCAGGACCACCACAGAGGAAGGACTATTATCCATAGTTGTAAAGAAGGTCTTACCAGATATATTCCTACTGCAGCTGATAAAAGAACAATGGTAAATGTTATTTGGGATTCCCCAAGTCCTTGAACCAGGGAAGGGGATACTTGCATGGGTGTGGAACTGCCTACTTCACCCAAGTTGGACAGAGTATTTCTTGCCAGAGATCAAGGAATTCCATGGCCAACTAAAGTGGCATCCATTAGTCCTGTTTGAGTCTGAGCCAAAATGTTCCACATACCAATACACTGGAATACAGCCCCTTTTTAAGGGCACTCTTTTTGGCTACTTGACATGGTCCTTTGCTGCCCCTGTAATCTTACAAATAATACCAGCACCCTAGACCCTTGAGTAACATGTTTGATATGCAATCCCAGCCCATAATCCTATGTCCTCACCAACAGAGATGAAGATACCACTGTCATGCTGCTTGATGGGGAAGAACTGCCTTGCCTAAACACTTCTATTTCTGCCTATTGCCTTCTGTTCCTCTTGCTTCTCTGTTTATGTCTGTAGGTTTGGATCCTGAGGACATGATGTTAACATACATCACAAGTAGGAAATGAATTGATGCAACGTGTCACCCACACCATCAGAATAACTGCAGCATCCCCCACCCCCACCCCATGGAGACTCAGGGACTGTCTCAGAAGACGTGAGTACATGAGATTGTAAGACCAGGATTAGAGAGGTGGAGTGTGAAGACAAAAGTGACTCCATTTTGGATGCTAATCCATCATGTTTATTTATTGTCAGCCCCAGTTCCTCGAATGCCTCCTGATTCCTACTTTATTTACTGTTCTTAGTGTAAGAACATGTTCAATCTTGATTTTATCACACATAAAGGCTATAACACATCTAGCATTTTTTTTGGAGGGCTGCTTTTAATTGTTTCTATAGAGCAGGTACAGCCTTTCCCTATGGTGTATCAGTCCTGGGTGGCCACACTTCTCTCTGTAAATTCCCCCAGTTAAACCGAGACCACACTTCTCTCTGTAAACCTCAATTAAACATCCTTTACTAACAAACTAGATTTGTCTGCTTCACACTTTGGCTTCTCAGCACCTTCTGCTCTGTGGTTTGCTTTGTATGTATGGTCCTTCCCTGGAACAGGTAGTGTCACTGTTTTTTATCTTTGTCATTCTAATAGATGTGTAGTGATATTTCACCGGGGTTTAAATCTGCAATGACCTCATAGCTATAATGTTGTATATAGTTTGATGTGCTCATTTTTTATCTAAAATTTTGTATCTTTTCAGACATCTGCCAGATCTCTCCAACCCCCAGCCTCTGGTAATCACCTTTATGTTCTTTGCTTCTATGAGTTCAACTTTATTAGGTTCAATACATAATGAAGTCCATGCAGTATGTGTTTTTCTGTGCCTGGCTCTTTTAACTTAATTAATGTCCTCTATGTTCTTCCACATTGTTTCAAATGACAGGATTTCCTTCTTGTAAAGGATGAATAGTATTACATTGTGTATATATACCACATTTTATTTATCCACTCATCCTTTGATGAATACTTAAAATGATTTTATATCTTGGCCATTGGTAACGATGATGCAATAAACATGGGAGTATGGCTATCACTTCAAAATATTTATTTCATTTGCATTGGATATTTCCTCAGTAGTAGGATTATTGAATCTTGAATCATATGGTAGTTCTGTTTTTAATTTTTTGAGGAAACTTCATACTGATTTTAATAATTACTGTACTAAGATTCTCACCAACAATGTTCAAGGGTTCCCTTTCTTTCAATTCTGCCCAACACTTGATGTCTTTCACCCTTTTGATCATAACCATTCTAACAGGGGTGAGGTGATACCTCATTTTGATTTGAATTGGCATTTCTCTTATGTTTTCTTTTAGTAGTTTTATAGATTTGGGTCTTACATTTAAGCCTTTTATCTATTTTGAGTTGATTTTTGTCTGTGGTGTGAGATAAGGATCCACTTTAATTATTTTACTTTGGTTTTTCCAATACCATTTATTAAAGATATTTTCCATTCCCCTGTATGTGTTCTTGGCACCTTTGTTGACAATCAATTGACCATAAATGCATAGATTCATTTCTGTGATCTTTATTCTGTTCCATTTTCTGATGGCTGTTTCATGACAGTATTATTCTGTGTAAACTACAGTTTTGTAGTGTATTTTTAAATCAGGTAGTGTAAATGCCTCCAACTTTGTTCATTTTGCTCAAGTTTGCTTTGGCTATTGGGGTTCTTAGGCAGGAGAAATGTATAAAAGGCATCCAGATTGGAAAAGAAGAAGTTAAGTTGTCTCTGTTAGCAGATGGCATGATTTTATATGTAGAAAATGTTAAAGACTTTACCAAAAAATTGTTTAGAACGAATAAATTAATCTAGTAAAGTTGTAGAATACAAAATCAACATGCATAAATGAGCAGTGTTCTATAAAATAACAATTAGCTATTCAAAAAAAATTAAGAAAATAATTCCATTAACAATGTGTAAAATAAGAAAAAATAAAATGCTCAATAATAAATTTAAGTAAAAAATATGTATGCTGAAAACTATAAAACATTGATTAAAAAATTACACACAGGTAAATTGAAAGATATCATGTACATGGATTGGAAGAATTAATATTATGAAAATGTCAATACAACCCCAAAAATCTATAGATTCAATGAAATTTCTATCAAAATTCCACTGATATTTTTACAGAAGGAGAAAAGGCAATCCTAAAATTTCTATGGAACCACAGAAGTTTTAATTTTGATAAAGTCTAACTTAATTATTTTCCTTTTTATAAGTCATGATTTTGTTGTCAAGTCTAAAAATTATTTGTCTAGCACTAGATCCTGAAATATATTTCCTATGTTTATTTCTAAAAGCGTTACCATTTTGTAATTTATGGTTTAGCCTCTGATCTATTTTTAGTTAAATTTTGCATAAAATATAAAGTTTAGGTCAAAGAACAGTTTTACTTTTCCCAAAGATTGTCCACTAACTCCAGCATCATTCATTGAAAAACTGTATTTCTTAATTGAATTGTTTTGAACTTTTGTCAAAAGTCAGTTGAACATATCTGTGTGAGTCTATTTCTGGTTTCATTATTCTGTCCTAATAGTTATGTGCGTATACTTCTGCCAATATCACACAGTCTTGAGTACTATAGATGTATGTTTTAAAATAGTGTAGACTAATTTATCCCAATATATTCTTCCTTTTCAAAATTGTTTTAGCTGTTCTAGTCCTTTTGACTTTCCATATAAATTTTAGAATAATCTTGTCTATCCTGACTGAAAAAATTCTTGTTGCAATTTTGGCAAAATTTGAATTAAACCTTTATATCAATTTGAGGAGAACTGACATATTTAATAATATTGAATATCTTATTCATGTAAATGATATGTCACTCAAAGTATTTAGATCTTTGATTTCTTCATTATAATTATGTAGTTTTAACAATATGTGTCCAATACATTTTATTATCTTTACATTAGTTTCCTTTTTTGAGTGATTTTAATGGCACTGCATTTTTAATGTTTTTGTGTTTATTGGTAGGATATAACAATATTATTAAATTTATCTTTCTTATCTCTTCTGACCTTGGCTGAACTTACTTATTAGTTCTAGAAGTTTTACTGGTAGATTGTTTTAAATTTTCTACATACAATTATGTCACCTGAAAATAGGAACAGTTTTATTTCTGTGTTTCTAACCTGTAAACCCTTTAATTCGTTTTCTTGTCTTGCAGCACAGGTTAAAACTTTCAGCATTATGTTAAAATAACAATGGTGAAAGCAGACATCCTTTCTTTGTTCCCAATCTTAGAGGAAGAGCATTCAGGCCTTTACCATTAAGCATAATGTTAGCTGAAGTATTTTTGTAGATACTTTTTATAAAGTAGAGAAAGTTCTCCTCTATTCCTAGTTTTCTGTAATTTATTTTATTTTCTCCTTAATTGATATATTTAGAAAAATTTTTTTGGCTTTCTTTTGTATGATCCTGTGATCTTTCTTTTTCAGAATGATGATATGGTGAATTTCACTGATTGATTTTTGAAAATTGAACTAGTCTTGCATCCTGGAATAAAGCTAAGTTGGTCATTGTATTAGTCCATTTTCACATTGCTGATAAAGACATACCCAAGACTGGGCAATTTACAAAAGAAAGAGTTTTAATGAACTTACCATTCAACCTGGCTGGGGAGGCCTCACCATCATGGAGGAAGGCAAAAGGCACTTCTTACATGGTAGCAGCAAGAAAGAGAACTTGTGCAGGGAAACTCCCATTTTAAAACCATCAGATCTCATGAGATTTATTCACTGCCAAGAGAACAGCATGGGAAAGATCCACCCCATGATTCAATTACCTCCCACTGGGTTCTTCCCCTGATGCATGAGAATTGTAGGAGTCACAATTCAAGGTAAGATTTGAGTGGGGACACAACCAGAACATATCATTCCACCCTGGACTCTTTCAAATCTCATGTCCTCACATTTCAAAACCAATCATGCCTTCCCAACAGTCCCACAAAGTCTTAACTCATTTTAGCATTAATTCAAAAGTCCACAACCCAAAGCCTCATCTGAGACAAGGCAAGTCCCTTCTGCTTAAGAGCCTGTAAAATCACAAGCAAGTTAGTTACTTCCTAGATACAGTGGAGGTACAGGCATTGGGTAAATACAGCAAATCCAAACGGGAGGAACTGGCCAAAACAAAGGGACTACAGGTGCCGTGCAAGTCCTAAATCCAGTGGTGCAGTCAAATCTTAAAGCTCCTAAATAATCTCCTTTGACTCCATGTATCACATCCAGGTCATGCTGATGCAAGAGGTGGGTCCCCACATTCTTGGGAGGCTCCTCCCTGTGGCTTTGCAGGGAACAGCCCCCCTCTTGGCAGCTTTCAGGACTGGTGTTGAGTGTCTGCAGCTTTTCCAGATGCACAGTGTAAGCTGTCTGTTGGTGGATCTACCATTCTGGGGTCTGTAGGATGGTGACCCTCTTTTCACAGCTCTCAGGTGGTGTCCCAGTAGGGACTCTCTGTGGGGCCTCCAACCCCACATTTCCCTTCCTCACTGCCCTAGCAGAGGTTCTTTAACAGGGCTCCACACCAAAGCAAACTTCTGCCTAGACATCCAGGCATATTCATACATCCTCTGAAATCTAAGCAGAGGTTCCCAACCTCAGTTCTTAACTTCTGTGCACCCACAGGCTCAATACCAAGTGGAGCTGCCAAGACTTGGGGCTTGCACCCTCTGAAGCCAAGGCCTGAGCTGTACCTTTGCCCCTTTTAATCATAGCTGGAGTGGCTGGGATGCAGGGCACCAAGTCCCTAGACTGCACACAGGATGGGCACCCTGGGCCCTGCCCACAAAACCATATTTTCCTCCTAGGCCTTCAGGGCTGTGATGGGAGGCTGCCATGAAGACCTCTGACATGCCCTGAAGATACGTTCCCCATTGTTTTGGGGATTCACATTTGGCTCCTTGTTACTTATGCAAATTTCTGCAGCCTGATTGAATTTCTCCTCAGAAAATAGAATTTTCTTTTATTTCATGTTTTCAGGCTGCAAATTTTCTGAACTTTTATGCCCTGCTTCCCTTATAAAACTGAATGCCTTTAACAGCACCAAAGTCACCTCATGAATGCTTTGCTGCTTAGAAAATTCTTCTGCTAGATACCCTAAATCATCTCTCTTAAGTTCAAAGTTTCACAAATTTTTAGGGCAGGGCAAAATTGCCACCAATCTCTTTGCTAAAACATAACAAGAGTCACCTTTACTCCAGTTCCCAATGCTTTGCCGCTTAGAAATTTTTCCGCCTAATACTGAAAATCATCTCTCTCAAGTTCAAAGTTCCACAGATCTCTAGTACAGGGGCAAATTGCTGCCAATCTCTTTGCTAAAACATAACAAGAGTTACCTTTGCTCCAGTTCCCAACAAGTTTCTCATCTCTATTTGAGACCACCTCAGCCTGGATTTCATTGTCCACATTATTATCAGCATTTTGGTCAAAGCCATTCAACAAATCTCTAGGAGTTCCAAACTTTCCCATGCTTTTCTGTCTTCTTCTAAGCCCTCCAAACTGTTCCAACCTCTGCCTGTTACCCAGTTCCATAGTTGCTTCCACATTTTTGGGTATCTTTTTAGCACTACTCATATCAATTTACTATATTAGCCTGTTTTCACACTACTGATAAAGACATACCTGAGACTAGGCAGTTTAAAAATGAAAGAGGTTTAATGGACTTACAGCTCCATGTGGCTGGGGAGGTCTCACCATCATGGAGGAAGGCAAAAGCCACTTCTTACATGGCAGTGGCAAGAGGGAGAACTTGTGTAGGGAAACTCCCTTTTTCTTTTTTTTTGGGGGGGGGCAGAGTCTCACTCTGTCACCCAGGCTGGAGTGCAGTGGCACCATCTTGGCTCACTGCAAGCTCTGCCTCCTGGGTTCACACCATTCTCCTGCCTCAGCCTCCCCAGTAGCTGGGACTACAGGCATCCGCCACCATGCCCAGCTAATTTTTTGTATTTTTAGTAGAGAGGGGGTTTCACCGTGTTAGTCAGGATGGTCTCGATCTTCTGACCTCGTGACCCACCCACCTCAGCCTCCCAAAGTGCTGGGATTACAGGTGTGAGCCACCACGCCTGGCAGAGACTCCCATTTTTAAAACTGTCACATCTTATGAGACTTATTCACTGTCATGAGAACAGCACAGGAGAGACCTGTCCCCATGATTCAATTACCTCCCACTGGGTTCCTCCCACAACACATGGAAATTGAGGGAGTTACAATTCAAGATGAGATGTGGGTGGGGACGCAGCCAAAAAATATCAGTCATGTTATATAATTATTTTCATATATTGTTGTCAACTTGCCATCAATTGGTGGTTTGTTGTTTGTTTGTTTGTTTTTAGAGATGGAGTCTCATTCTGTTGTACAGGCTGGAGTGCAGTGGCACAATCTCAGCTCACTGCAAAAACTGAGTGTTTTTTTAAATTGAGTTTGACATCTTCCTGGTTCTTGGCATGATAAGTGATTTTTTTATTAAAACTCAGACATTTTTGTATTGTGCTGTGAAACTCTGGATTTTACTTAAAACTTCTGTTTTAACAGTATTTCTCTTCTCTGGTAGGGGATAGAGGGCACCACTTTATTACTGCTATTTGGAGGTAGAAGTTGAGGATTCCTCACTTGACCTCTATTGACATTTGAGTGATGGGAATAGGGGGGCTCCTTCCTTTTTACTGCAGGGCTACTGTTGGCTATTTGTTTCTCAGGTGATCCCTACTGACAATGTAGTGGGTGCAGGTTCTCTATAGCTGAGTGATGGTGAAAGTCCTGACTTTGCATTAGACCTCCTAAGACACCATTTAAGCTGAGAGGAAAAAGTGAACCTCCTTATAGCCTGTTGGGGTAGAAGACCACATTCTCCCTATTTGGTCTTCCCTGATAACACCACAGTGAGGTTTTGGAGGCAACTTGTTAGATCCTTTTGTGGGGGGATATCTAGGTCTAGTAGTCCTTACATAGGATGGGTGAGAATGGGGCAACACCTTACTTTCTGTTTTGTTTGGCTGGAATAGAGAGGTTATTGTCAAGAAGTTTTTTTTCTTGCCATGCTTCTCCTTTCCTTATACTTTGGCTAGAGAACAAGCTTTCTTTTCTAAATTCTTTTTCAGTCAGTGGTCATTTTGGGTTTCTATCTTCAGCGCTCAGGCTGGGATACATGAAACAGAAACAAAAATACTCAGACAACTCAATATCACCTTGTTTCTCTTGTCCAGAGGTCCCTAACTTTACTAAATTTTTTCTTCATCTTCAGAGTCTTTTCATACTTGTTTTATACATAATATCTAGTGTTTAAAATTATTCTTAATAGGAGGACCATGGGAAGAGAGATATATTACATTGAAAAAACCCTAACTTAAAAATTTAATAAACTTTATAATTCATTTTTTTCTGATTCTCACAATGTTGATCTTTGCTTTCATCTGTCCTCTGTGAACCCTGAAAATCTGAGACAGTTCTGTTAATTTAGAAAGTTTATTCTGCCAAGGTTGAGGATGTACACCAGTGACACAGTTCAGGAGGTCCTGACGACAAGTACCCAAGGTGGTCAGAGCACAGCTTCATTTTACATATTTTAGGAAGACATGAGACACCAATCAATATATGTAAAATGAACACTGGTTCAGTCTAAAAAGGTGGAACAATTCCACACAAAAGCGGGACAACTAAAAGTGGAGAGGGGGCTTTGAGCTCACAGGTAAATGAGAGATAAATTGTTGCATTCTTTTGAGTTTCTGATTAGCCTTTCCAAAGGAGGCAATCACATATGCATTTATCTCAGTGAGCAGAGGGATGACTTTGAACAGAACGGGGGGCAGGTTTTCTCTAAGCAGTTTCCAGCTTGAATTTTCCCTTTAGCTTAGTGATTTTAGGGACCCAAGATATTTTCCTTTCACACCTCCCAAAGCTTTTCTTTCTTCTACCTAATGGGATCATAAGGTAGAAATTTTCATCCTGGGGCAAATTTATTACATTATCTAACCATCATAAAGTTTTATGACTTCTATCAGAAACTATTCAATTACTGGGTAGCATGACCACCGTGAATATTGAAAGACTAAGGTGGAGAGATAAACTTACTAAGTCTCCAGTTAGAACCATACTTTCTTACCAAAATAGCTCTCATAAAATGTGTTAAAGGAACAGCTCCAGTCTCCAACTCCCAGCGCGAGCGACACAGAAGACCGGTGATTTCTGCATTTTCAACTGAGGTACT
>NW_012101543.1:1008030-1038734 GCF_000951045.1 Mandrillus leucophaeus | reverse complement strand
TGTAAATGACGAGTTGATGGGTGCAGCACACCAACATGGCACAAGTATACATATGTAACAAACCTGCACGTTATGCACATGTACCCTACAACTTAAAGTATAATAATAATAAATAAATTTTAAAAAAAAATGTGTTAAACGGGAAAAGTTATACATGGTGATAATGGTGACACATGTCTGCATGAAGCAGCTACAGAAAAAAAAAATCTCTTGTCCTAGCTCACTTGGATTTATGACTCTACTAAATTTAATTTTTTTGCCCATTTTACTTTGATATTCTGGGAAAGGTTTGCTGTTTTCTGAAAGCAAACAGTTAAAATTTCAGTTACTGGGGATCTCTATATAAAGTTTTCTTAAATAGCTCCATTTAGAATTTATAAAATTTTACTTAAGAGTTGAAAACACAAATTTGAGATCAAGTAATGTAAAGATTTCATTAACTATATGTAGACTAGTCACTCTCAAAATGATTGATTTGAATTTGCAAAAAGAAACTACTTAACCTGCATCTTGGCAAATAGTTTTGGTTTATTTATCTCGTTTCACTTTATTTTTCTTTCTCATTATTCCTTGTTTCCTGTTTGAATACTGCTCATCTCTTTTCTTATTTTAACTTTTATTTTATGTCGTTCCGAATATTCTTTATTATCTACTTTTTATTACAAAACAGGAAAGAGTTTTAATGTAAAATATAAATAATCAAACATGCCAGTAGAGTTCCCTTTCAATACAGTGACCTCAAACTCTAGAGGTAAATATTTAATATTGTTAATTTTATCTAATTTTCAGTCACCTCTCCATGTAAAGATGAATCCATACACATATAGACATATTGTGTGCAAAGAGTTGTATGTATTTTCCAAATGCAATCATACTTTTTTCGCATTTAAAATGGGCTTTAAATACACATCAGAGTGCCACACAAAGGAGCTGGGGTGAGAACTTGATACATAGGAGTGTGGGGCTGGGGTGCCCTGAGAGAGAAAAAGGGGACCCATCTGTCAGGGCAGCTGGGGAGCCCCATCCCCAGCCTGGGACTAGGGAGCAGAGTAGAAGCCCTCTCTGGAGGGTCCCAGGGCTAAATGGTAGATTCTTTGAGGTAGATTCTTGGGGAGAAAACCGAGAAGCAGCTCCCACGGTGGCAGTGGCTTCCTCAGTGATACTAATATATGGGATAGCCTGGGGCCTGGGTACCATCCTTAGGGGACAGTTGGCTGGGGTCTTCCAAGAATGAGGGAGCATTTTGGAACTGCTGGGCTGTGTAGCGAGTGAGGAGGATGCCAACGCCCTCAATGAGGGCCAACAGGATGTCCCCCATCAACCCTGAGGCTACCATGGCCAGTGGGCCACTGCAGGCAGCCAGCACAGCCCCATCAATACTCCACTGGTGATAGATTTCCAGGGATCCTCCTTGCCCTGAAGCTGTACCAGGCCACAGTCCATGGTGGAGAACAGGCCCCCCAACACTGCGAAGCTACCTCCAATCTGGGAGACTTGGATCTTCACAGTGTTGGCACTACCTCCCAACTGGTGCCGAATTCCAACAGGGGCATTGCAGAAACCCCTGATGGCCTGGAAGACTCCACCACCGATGACACCCACAGTGAAGACTCCACCACAATCATCCACAATTCGCCATGGGCAAGGCTCCCAAGCGTACTCCTCCATGGCACTGGATGCCCACAATTGTGTTTTTTATGTTACAACTATTTTTTTTACACAGCGATAAAATATGCTTAGTTCATATTAAGCAAAAAAAATAATTTACTTTCTATATAAAGTATTTGGGCTACTAAACTTATTTAGCAGATCATCTACTGATGAAATTTTTAGATACTTCTCCTGTTTAATATTTTATTATAAATGGCATAGAGATAGATATATATATATACAGATATCTGTATGCATACTTTTTGCCTGCTATACTTGCTACATGAATCCAAACCTTTATCCAGTCTAGAAAAAGATACCACTAATTCTGTGGTTACATAATATGTAACATAAAATTTTCTAAGTTTTCTATGAGTATTAAATGAGTATTAACGAGATCATGCATGACAGTAATGACTTTATTCATTTATGGAGAAATTATATATTTAAAGATAAGCATGTGGTAGGCATTCTTCTAGCTATTGTTGATATAGTAGTGAGCAAAACTGACTTAAAAGCCCTTTCCTCATGGAGCTTACATTTTAATGACAACCAGATCATAATATAAATAAATAGTATAGCATGTGGGAGGTTGATGAATACAGAAGAGAAAAATTAGGCCGGGTGCAGTGGCTCACGCCTGTAATCCCAGCACTTTCAGGGCCGAGGTGAGTGGATCACCTGAGGTTGGGAGTTTGAGACCAGCCTGACCAACATGGAGAAACACCATCTCTACTAAAAGTACAAAAATTAGCCAGGCATGGTGGTGCATGCCTGTAATCCCAGCTACTCGGGAGGCTGAGGCAGGAGAATTGCTTGAACTTGAGAGGTGGAGGTTGAGGTGAGCCAAGATGGCGCCATTGACCTCCAGCCTGGGCAACAAGAGCAAAACTCCATCTCACACAAAAAAAAATTTAAAAGAAAGAAAAGAAAAATTAAATCTGAGTACATAAAATAAAAAACGTCCATGCAGGAGAATGTAATTTAAAATAGGGTTGTTATGATAGCCCTTACAAAGAATATACATCTAAACAAACAGGTGAATAAGATGAAGAAGCAAGTTATGTGACTTTGCCTAGAATGATACCAGACAAAAGAAAATGTTATTTCAACAGTCCTAAACTGGGAATATCACTTATTTGTTCAAGAAACATTGAAGCCATCGGTGTGACTAGACTAAAGAAAGCAAAAGTTGAAAATGAGTAAGAAATAAAGTAAGAAACTTATCAAGCTGGTTAGGGATGACATTAGTGGTAAAAAATACTTTGAAGTATTCCAGCAGGATTCCTTGCTAAATTAGATGTGAGTATAAAACAAATAAAGTAGTCAGGGATGGTTTCAACATTTTTGGTCTTAACGCCTAGGAAGATTAAGTTGACATCAATTGAGATTGAGAAGAGTTTGCTGGAGGAACAGATTTGGGTGGAAAAGGTAGGAATTCACTTTTGGACATATTAAATTTGAATTGTCCGTTATTTACATTAAAATATTATTATTATTTATGTAAAAAGGATAGTTGTTGGGTTGTCACTGGAGCCATCTATATATGATATTTTGCCTCTTAATACTGGATAAATAAGTGAGTATAGACAGAAGTTTCAATAACTGCACCAGAGAAACTCCAAATTAAATGGATTGCAAAGGTGAGTATCCAGAAAAGGAGGTTGTGAAGGAGTAAAAGTGAAGAAATTATTTCAAAAAGAAAGAAATGGTATACTCACCAACAACTGCAGTCTAGCTTCTTTCCCCATCATTCAATTGAAAATATTCTCACCAAGATCCCTAATGAGTTCCTGTCGCTACATCCAATATACACATTTCAGTACTTTCTTAATTCAATTTTCAGCAGCATAGAACAATGTTAACCACTTCCCCCTTTTTAACATGCCCTTCCCTTTGTTTTTGAGAACCTATCTCATGGTGCAAGAGTAGAATTGTCTGCAAATGTCTTCAGGTGGTTACTGTGAGTTTCCTAGAAAATGGGCCAGCAGAATTGGGCAGAGGATAGAGAACTGGCTGCTTTCTTTTTGGCAATGGGAGGGAACGTCTTCACATTCAGCTTTGCATTGGAGCAGTCAGTTCCTTTCTTAAGAGAAGGAGACTTCAGCTTCCCATTGGTCCCAAAGTCTCTAGATGAGAGAGAGCTGGTATTCCTAGACAAATTCTGTAAAAAGCTAGCATCCCAAGTCAAAAAGCCTGGCATAACCCACTTACCCATTCCTGCTTTATTATTTTGCTTAAAAAAAATAGCAAAGTATGTGTTTTGTTTTCCAACGGAGCCAAACTCATATTTTAAGACAACAGGAGGATCAGAGAAAACTTGCCTTTTCTATCAACCTAAGTTACTTTCCTTCATCCCTGATCCATACTATGCAATATTATGAAGTTATCCTGAATCCTGGTATATGACAAATGGATTTTCTCTGACCTTTCTGGCTACTTTGTATATTTTTGTAAAATTTTCTTTAATTTTGATATTTTAAGGACCCTGTTTTAGTTTATTTTGACTCCACCCAAGTTTTCACGTGTGTCTGTCTACAGATTATACAATCTCTATATAACTCCAGCTCAGTTGTGTCTGAGCTCTAGATAAAAATCCTACTTCAATCGAATGTCTCATGAACCATGAAATCATATATCAAAACTTAACACATCATCTCTACTCGAAGTGTGTTTTTACTTCTATGTTCCTATTGTCAGTGAATAGCATTTCCCCCAGTCCCTAGTTCAAGTCAGAGGTGGAGTGTTTTTCCACAATCTTTTCTCTCTTTATTCAGCTCAATTAACAAATTGCCAAATATTTTCTCTTAAATGTATTTGAAAGTATTTATTTTCTTTATAGAAACTATTAGTTGCCTAGTACACACTACAGTAATTTTTAAATAGACTATTTTAGAGCTTTTTACAATTACAACAAAATTAAGTAGATGGTACAGAGAGTTCCATATATCCCCACATATGCACAGCCTCCCACACTATTGACATCCCATATCCCAGCGTGTACATTTTTGTTACAATGAATGAACCTATATTGACGCATCATCATCACTCAAAGTCCATAGTTTACACTAATGTCTATTCTTTTTTGTTTTTTGAGACAATCTCACTTTGTTGCTCAGGCTAGAGTGCAGTGGCATGATCTGGGCTCACTGCAACCTCTGCCTTCCAGGTTCAAGCGATTCTCCTGCCTCAGCCTCCTGAGCAGATGGGACTATGGGCACATGCAACCACACTTGGCCAATTTTTGTATTTTTTAGTAGAGACGTGGTTTCGCTACATTGGCCAGGCGGGTCTTGAACTCCTGACCTCAAATGATCCATCCATCTCGCCGTCCCAAAGTGCTGGGATTACAGGAATGAGCCAACACACCTGGCCTAATGTCTATTCTTGATGTACATTCTACAAGTCTTTTGAAATGTATAATGACATGTTTCTGCCTTTATAGTATCACACAGAAGAGTTTAATTCCTTAAAATAATCTGTGCTCTACCTATTCATTCATTTCTCCCTCCTCACTCCTGGAAACTACTGTTCTTTTACTGTATTCATAATTTTGTCTTTTCTAACATGTCATATAATTGGAATCATAATCATACAGTAATTATTATTTTCAAATTGGCTTCTTTCACTCAATAATGTACATTTAAGCCTCCTCTATATCTTTTCATGAATTGATACTTCATTTATTTTTAGCACCAAATAATATTCCATTGTCTGCATGTACCACCATTTATTTATCCATTCACCTACTAAAGGACACCTTGGTTGCTTCAAATTTGGGCAATTAAAAATAAAGATGCTATAAACATCAATGTGCAGGGTTTTGTGTGAGTAAAATTTTTCAGCTCCATAATGTTTTCACCAGATTATTGCATTATCCTCTTAAATATTTATATGATGGCTCCCTTGTATTCACTCACACAAGCCTTCAGCCAGTTATAGACCTCAAATATGAAATCTGATCATATAACTGCTGTTTCAATGATGATCTTTTCTTCAGCATAGGGACCAAATCTCTCCATATCATTCCTCTAATCTTCTGGATCTGGTTTCCAAATATCTCACCATTCTTATCTTCTAACCAATTTTAGTATGTATATTTGAGCCATTCTGAACTACTTCCACTGTGTCATGCCTTACTGTCTTCTGGACCAGAGGTCTCCAACCTTTGGCACCAGGGACCAGTTTCTTGGAAGACAATTTTTCCATGGACCAAGGGAGGCAAGTGGTTTTGGGATGATTCAAGCACATTACATTTATTATGTACCTTATTTCTATTATTATTACATTGTAATATATAATGAAATAATTATAAACTTACCATAATGTAGAGTCAGTGGGACCTCTCAGCTTGTTTTCCTGCAACTAGACAGTTTCTTCTGGGGATTATGGGAGACAGTTATAGATTATTAGTCATGAGATTCTCATAAGCAGCATGCAACCTAGATCCCTCACATGCGGAGTTCACAATAGGGTTTGTGATCCAATGAGAATCTAATGCCACTGCTGATCTGACAGGAGGAGGAACTCAAGTGGTAATGCAAGTGATGGGGAATGGCTGTGAATACAGATGAAGCTTTGCTGGCTTGTTGCTCACATCCTGCCGTGTGGCCCAGTTTCTAAAAGGCAACGTACTGGTACCCAGTCCATGACACATGGGTTGGAAACCCCTCTTCTACTTTGTACAGGATATGTTATTTGTCTGTATCATTCTCTCGACTTTATTACTGCCTAATTTCTGCTAGTCATTCAGGAATCAGTTTTGGCAGCCATTTATCCAGGAAGACTTCCATGAATCTTTAAGACAGAATTAGATGCTACTTAAATGTGTTTTATAGCTTTCACTCTTCCCTGCCCCATCATAGTTCAGAGTATGCAATGTTAAATTATCCAGTTTACATGTCTTCTTTATTGCATTGTAAGGTGTTTGAAAGAAGGAAACAGTTCTGTCTTGTTCACTTTTTCCCAGTACTTGACAAAGAGTAGGCATTCAGTAAATATTTGTCAAATGAACAGGTAACTAAAGATCCCTGCCCCTCTCACAAATCAAAGAGTAGAAATATATACTGATGGCTGGCTGCTAGTACCAACTTTCATCAGATAAACCAAAGATCTTGCACAATCTTCACTACTACAATAATTTCAACATGTTTCAAAGGATGTTCATAAATGACCAAGAGCCATCCACAATAGTACAATATATTTTCAACATCGACCACAAAATTAAACTCTTAAGTTTTTCTAGGTTACTGTGTTGCCCCTTTATTAAAACATATCCGTTTATTAAAACAACAGCAGAAGTGGAAAATAAATTCTTCAGCTTGATATGGTTTGGCTGTGTCCCCACCCAAATCTCATCTTGAATTGTAGCTGCCATAATCCCTATATGTCGTGGGAGGAAGCCAGTAGGAGGTAACTGAATCATGAGGGCAGGTTTTCTTGTGCTGTCCTTGTGATAGTGAATAAGTCTCTGGAGATCTGATGGTTTTATAAAGGGCTGTTCCCCTGCACATGCTGTCTTGCCTGCCACCATGTAAGATGTGCCTTCGCTCTTCCTTCATTTTCCACCATGATTGTGAGGCTTTCCCAGCCATTTGGAACTCTGAGTCCATTAAACCTCTTTTTCTTTATAAGTGACCCAGTCTGGGGGTATTTACTGATAGCAGTATGAAAATGGACTAATGCACAGCTATTATAACTAATTCTGTTTTCTTATCTTTTGTCTTATCTTTGGAAGTAAAGGATCTTTAATATTACAAGTCAAAGTGATTTTCACATTCTGACTACAACTCCGCTGAATCCATCTCTTTCAAGGGATTTTGGGAAAATTTATTCCCACTGTTGACAGCTTAAATAAAAGGTTTATATCATTTAAAGTCATGATTTTCCTATATCATGATGATCTAGGATAAAGAGTAGAATGTATATATTTCTGCTTTCATTAACCAATTACATTTTATTTTTCACAATTTACTATTAAGTCAGTGTATTTATTAGATCTCTTTTGGTTGAAAGTGGCAGAAATCTTACAAAACTAGCTTACACAAAGATTAAATGCATTGGTTAAAATAACTGGGAAGTCAAAGGGATGTCACTGGCTTTACAAATTACTGAGCCAGAGATCCAAATGATAAAATTATAGCAATGGGCCATTTTCTTTCTATCTCTTTAGTTCTCTCTCTTTCTTGACTGCTTTACACATGTTTACTTTCATCTCTTAAACTGCTATTCTCTGTTTCACTTTGTTTTTAGACATGTTTTTGTCTCATGGACATATTCTGCCCATGAGAAAAAAAAATAAAAAAGATGACTCTCAGAAGTGACAGACTGTGTAGTTCTCATATACCACAGAAAGAGACCTTTCTCTCAGCCATACTATAGCAAATTGCAAAAAGAATTTCTAATGACTTATTGTTATGGTTAGATGTCTGATGATCAGCCAGGCTGGAGTCTCATGCTTTTCTCAGTGGCCCAAGTTGGTGTTCTACCAGGTAGACATTACCATTGTTTCACCAGACCCACCTAATTAAAAGACAGGAAATTTGCCAACATGAAAAGAGGCACTGGGACACAAGAAGTAAATGAACCTACTGTGGCATTTTTTTCTCACCAAATTCATATTTCACAAAACTTAATAATTTTATATTTACATAAGGTATCCATTTCTCTTAATTCACTATACATGTCTGAGAACTTATTTTTTTAAAATGCTATAAAACATTTGAGTAGCTGCATATAAAGACTGACATTAAAGTTTTCAGAATTGTATGCACATCCATATGCACTGGCATTAAAGTTTTCAGAATTGTATGTATATCCATATGCATGTATGCAAATATGTGTGTATATCCGTATGCACTGACATTAAAGTTTTCATAATTGTATGTATATCCATATGCAATTTCTTGTGCTGAAATATTATATTGTTATTATCATGAGTTTATTGCCAATTTAGTTGTAACAACTATTGATAGGACATGATAAAGCAGAATTACATTCTAGTTTTCAAGATGCTAAATTGTCATATTTTTAGAAATAAAATTTAAATAAATAGACCCATCAGTCTAACTTCTCCTGTCCACTTAATTTTTTAAAAATATAATCACCAGCATTTTACATCGAGTAAGAAATGTACACTAAATATACACCCTCCCATCTATTTATATTAATAGCACAACCTCCATAGAATTCCAATTTCTAATATCTCAGATATTAATTAATTTATTCAATATACATTTCTCAGCAGTTTCATATGGGCTAGCATATTGCTAAAGATACAAGTCAACTGCGTGCCCAATTAAACTATTCCAATCATTCAGAAACGCAAGCTAAAGCCATTTAATATTTTCAAAATGTTTTTGAATCTAGTCAACATATGTTTTCTATGCTACACCATGAAGAAAACTGATAGGCCTTGCTTTCAGTTCACTCCCTCCATTAAGTCAATCAGTTGGACAACATAATATCATTAAAAGTGAGAAACCCCAAATCCAATCCATAAACCCAGAAAAGCCTCAGGTGTTGACAGATTTCCCATCTATTCTTATAAAACCTGATTGTGGCAATTATCTCTGACATCAGAGTCTTTTCAGAATTTTGTAAGACCAGAATTATGTCTCAAGACATGAAAACTCCCTTGATCCCCTAATCCTTAAAAAGATGACAAGGTAAGGAACAATTGGGGGATTTTCATCCTCTTTTACTCTCCTGAATAGAGAGTACAAGATTGTTTCCAAGGTTTTAGCTATGTGCCTCAATGATATCATTCCTGCCCTCACATACTAAGATTAGGAAGGATTCACCCTGGGTAGCTCTGAGAAGATAATACCTGAAAAATATTTCCATGTAATCCATCAGTAACATCTCTCCAAAATCATCATACTGATAAATCAGGAACTGTTTTTTAAAAGAAATAAATAAACTTAATAAAGAGCCATTAGGTGATCTTGTCCACACCATTAGGTTGATCTGCTCATAGAAAATATTTAAATCTCTAATTCGCTTATTATGCTTCAATGCTCATCTTACTTCCAGCCAAATTACCACAGCTCTTCTGCCATCTGGTCATCATTCAACTGTTGTTTTTCTGTTGTCAGGAAAATTTTAAACACATAGGAAGAAGACCCTAAGGGGTTTTTGAATGGCTTATGTTTTTTCTAAACTCAGATTTCCCAGTTAAAAAGCCGGGGGAGGGGGGTGGGGGGACAGAAAAAGGCCTGAGATTTGGAATGCTGACTGCTACAATCTCTTCAATCAAGAATCTAAAATATTATCATTTTAAGCTGCAGTTTGGGTTATGTACATACTAATGGCCAGGGTTATGTACACACTAATACCTATATTATGAGTGAGGTTTACTAAGTCTATCCAGCAACAAAACATCTAGTATTCATTCACATAATTATTATTTTATTCAGTAACCAATTATGTACTGGGAGAAAAGCAGTAAGCATGAATCTATGTGTTAGGCCATTCTTGCACTGCTCTAAGGAAATACCTGAGGCTGGGTAATTTACAAAGAAAAGAGATTTAATTAGCTAGTGGTTCTGCAGACTGTAGAAGAAGTATGGTACTAGCATCTCCTCAGCTTCTTGGAAGGCCTCAGAGAGCTTTTACTCATGCCAGAAGGGTAAGTGGGAGCAGCAGGTCACATGGCCAGAGCAGGAGCAAAAGAGAACAAGAAAAGTGCCACACCATTTAAAAAACCAGATCTTGGGAGAGCTCCTTATTTGAGGAGAGCCAAGCCATGAGGGATCCATCCCATGACCCAAACAGCTCCCATGAGGCCCCTCCCCCATGACTGAAGATTACCTCCCAACATGAGATTTGGAAGGGATATCCAAAATAAATCAATCTGCATAGGTAATAGAAAGATTGCACCATTGTGGAAGTTAGTTTTCTTTCTTTCTTTTTTCTTTTTACAGTGACAAATACACTATTTGCTAAGTAATGTACCATAAGATATTGAAGGATAATTACAGAGGATTCAAGAGACAGAAATAGACTTGAAAAATAAGAAAGAAATATAGCCCCTACTCAATTTTTGGGTATCAGTTGTCAGCATAGTTCTTTCTGCATTGAAATCGGTATCAGTTTGCTAGGGCTGTCATAACGAAATAGCTCAAAGAGGGTGGCTTAAACAATAGAAATTTGTTTCACAGTACTAGGGGCCAGAAATCCAAAATTAAAGTGTTCGCTGGGTTGATGCCTTCTGAAGTCTGTGAGAAAGAATCGGCTGTCTCCCCTAGCTTCTGGTGGTTTGCTGACAATTTTTGGTGTTCTTCAACTTGTAGAGATATTGCCTGACATTTGCCTTGCTGTTCACACAGCAGCCTCCCTGTGTGTGTGTCTGTGTCCAAGTTTCCCATTTTTGTAAGGACAACATTGATATTAGAGTGTTAAGGGCCCACTCAACTCCAGTATGACGGTCTTAAATAATTACATCTGCAATGACCTGATTTCCAAACAAGATTATATTCTGAGGTAGTGAGGGCAAAGGCTTCAACACAGGAATTTTTCAGGGAACAGAATCCCACTATGGTATGCTGTTATGTTATGGCAGCCATGGAGAAGATAATTTTTCTTGGCCTAAGAAAGCAAAAATGATGTTTTTGTGTTAACCATATGCACTTAAAATTTTAAAATTGTGTTATCAAAACACAACTTAAGTGCTCTCACACCAAGAATTGCCAACTGCCAAAAACAATGACGGTTTTCAATTCTCATGACACTCAACTTCTTTGCTTCTCTGTGATAGCTGATATCCTACTTTTTGAAACTCTTTCTTCAAGGTTATGATAATAATAACCTTTCTCTCATTGCTCTGTCCCTTATTTTGCTTAGTCCTAACTGTAAACTTTTTTTCTTTTAAATCTCTGAAACATGTCCAAATAGACTTTTTTAAATACATGCAATCATTATTTCCTTTAATTCTGTTGACTCCAACACTTTGATAACTAGGCAAACTTCATTTCTGCATTCCAAACCAACATTTCTGATTTCTTAATACCGAAAATCAGAGTCAAAAGGGAACTTAAAATTATCTCCCCTGATACCCTCTTCCTACTCCCAACTCCAAAAAAATCTACTCTACCATACAATTTTTTCTGTTGGTTTTAATGACACTCGCATCCTCTATGCCTTTCATATCTGAAATATCAAATATTTTTATTTCTTATTCTCTATACCTAATTAGTTGTCAAGTAAAGCAAATTCTATCATCATAATATATTTCATATTCATACACTTGGTACTAGTCACAATGTCACCATTTTAATTGAAAACGTTATTATTTTTATATTTTACTAAAATAACTTCTTACCAAGTCTGCTTACTTTCTAATATTATCTATTATTCCTACAGTAAGCTCAAAATCAAGTTCCTAAAGCAAGATTAAATCATTTTTGTTCAAAAAATAGCCAATGACTTCTGAATTTAGATTCCTCTTCTTTTTTTTTTGTTTTTAGATGGAGTTTTGCTCTTGTCGCCCAGGCTGGAGTGCATTGGTGCAATCCTGGCTCACTGCAAACTTCTCCTCTCCTCCTGGGTTCAAGCAATTCTCCTTCCTCAGTCTCCCAAGTAGCTGGGATTATTCTAATTAATATTAGTATAATATATTATTATGTTACATATATTGTAATATATAGTTATGATATATTAATATTTTATATTAATGATATCAGCTACATTATGTGGACATTATTTGCCTGGTATTTATCTAATTTTCACTATAATTCAATGAGTAGAATTAGTGTGTGTTTACATTTTAAAGATGATTAGAGAAGATAATTAATTTCCTCAAAGTTCTGTAGTTATTCCTGCATTCAAAAATGTTTGATGAGTACTTCCTTGGTGCTGGCACTTCTGAATTAGTAATGAAATTTCAATGATGAAAAAAAACAAATGTTTTCCTTGTTTTCATGGAGTTTATCGTTTACTTGGGGAAACAGATTTGAAACTAGTATACCAAAATTAAATAAAATGATTCCATATTTGTGCAAGATCTAGGACTGAAAGCAAAGAAAATTATGAGAAAAAGCATAATGTTGGTAGGGATATGGAAAATACCTGAGGGTAGACAAGAAATTACTCCAAAGAGGAAATATATAGTATAGAACCTAAAAGGTGAAAAGTAGCATGCCATGTGAACTTTAGAGATAAACATATTCAGTACAAAGGGAGTATATGCAACCTCTCTCATGTACACATTTCCTGATATAAGATAGTATTTAATGTCATAGGAAATGGAAGATTAATATGGCTGGAGCATAGTAAAAATAGTCAGAGAAATAACACTGGATTTAAAGATAGAGCTAAATTGCGCAGGGCTTGTGGTCAATGACATTTTGTTAGGATATGGTCAAAATTAAGAACGTATGCTAAATATAAAGGGAAGTCACTAAAGGGTTTAAAGACAGGTCTTGATATAATTCAATAAAGGTATGGAGGATATGATTTCTATTGTTTGGAGGATGGATTTGGAGATGAGAAAGAGTAAGACTGAAAGCTGAGTAGTGGATTGTAGATATTATGGGAGCGTGAATTACAGTGATGAGTCATTCACTGCAGGCTAGCACTCGGGCATGCATATATATATATATTCCTTTAATTTTGAATATTTAATATGAAGCACTTATTCAAAATTAGAACGGCATAGGAAAAGTAAGTTAATCCTTTTTATAGTAGCATTAGTGGTAGCTAGACCATGATTTATCAAAAGCAGCACACAGGATTAATGTTGCTTCCTCAGAGTCCACAGTCATCTCTCTTCAGCCTGGGCTCTGGCATCTATTTTAGCAGCATATTTGAGCACACGAACTCAATATACATCTAATTTTTACCTTTGCTTCTCTGATTTCAAAGGTTTATTTGCATGCCTAATTTTTGATATTAAATTATTTTCCTGATTGAATTATGACTAAATCAGAGATAACAGCAGGTGATAAGTTTTGAACATATTTTATATATTTTATTATATGTAAAAATAAACAGTTAATTTTTAATTTTAATAGATTTATGGTATGAGAAAAAAGAGAGAAAAGGAAGACAGCTAACATATTTGCATTAGCAATCTAATAGATGAATTACTTATGTAACAAAGTGAAGATGACTTGTGGAAATAGACTTGACAAAAGTAGAGGAGAAAATGGTTAAACATTCATTTTTTCTTAAAGATATTCAACCTAAGGTGTAAAATAAGTGATTGAACAACCAGGCATTGAAGAAGACAAGATAACATGAGTGAATATGTCAGAAAGCACAAAAATAGAATTAGCCTTACAGGAACCCCAGACTATAAATCAACTATGTTTATTGTGTTCAACAAAACAAAATTCAAGCTTGATAATGTTAGCAGAAAATAGGAAAGTATAAAATTAACATAGTTAATTTAAGAAAAGGAAAAATTCTACACCTGAAAAAAATAGAAAAGCTAAAATTAACAATTAATTGTAGCATTAAATAAAGGTCAAAGAGAGAATTAAAATGTTTGTAAATAAGTGAAAAGAAAAAACGGAAACTCCAAGGAGAAAGAATATGTGACAGATAATAGAAGGTATAGTATATTTAGACAAAATTTCAAAAGAATAGGAAAAAGAGAAAAGTGTAGAAACAGTAGCTAAAGGGATGTTTAAATAATTATCCAAAACTAATAAAAGACACCAATCCACTGTCTTGAGAGCACTGTGTTAACTTTTTAAAATTTATACTTGAATAGCAAACTTAAAAAAAAAAAAACAGAAAAAATATAAATGCATCCAGAGAAAAAAGATAACATTGAAATAGTAAAGGACTAATACCTGATTTCTTAACGTCTACAATGGATTCATTAGACCCTGTAAAGATATCTTTAAGATACTGAATAAATGAACTGCCAATTTAGAATATTATACTGAGCAAAACTTATTCTTTAAAAAAAAGGGAATGGGGGTGTTTTTCACACAAATAACTATATTTACTGTCAGCAAGGCAATAAAATAATATATAATATAAAATATTTAAATATATTTAAACATATTATATAGAGAACATATAATACATAAATATATTTCATGTTATGTATATGTGTGTAAAACTTTTATGTTTTTATTAAGAAACGATGGGGATTATGATTGGGACCTTGAATAAAGATGAGGGCCTCCTTTGTCAGGGTTAATACTGGGACCAGCAATTGTATAATGATAAAATGTATTATGAGTCAGCTTCCCAAATGGGAATCTTGAGAAAATGATTTTCATGATAAATGGTTAGAAAAAGAATAGACAAAAATATCAAATATGTTAGCAACAAAAATATCAAAGATGTTAGCAACAAAAAAAAATTGGTGTGTATGGAAAAGTGAACCAAATTAAAAGAGAAATGTTCATATTTTCAAGAAAAAACAGAGTGTTTGCCAAATAGAGCATTTGCTGGGTTATATCATATAGAACACAATTTAAAGGACTGAAATTACATAGATCATGTTCACTGGCCACATTAAATTTACACTACAGATTAATAAGTAAAAGACAAATGGAAACTTCTTAAATATTTGGAAATTAAGAATATAAGCTAAATAATTCATGGGCTAAAATAAATGAAAATGAAAATATTTTGAACTAAATTTAGTAACAATGTGGTATATAAAAAGAGCTCGTGAAACACAATTGAAGATGTGCTTATAAAGAAATCTATAGCCTTCAATATATTAGAAAATGTTTTAATAACTTTAAAATTAAATTTGTAAGCATCTTTTAAGAGTTAGAAATAGAATTGCATTCTAAGCAAAAATAAATAAGATGGATGGAAGTAGTAAACAGAAGTCAATATATTAATAAATATGAAAAACCTAATAAATAAAATTAATAAATAGTTTATTTATTTAAAGACGATTAAACCTGACACATTCCTCTCAAGATTGATCAAAACTAAAAGAGAGAAACAAGAAAAGAATGAGGAATATATAATATCACAGACAGAAAAGGAAGTATTAATACATACAATGTAGATATTAAATAGATAATAAGAGAGTTTTATGACTATTTATTAAAAGAATTTAAAATTTTAGATAACACATCCACTTTTCTGGGCAAAAACATTTAAAGAAGACATCTGAATGGTTATAGAACAAAATATAAAATAAAATGAATGAATAATGTATAATCTTCTGTTGATGTAAACTGTAGACCTGCTTGATTTACCAGTGAATTCTTCCAAACTTTTAGTGACTAATTCATACCAAAGTAGCATAAACTCTTATACAGAGTTTTATGAGAAAGAAGAAACACTTTCAAACTAATTTTATGAGTCCAGGATAATCTCGATACCAAAACCTGACAAAGACATTAAGAAAAAGAAAATGATCACGGTAATCTCTCTGATGACTACAATATTAGCATAGCAACTTAATGACGTATTTTAAAAAGCTAATGTATTGTGACAAAGTTGAATTTATTCCAGGAATGCAAGGTTGGCTTAACAGTTTAAAAATAGAATAATTTGCCATATTAGTAATAAGTATTTATAGCAAAGTAATTATAATGTAAAACCTCATTAATCTGATCAATTATTTCTACAAAAATTCTATAACAAATATTTTACTGTTTGCCAGTTATCAGTTTTATATATGCCAATTATCACTTTTAATATTTTACTGATGGTCTTACTTTATAAGTCAACAATAAATGACCAAACAGTTATTAGATTAGATAGGTAGATAGGTAAATGATACAAGAAATTGAAGAAGAAAACAAAAATAAAACTGTATTTTAGGGAAGAACATACCAAAAGACACATATTTATTTTAAAGTAAGGAAACAATTCAAAATTAGCACAAAAATGTGAACTATTCAACAGTCTTTATATATCACTTCATCATTTGTAAATGAGTAATGTTAGGTCTCATATTATAGAAGAAAATATATTCCATATGGATTAGATATTTAAGTTTAAAAAAGTTATAACTGTTATGAAGAAAATGTAATTAAATACCATTTTGAGAAGATTATTCATGTAAAGTGATGATTTCTGCCTTATTTATGATGATTAAAAGAGAAAACAGTCTAAATACCCCAAAGGAGTGAATGTAATATTTTCATACAATACCTTTTGAGATGCAGAATACATTTTTGAAATGTATTAAATGCCAAGTGAAGATATTATAAATGAAATGCAGAAATGTATGTGTACATATCATATACATATCATATATATGTACATAGCCTTAAGGATATCTCAGTATTTTTTTTTTTCTTTTTTTTTTCTTGAGGCGGACTCTCGCTCTGTTGCCCAGGCTAGAGTGCAGTGGCCAGATCTTAGCTCACTGCAAGCTCCACCTCCCGGGTTCACGCCATTCTCCTGCCTCAGCCTCCCGAGTAGCTGGGACTACAGGCGTCCGCCACCTCGCCCGGCTAATTTTTTGTATTTTTAGTAGAGATGGCATTTCACTGTGTTAGCCAGGATGGTCTCGATCTCCTGACCTCGTGATCTGCCCTTCTCGGCCTCCCAAAGTGCTGGGATTACAGGCTTGAGCCACTGTGCCCAGCCTATCAGTATGTTTTTAGTGATTATCATCAACTGTTCTATATTATTTTTTATTATTTCCTTTAAAAATGTCTGGGACCAAGGCAAGATGGGTCAAAGTCAGAGTGGTGGTCACGGTCCTGGAGGTCAAGAAGGATGACAGACAAGAAAAGGAAATATGAACCTCCTGTACCAACTAGAGTGGGAAAAAGAAGAAAACAGAGACCAGATGCTGCCAGCAAACTGCACACTGGTGGGATTCACACTCAGTGCCGGTTAAAATTACTGAAGTTGGAAAGAAGTAAAGACTATATTCTCATAGAGGAAGAATTCATTATAAATCAGGAACAAATAAAACCATTAGAAGAAAAGTAAGAGGAGGAAAGATCAAAAGTGGGTGATCTGAGGGGGACCCTGTTGTCAGTAGGAACGTTGGAAGAGATCATCCATGACAATCATGACATCGTGTCCATAGCTGCGGGCTCAGAACACTATATTCTTTCATTTGTTGACAAGGATCTGCTGGACCTGGCTTGGTCCTGCTCAACCACAACGTGCATGCCATGATAGGGGTGCTGATAGATGACACAGATTCCCTGGTCACAGTGATGGAGGTGGAAAAGGCCCCCCAGGAGACCTATGGCAATACTGGAGGGTTGGACAACCAAATTCAGAAAATTAAGGAATCTGGAATCTGTGGAGCTTCCTCTCACCTATTCTGAATACTATGAAGAGATGGGTATAAAGCCTCCTCAAGGGGGTCATTCTCTATGGTCCACTGGGCACAGGTAAAACCTTGTTAGTCAAAGCAGCAGCCAACCAAACCTCAGCCACTTTCTTGAGAGTGATTGGCTCTGAACTTATTCAGAAGTACCTAGGTGATGGGCTCAAATCCATACTGGAATTGTTTTGAGTTGTTGAAGAACAGGCACCATTCATCATGTTTATTGATGAAATAGATGCCATTGGTTCAAAAAGATATAACTCAAATTCTGGTGGTGAGAGAGAAATTCAGTGAACAATGTTGAAACTGTTGAACCAGTTGGATGGATTTGATTCTAGAGGAGATGTGAAAGCTATTATGGCTACAAACCACATAGAAACTTTGGATCCAGCATTCATCAGACCAGACCGCACTGACAGGAAGATCGAGGTCCCCCTGCCCGACGAAAAGAATGAGAAGAACATCATTCAGATTCACACAAGCAGGATGAGGGTGATCAATGATGTAACCCTGCACTATTTGAGCATGGCTAAAGATGACCTCTTTGGTGCTGACATCAAGGCAATCTGTACAAAAACTGGTTTGATGGCCTTAAGAGAACTTAGAAGAAAAGGAACAAATGAAGACTTCAAAAAATCTAAAGAAAGTGTTCTTTATAAGAAAGAGGAAGGGGATCTATTTCTAGTGAACCACAGCTGCCATCAGGAAAATTGTTGGGGGATTTCCCATCTCCTGAAAGGGATGAGGTTGGGGAAGTTGCCCAGGAGAATCTGTTGTTACCACTGACTTTTATTAGCAAAACATCCTGTGTATCTTTTGGAGTAAGATGTGTAACTAGCCATTGGGCATCTTTGTCTGTTCATCACTGTGCAGCACTTTGCTTCCCAATAAAGCATGCTCCTTCACACACAAAGTCTGAATTTTCTAGCTATTCTTTAATGAATCTGTAGTACTTTTCTGTACCATTAAAGCATAATTTAAGTAATGTTTTTATGTATTTTTAAAATCCATCTATTTAAAAAGATTTGCAAGAAAACAACACTGCCTCTAATATACTTCCTCACCACAGCCTACTCCCAGGACACAATACACTGCAACCTTTAGTTTTTACTGTTTGTATTGATTGATGTATATATAAGTAACACAACTATACTCTCTATATAATTTTTAATTCTGGATTCTTTGAAATATCACCATTATACAATGGTAACATTTTTGAAATGAATACAGAATCTAACAATTATATATCTCTATATGAGCATGTACATAGTTCACTTCTCAAATCTCAATATGAAAAATGTCATTATTATGTACAATATTTAAGATTTACATAATTAAGACTATTATCTATTATTTAGACATAAAATATCTGTCAAATATATACTTTACATGCTTAGTTTTTCCCGAAGACAAAAATATACTTTAAATTTTTCTATGTCATTTCTACATATCTCTTATTAAATGTTTTCAAATGTGCTGACAAAATTACAGAATCTTAATATTCCCCAGCATATCAAGTAATCTATCGCTTTCCTTTGATTTTTTTTCATTCCCTTCCTTATTGTCCCTCACCCTACCTTATTACCTCATGCTTCCCTTACACCTGGAGCATTCAATCATTCTGTTTCAATTCCAAGAGGGTCACTCATAGCCTTTTAAAAAAGGTATTATGTCTGAAATTACTTTTATGTTAACCTCATATTTTGAGAGCTTGTTTATAAAAATTTATATTGAAATTGTTTACTGTCAATGTTCCTTTGTTATCAAGTTTACAAGTTTGAGAAAGCTGACATTGTCTTAGTCTGTTTTGTGCTTTTATAATGGAATACTACAGACTGGGTAATTTAGAAAGAACAGAAATTACTTTCTTATCGTTCAGGAGGCTGGGGAGTCTAAGATCAAGGTGCCAGTATCTGAAGTCTGGTAAGGTCTAAGTCTCCGCTTTCACCACAGTACCCTGAACAATGCATCCTCTGGAATGGGAGATACTTTCTTCTTCACATGACAGAAGAGCAGAAGAGTGAGAACCTACTCCCCTAACCCTTTGTATAGCAGCATTAATCCATTCACAAGGGCAGAGCCCCCACGACTTAAACACCTCCCATTAGGCGTCACTTCCCAATACTATTGCATTAGGGGATTGAGTTTTCAACACATACATTTTGAACGACACATTCAGACTACAGCAGCTATAATTCAGATTCTTAACCCTTGAATCCTCTTATGCATGGCCTGCTTTTTCTTTGTAAGAGGAGGGTGAAAGTTTCATCATTCTCTATATTTGATTCGTCTATTTTCAGTACAATGCGTCACTCTTGTCATTCATTGCCCCGGTGTCAAGTATCCTATAATAAATTTATTCAGAAAAACAAATGTCTTTTCTCTTGTTTGAGTACCCAGTGGGTAATCGCCTGGCTTCCTAGGATAAGGAGGGAAAAATTGATTGTAATGGACATGTTTTTAGTCCTGTTCCTCATACCTACTGAGGGAAACATTGTGGATTGACCACCTAATCTCATCATACCCTCCTTCTGCTAGGGTTCTCTATCTGACTTAGACAAAGTGGAATTCTATAGTCTGTTCTCTAGATTCCTACGTATGAAGTAGCAGTTGTGACATGATTACAACACGCATTATGGGTACCTGCTCGATTTCATAACTCCACAGCCACTTCAGAAGTAATCTCTTTGGAGTTTCTGCTCTGTATTGCTCTTTTCATCTTTCAGGAGAGCCAGTCCAGAAGTTAATCTACCAGCTCTTTCAATAGTGTAAAAAAACTAATTTCCTATATGAAATCCTTTGTTGCTTAAAATGCCTCATTCTGTAAATGGAACCCTGCTTGATCCCCTTACTCATTTATGTTCCAGAGAGTCTGGTGTTTTCAACTCTTAAACTCGTTTAGAGATCAGTGGTTTAAATCTGCATGGCTCCTGTTGGTGCCTAACTCTTGTATGTTCTTCGGTTTCACCTATTTTTGTTTTTTTTTTTTTTTTCTTTCCATCTTCTAAAAATTTTCTGGTATTAGTTATCTCCTGACTTCTCCCCATTTTTTCTATTCTTTGGGTTTATAACCTTTTTTAATTTGTTAAATATTTTCTGAGGGGAATAGGGTAGCTTGAGAAAAAATTAGAAATATACTTTTTTATCTAGTCTACAATTTTTAATAATGTTTATTTATAAATTGATTAGATAAGAAATCAAACAATTAATGGGAGAGGACCAAAACAAGAAAGTTTGCTTTATATATATGAATTGTGTGCTGAATTCTTGTGTTTCCTGTGGCATTGCATTATATCAAAACAAAAAAACTCATAGTCAAAGAGCAGGAAACATGAAAAAGAGTTCTTAACAGATATAGGAAGTGGTGACAAGTAGAGTCTAAGTAGAAACAGTCCAACCTGGCACAGGAAGGGCTAAAATATACAGTACTTCTAATATTTAATTTTAGTTATCTTGTTTTGCCATTTTTCTATGCCATATCTTTTCATGACAATTTAAGGAATGAAGAAGAAAGCATAAGTTTATGAGTGGGATGAATTGGAGTAGAGATGAGTTGCCATATAAGGAACTAAAAAGGGAGCAAACATTTTGAGTCAATAAAGACAGGAGGGGCATTTATGCTTACTCCACTCCAGTTCATCATATATTAAGGAAACTAAGAAATATTGGGAAAGGAACAGGCTTGCCTAAGTAGTTGGAATGATGATTTAAACGGTTTTGTTTGTATAATTTTAAAATTTCCGATGACCCTCATATTGTTAAAACTAGTATCTTTCAACGAAGTGACAAATTTAGTTCCGGCATAAATTTCTATATCTGGGAAAGAGACTTTGAAGACTATGCTACCTAGCTATCTTACATTTCGGAGAGATGTATATTAAACCACCCAAGATTGTGGATCTCTGTTCTTAACAATTAGATATGTGACAACCTCCTTCAAGAGTTATTTATCATTCTGACAGTCAAGAAGTCTATTTTAAGACTTTTTTTCTGGTATGAGAAAATAGTGTTATGTGGTAAAAAGAGTTGTGGGCCCTTGTACTCAACAACACTGGATTCAAATTTCATCTACTTAGCGCCCAAGGCCATTTGTAAAGTTTGCTGAACTTCCCTTAGTCTCACCACACATCAATAAATTGACAGCAATGTCACCTACCTTGCATATACGTTGTGAGACATAATTTATGTTAAGGATATATTTCAGAGTGTGGTATACAGCAAGATTCAATCAATGGTTCTTTTTACTGTTATTTAAAATGTAATTAAAAGTACCTAAGTTAAGTGGATCATTGGATATTAAAGGCTGTAATCCTTATATGTCCATAGCCAACAAAGTGAGTCAAGGAGTGAAGAGTATCTAGAGAAGGGAATTCTATATAGTGTGAAAGTACATTGAACTGAAACAGAAAAGATGTGAACTCCAGCCCCAGTTTTATGCAGTAAAACCAATTTTGTGCCCCTCTACAGACAAGTTACCTCTCTGGGTAGCAGCTCTCTAGCCAGAGTAACAAGGAAACACAACCAGACCAAAACAGAAAGGAGATTTGGGTTACAAGATCATTAAGGTCGCTCCTTGTTCTAAGACATGAATTTTACTTATTTTTAAATGCTGACATCATACCAAAGAAAGCAAGGCTTTAGAGATAGCAGTAGAAGGTTCTGGGAACTCTTTCTTATACAAACAGCAGTCAAATATCTTTTTAGAAGAGAAAAGATGACTCTAGGAACATAAATGCCTGAGTAAGTGTATTGAATTTTCCTTCACTCCGCTTTCAAATAACAGTGGTCCCACTTTAACAGTTGTATAGGTGTTTTTAAACAATTCATCTCTATCTCATTTTAATTAAACATGCACTCTCTAGTCTCCCAACTTGTAAAAATGTAGTTTGCAATTTGACAGGATGATATTATAGTATTGAGCAATATGTGAATTGGTTTAAAAGTAACCAGAGTTGAAGCATACATCAATCACCACAAGTGCAAACGCAGGTCACTAAATCTGTCAATTTCAATCAGCTCTGTAATTAAATACATCACCAATATGGATTTTGTGTAAGAATGTCACTTGTTCTTCAGATGTCTGCTATGAGGACAAATCACACTTCAGTGTGTCTGCACAGGCATTCTAAATATAATATTTTTAAAAGCAGAGCATCTTCATCTATCTTTCTATGATTTGTTAAATAAAAATGCATTTACTAATGTGTAGTCTAAAAGCTATGTTTTTAAATATATATATAAACTGCTTTCCATTTAATTAAAGTGTTACAATATCTTAGTTGGCATTTTAAACTTATCTTTAACACCTTTAGTGGCATTTGTTATGAAATAAATAGATAATGAATAATAATCACCTTTTAAAAGACTGAACAATTTGTAATTATGGAAAATTTGTAATTAGAGAGTCTTTATTATATGTTCAAAAAGCAGAAAATGCTTTTGGTTATGAAGAAATAAATTATTCATTTCTATTTCAGCATGAGAACAAAACTATTTCACATTTATAAAAATCTTTTTTTAATAGCCATAAAGTGTCATCTTCTTCTATTACACTTAGCACTACATGGGAAAAGACTGCAACAAAGCCGTATTACCAAATATATATTGTCTGCCATTTGATTTAATCTTCAAATAAGCTCCAGGAAGCAGGTCCCTGGACAGTTAATCTTTAGTTTTGTAGCCCATGCACATTTTCAATAAGGTTACTGGGGAATTAGGCCCAGTAGGGAGAGGAAAAGCATATTGTCTTATTCCACAGGCAGCTGTTGTGAGCTCTGTTAGCAAATTACAACTTCCCTAATTATGAAATACTTTATTAGAAGAATCGCTATCATTACATCTGTGCTTGTCAAATAAAGTCATTGTAAATCTTTGGCACAGAGAGTCAACCATTTTAAAATTAATTTTTTATTTATAATTGACACATAATAATAGTACATATTTATGGGGTACAATGTGAGGTTTCAGTGCATGTATACATAGTAAAATGATCAAATCAGGGTAATTACCACATCCACCACTTTAAAGATTTATCATTTTTTAGTGGTGACAATATTAAAAAATCTTCTCTTCTAGCTGCCTTGAAATGTACACTACATTGTTATTAGCTATAGTCACTGTACTGTATAATAGAACATCAAAATGTATTCTTCCTATAAAAATAGGCAGAAGACCTGAATAAACCTTTCTCAAAGGAAGACATGCAAATGACCAACAGATACCCAAAAGATATGTTCAGCATCACTAATCATCATAGAAATGCAAATCAAAATCACAATATCACCTCACTCCAGTTGGAATGGTTATAATCAAAAAGACAAAAAATAAAAAGTGCTGGTGAAGATGTGGAGAAAAGGGAACTCTTTTTACACTGTTGGTTGGAATGTAAATTAGTACAGTCATTATGAGAAACAGTAGAAAGATTCCTCAAAAAATTAAAAATAGAACTGCCATATGATCCAGCAATCTCATTACTGGGTATACAGCCAAAGGAAATGAAATCAGTGTGTGAAAGAGACATCTGCACGCCCATGTTTATTGCAGCACTATTCACAACAGCCAAGATATGGAATCAACCTAAATGCCTGTCTACAGATGAATGGATAAAGAAAATGGCACATGTGTATAGTAAACCAAAAAGTGTCTGAGGATTATTTTGCCAAGGTTAAGGACTGTGGTCTGTGACACAGCCTCAGGAGGTCTTGGGAACATGTGCCCAACATGGTTGGGTGACAGCTTAATTTTATACATTTTAGGAAAAGAGAAGCTACAGTCAAAGTTATAAATCTATACATGTAAGGTATACATTTGTTTGGCCTAGAAAGGCGAGACACCTGGAAATGAGGGCTTCCAGGTCATAGGTGGATTGAAAGATTTCCTGATTGTCAATTGATTGAAAGAGTAAAGAACTGCTTGAAGAGTTCAATTCAGCCTTAGTTAAGGTAAAGTTGCAGTGGGGAGTAGGGTGCAGAAGTCAAGGTGCTTGTCATGTAGAGGCAGCCTCTAGGTAGCAGGCTTCAGAGAGAATAGATGTGAAAGTCCCTTTTTAGCCCTTAAAAGGTGTCAGACTATCTGGAAAAGATCCAATAAGGGATGGGGATTCTCCACAGAATGTAAATTTTCCCCGCAAGAGACAGCTTTTCAGGGGCATTTCAAAATATGTCAAATAAGTATATTTGGGGGTAAAATACATTGATTTCCTTCAGGGCTCACTATCTGACACATGATGCTATACTGGAGTCTGATTGGAATTTGGTATCTTATTGCTACAAATATTCTGTTTGGTCAGTCTTAAGATATCTGTTTTAATGTTAATGCTGGTTAATTGTGTCTATTCTCCAAAGGGAGGAGGGTAGAATGAGGCATGTCCAATCCCTACTCCTTCCACACAGCCCAGTTTTTCAGGTTTCTTTCGGGACACCTTTGGCGGAGAGGGGCATCCGTTCAGTTGCTTGGGGGCTTAGAATTTTACTTTTGGTTTACAACACACACACCCACACACACTAGAAAAGGCAGACATAATACCAAATGAAATCCTATCATTTGCAACTACAAGCATAAACTTGGAGGATATCATGTTAAGTGAAATAAGCCAGGCACAGAAAGGTGAACATCTCATGATCTCACTCATGTGTGAAATCTTAAAAAGTTTATTTCACCTGTAATCTCAGCACTTTGAGAGGCTGAGGCTGGTGGGTCATTTGAGGTCAGGAGTTCAAGACCAGGCTGACTAACATGGTGAAACCCTGTCTCTACTAAAAATACAAAAATTAGCTGGGCGTGGTGGTGGGCACCTATAATCCCAACTACTTGGGAGGCTGTGGTAGGAGAATCACTTGAACCCGGCAGCCAGAGGTTGCAGTGAGCCAAGATCTTGCCATTACACTCTAGTCTGGGCGACAAAATGAGACTCCATCTCAAAACAAACAAACAAAAAGTGATTTCATAGAAGTAGAGACCAGAATAGTGGTTAATGGAAGTTGGGAGGGGAAGAGAGGAGAAGGAAGCAAAGAATTGGTCGATGGTTTCAAGTATATTTGTCTAAACTTTCCCTGGCTAATACTATATCCCATATAATGTTTCTCATCTTAGGTGTTACCCATAAAATTAAACTCAATTATATAACTTGAGACCTTAAAGGGCAGATACAACAATTAAGGCCTTAATAACAATAACGATGATCAAAATAAAATACTTAGGGAATGGATATGTTAGCTAGCCTGATTTGATCATCCACAATGTATAAAACATGTCTTCAAACATCACAAGGATTTATCAATTAATTATAAAATAATACTTTAAACAATTTGGGAAAAGGTGTTATATAAATAAAAAGTGATAGCAACTATTCATTTTAGATTGTGTTGTCCTCATTAACAATGCATGCCCAAGATTTTTCAAACATCTTTTAGACTTTCTTACTTAAAAAATGACATCAAAACCTAACAAATTGTTTGATAAACTTAATACATGAGTCATCTGAAAAAAACCATAAAACGAAATATCACTCTGAATGCCATCTAGAAAAAGAAAGTGAAATAGATAGAGTAACATAAACCAAGGGGACATTTACCACAAGTTGCTGACTTGAGTCTTTTTGAAATTTTCTTTTTTGTTTTTCCTTGTGGTCAGCAGTAGCATGCAATAACTCAGGAGCAATTTTCAGTGAATTATTGTGCCTACTCAGTTTGATCTGGGGCAATCTTTACAAGCTACGACCTGCTTATATAACCCTCCAAGTTGACTTCAGACAGCCCTTAAACAGTGTAAGAATACTCTCATTTAATTTGTTTTAGTATCTCAGATCTTCATGTTTAGCTTTATCTATTGTTCTTAAAAAGTATGAGGACCAAGGAATCATTTTTTTCTGACAAAATACTAAATAAATGGGAGAAAATATAAAATTGAGTATTTAAAAAAAAAGTGAAACCAATAAAAATTTGCAGTTTCTTCGAGATAGTGGGCCTATTGGTTCTGAGAAGGATTTTTTTTACCTCTCTTCTGAACTAAAATACAGTCACTTCCCCCATGCTCTCTTGTGAGTTTTCTCTATGTTTTTAGTTAAATACTTCTTACACAACCCCAACTGCTATTTTAATTAGTTTACCAATTTCCTTAAGTCCTCTGTTTCATATTTTTCAACACTGTACACAACAGCTCATCCCATCCTCTACTTCACAGAAAAACAAACAAGTAAATAATGAAGTTAAACAGGAAGAAAGGTTGACCCCAAAAATTCAACATCCGTGATCCCTTTTAGTTTTCAAGGAAGAATTCACTATCTCATGTCTGAAAGTTTACATTTCTGCCTTGACCTCACTCCATCATATAAATAGCTCACTTACTCTTACACTATATCTTTGTTCCTTCCTCTCATCTGATTCTTTTTCTTTTTCGTGTGAAGAATGTCTAGTTTCTTCCTTATTTCAACTTAAAATGGCCTTTCAACCCTATGTTACTCTTACATTTAAAAATTTTCCCTCCAGAGGTTGCAGTGAGCCAAGATCTCGCCATTGCACTCCAGCCTGGGGACAAAAGAGAGACCTCATCTCAAGAAAAGAAAACAAAAATTCCCTATTTGCTTAATGGATAAAATACAATTCCTAGCAGTGGACACATGTGTAATAGATATCTTTATCTCTCATTCTTTCCTCTACTTTCTATAGAGTAGCTTCTGCCACTATCCTTGTTTGGTTAGACAGTAATCAACTTTTGATGATTAAAGTCAATGATAATTTTTAGGTAATATATTACCTAATAGTATATTACTTCCCCTTTCATTTGGTATTATTGACCTTTTCTCTCCCTTTTGGGAATTAACTCTCCTTCCCTTGATGTAAGACATTTTCAAGTTACCTATCTTTTGAGTAGTAGTGACCCTAGGCTTTGGTCTTTTTCTCTAACTCATGAGTACCTAGATCATTCCAAATTCTATATATTTACCTTACTTTTGAGTACCATCAAGTTCATTTTGGATGTTCTATTTTACTTCCATACTCTTTCCCTAATTGGCTCCTACTCAATTTAGTATTTTCTAGTCTTTAAGAAAGGTCACTAAATTGCCTGTGAGAGGACTGTGAGAGTCAAACTTGATTTTGTATTTTTCTTATCTCCTGCAATTAGTTATACACATCCTATAAGTTCTACATTCTTAGCATTTTCTAAGGTGGCTTCTGCTTCTCAAGATCTATGTGTGATACCTTCATTCATTTTTTGTAATTGTGGTATCATTATTCTAGCCCTCTCTTAATGTTTCCCTTACTCTTCTATTTATTCATTTATAGTCATTTTTCACACTACTGTGACAGTGATCTTTATTTATATTTGTAAATGTCAAATCTAAGTAAGGCCTTCTTTTACAAATAATCTTTTGTTGACTTTTGTCTACCTTCAATAAAGTAATGATTGTCCCTCTTTTTCTCTAAACCTGAATTTTTCTATTAATCCTCAAACATTCTAAATTTTATCAGTATTATTTATGTTCCTCAAATATTACCATACTTTATGTTGTTTCCTGATGTTTATGATTTAGCTCAGTCTTTAAGAAGAAGCTTGAGATTTACTTAAAATATTCCCTCCCCTATTCATCTCTCTCTGTCTGTCATCTCCATCTCTGTTTCTTTCTTTTTTTGCCTCAGTTCATCCAGATGCCAAACCAAACTCAGGAGTGTTGAAATAAGTTTTTACTTCATGTATTGTCTGTACATCAACACCACCTTTTCAATTTTCAGATAATTCTGTGTTTTCTAACTAATTTCTTTACCTTTCCATTAGAGACTGCTGGCTCCTTGAAAGTTGGGGTCTTTAATCTTGGCTGTTCACTGCAAGCGCAACTTCTGGCACAAAATAAGCATTTATTAAATGACTGGTGAAATAAATAAATAAATGACCTTAGCTGCTAAACCCCTAAATAATCAATAACACGCAGGAAAAATATCTGTTGTCATTTAATGAAAGACATGTGTCTTTATAGAATATCAGAGTAGTCCTACAATGCTTAATTCTCAAATGGAACTAGAAAGAATATGAGAGTTTCTAAAGGATACAACCATTAATTTAAAGTTAGAAGGGGGTATTTTCTATGGAATAATTTAGAATTGAATTATGTCAATTACTCTGAGAAATAAACCATCACTTCTACATTGCTCCTTATTCTTTGGGAGCAATTCGATATTCTGGTTAATGGTGAGGCTCTGGTGTCAGACAGCCTGAGGTTCAAATCTCATCTCTGCAGCTTACTAACTGTGTGATTTGGACAATATATTTAATCTCTCTGGACTTCAATTTTATATCTGTAATCTGGAAACATGCTGTTCACCTTTAAAGATTAAATGAGATAATATATATTCAGTACTTAGGATAATTTCTAGTATAAAATTAGAACTCAATATAAGGTGGGAATGGGTTTCACCTCTAAGTTGCAAGTGTACAATACGCCTCATTTATATCTGCTAAGGTAACACTTCTCTGAGCTACTGTTTACCCAGCTAAGAAAAATTTTCATTTCAGATGTTTTCTAGGGAGACTTAGCCCACCATAAGTTAGTGCAAGGTCTTTGAGGGTCATGGATTTTCTAGAATATTCAAGGTAGAGGTCTCCAGCTGTCATTTCACAGTGGACACTGCTGATGCTCTTGTTTTGCAATTTCTGTGAACATTTAAGAGGTTGACACTGTTTCTTTAGTGTCAAACTTGGGTGGGAGGCTTTTACCTAGGCTGGATGTTATAAATGAATGTAGTTTTCCTAAGAGCATCATGCACACATTCCCAACAGAACGCAAGAAAAAGCAAGTCATGGAGTGTGACACTCAAGAAACCATCAGCCGTAGTCCCTTCCCTCTAGTTCAAGATTAGCTTCCATATACTCCCCCAATATCATCTAAGACTAAACAGGAAAATAATATTTCACATGAAACATGGGACCTTGAGAAGTAAACCTAGCAGATACAAATTACGCTTTCCTCTCTTTCGTTAGTAGGAAAGATGTGTGCAAATAAAATTCAATGCCAACATTAAAGAAACTAGGTTTTCTTTTGTTTCTGCTTTTAAGGTTCTATGTTTCCATGGCAGTTACAGGCTGGCTGGCTATATATTAAAATGATTAAAATTATTTCTTACAAAACTGTTTTTTCTTAATAATAGACAAGTGGGCCAGGCACAGTGGCTCATGCCTGTGGCACTTTGGGAGGCCGAGGTGGGCAGATCACGAGGTCAGGAGATCGAGACCATCCTGGCTAACACGGTGAAACCCCGTCTCCACTAAAAAATACAAAAAATTAGCCAAGCGAGGTGGCGGGCACCTGTACTCTCAGCTACTCGGGAGGCTGAGGCAGGAGAATGATGTGAACCAGGCAGCGGAGCTTACAGTGAGCCGAGATCGTGCCACTGCACTCCAGCCTGGGCGACAGAGTGAGACTCCATATCAAAAAATAAATAAATGAAATAAAAAAATAAATAATAGACAAGTGATAGCATGTGTTCTTATTAATGCCATTAATGATAATGAAACAAATAGTATCCAAATCTGCTTGTCTTGAGAGTGTGCACAAATATTAAATAAAAACCGGAGCTTTAGTATAAAAAATTTTATACCTAATATATTCAAGGCAGATATATGGCATGATTATTTTACTTGTTAATTCATCCATCTATTTGCTACTTTCTTACAATAGTAGCTCTTTGTGGAAACTAATCAACCTTTAGAAGAGGTTTCAATCATTTAGTAAAATACGATGAAACAACAATAACTACTTGTCACTAGAAAGTGTGATATATGGCAAAATTAAAATTAAATTGTACATTACACGATGTAAATCAACATAGGGTGGGTCCAA
>NW_012101543.1:969102-1005880 GCF_000951045.1 Mandrillus leucophaeus | reverse complement strand
AGGAAGGAAGGAAGGAAGGAAGGAAGGAAGGAAGGAAGGAAGGAAGGAAGGAAGGACGTTATACTCTAATATGCCCAATTATGTTCTTGAGTTGTTTCCGGAGTCTCATTCATTTGCTTAGACTATATATTTTAATGTTACCCTCCCAAGATTGGCACCACACACCACCAGTTTCAATATAATAACTGCGCTTCATGCTGAGTGATAGCATGAACTTTACTTTGGAGTAAAACAATACACTCTTGCAGATACACAATTTCCTTTGTATGCAAGTGCTTATTTGTGAGTTTTTCTGCATTGCTTCCATCTCCAGATATCTTTGCAGTCTTTTGTGTAATTGTCTTACTGCTGTTCTTTATTTATTTAAATAGAATCATGCTTCTCTAGACATTCACTCAAGAAATACCTGAGAAACAGGCAAAAGTATAGATCATTTAATTTGGGGTATGTTTTCGTATTAATTTTATAAGTTAAAATCCAAATTTCCTTCAGAATACAGACCTAACAGAGCAGATAACTGGTGAAAGTCAGTTCAGCGTGTATAAATGACTAGATTTCTGTTACCAGACAATGTGTACAATTTTATTCTAAATCAGTATACAATCAAACATAAAGAAAACAAACGAAGGAAATCTTTTTAAACAGATTAAATAATTGCTTAGATGCATGCTAGTGTTTTAACATTCATTCAATTCTATCTTATCTCATTCAATTTCTCAGCTACTTTTGGTACAAATGGCTGCTCCTTCATTGAAATGTTTTATACTTGATCTCCTACATATCACACTTCTAGATTACCTTCCATGATTTTGGCTTATCCTTTTAGCTTCGTTTGCTGGATTTTTCTCATTTTTCCTCCTCTGTATACTTGAGTGTTCCCACGGCTCAGTCCTGGAACTCTTTCCACCCTCTCTGCCAGTGATTTTACCTAGCCATAGCCTCCTAAATGTCACAAGCAAGACTGATAACTCATACACTTATTTCTCTGGTTCCCACACCTCCCTTGAGATCCATTTGCATATCCAACCTCCTGCTCTGCTTTATCAGGGGATGGATGGATGATACACACCTCAAACTTAACAAAGCCCAAACAGAATTTGCATACCCCCTAGAAACCAAAAAACTTAGACATCATTTTATTTTATTTTCTTATCCTTAGTTATCACCAAAAATATGTTAACAATTCCTATCAGGTAGAGTCAAAACAAGCCCTAACTCTAACTACTTCTCATTATCTTTACTATGCATACCCTTTTTCAATCCCCATCATTTCTTTTCTGGGATACAGAAATATTAACTGTTCTCCCTGCTTCCATTCTCATCCTCTAAGCTGTTTTCACATAGCAATCAAGATAAATAAAATAACATCACCCTCTCTCATAAAACTCTTCAATGGTTTCCTATTACCTTTAAAACAAAAAATATATATTTTTAAAATTATGAGTTCCTAGGTAATTTGTGTAAATATCTCTTCAACCTTTTTTTTTTTTTTTTGTAAATTATATCTTTCCAAACAGAACCCACTTCAACTCCTAGTATTCTTTGTTTTGCTTATCTATCTTTAGTCACAGTCATCTATATGTTATAAATATCTTCCTGGCTCTTTGGCCTGCTATAAGAAAATATTGTGGGCTGGGTAGCTTATAAACAATAGGAACGAACTTATCACAGTTCTAGAAAGTGGGAAATTCAAGATCAAGGTGTTGGCAGGTTCAGTGTCTGGTGAGCGTCATTTTGTAGTTCATAGATGGGACCTGCCAGCTGTGTGTTCACATGGTGAAAGAAGCTAGGCAGCTCTCTGGGGCTACTTTTATAAGGCTCTAATCCCATTCATAAGGCCAGAGTCTCCATGATCTAATCATATCCCCAAGGCCCCACCTGCTAATATTATCATTTTTGTGATTAGATCTCAACATATGAATATTAAAGGAACCCAAGCATTCAGACTATAATAACTATACTATTTCCTTTCACCTGTAGGTTTCATATTTTCTTTTCTTCTCATTTCTTTTTTCTTTCTATTTGGAATACTCTTGTCCAAGCAAGATTTTTTCATGTCTTGTTCTTTCTATGATTCACTCCTGTTTCTCAAATAAGACTGCAGCAATGTCACATACACACAAAGGCTCTTGCTGACTATCCTTCTCTAATCTCTCTCTACCTCTCAAAACATGTATATAGATAGATAGATAGATAGATAGATAGATAGATAGATAGATAGATAGATATTCATATTTAGATAATAGATATTCATCCTCCTGTCAACACTATGAAAACTCTAGGAATCAACACACTCTAGAAACTTTAACACCACATACTCCCTTTATCTATTTATATATGTTATAAATTCACACAATATCTGAAATTAAATTATTTGCTTGTTTGTATATCCCTTTGGGTTTTGTATTGTTCACCACTGATGACTAAGATAACACCCAGAAAATAACTAATATGCAATAAATATTTTTAAATAGTTGATTAAATTAATTTTGAGAAAAGTAAGGGGGATAATTCCTGCCACAGAAACAGACCTACATTGTTTCTAACTTGGAGAGAACATAAATGGCCTTGTAACTAAAATAGATACAGAAGTCTCCTAGCACTGAAGAAGAATGTTTTATTAAACTAGAATAATTATCATCTTTCTGTTTGAAAGCGTGATTTGAAAGTTGTTGAACACGTTTGAATAAAAGAGCTATGTGATATAAAAGAAATTAAATGAAAGAAGCATATTTAGAGAGATATGTAAACTTACAAATTTTAAAAGATAAGGTTCTATGATTGACTCTATCTTAAATTCTAGTATCACTTCATAGCTTGTTAAACTATAATTTGTAAATATATCTAAGAATTAAAAAGTTAATATATATTGTTAATGCCTATTTTTGAGGCATTAACAAAATGCCTATTTTGAGGCATTCCTCAAGTGATCATCACTTGAGGAATGATCGACTGTCAAGTTAGATTATGAATACAAAACAATATTATTATCCCCATTTCTCAAAATCTAGCATAATGTATTTGTGATAGAACAATGGCCTTGATGCAAACTTGATATTCTCAGTTGATCTCAACTTATCAGCTGAAGATATTGCAACACTAAATCATACCTTCCTTACATAACCACTTTTAACTTATACAGATTCTCTGAGATTGTCTTATACTTTAAGTCAATTCAGATCCTCTTGTCCCCTTAACCCCCACACTATCCCCTCCCTTCCCATCAGTAGATAAAAGACCCAGTGAGACATTTAACTTATATTCTAAGTATGGTTTAGAACCCCTTGAGGCCTTAGGGTAGGAAAAGAGTAACCAAGGCCAGGTTCTGCAACCACTGGTAGGCTGAGAATGATATACAGTTGTAACTCTGCAAACTGCTTTTCACTCTTGCCCCTTTCAAACAAAATTCAACAAAATTTTGTTGAACAATTACTATACACCAGGTACTGTTCTCAAATTTAAGGGATAAGAGAGTGCCAAAACCGAAACTCTTAACCTCTTAAATCTCATACTTAAATGGGAGGAAATCGGCAATTAAAAAATAAGTACATAAAACATGTAGTGCATCCCATAGGGAAAAATGCTATGGGGAAAAATAAAACAGGGTAGAAATATAGGAAATTTTGGGTAAAAATAATAATTTTAAATATTTGGTCAGTGAAAACTATATTAGGAAGGGACATTTGAATAAAGAATTGAACTATTCAGATAATAAGTTTCAGAAGCTCAGCTAAGCTTGACAGTCCTGAACTACCAGTTATTGGAGCAACTGATTAAAACAACAATCAAAACACAAAACAAAACAAGACAAAAAGAACCAAGCCTTTAATCATTCATTGCAAAAGTATAAGCCAGAGGCTCAAACTGGAGAAGACTCGAATTTCCCCCATTCCATTTCACCCCATGGAATGGCACACAGGTACACAGTAGGGCAGATTAGTACACATGTGGGAGTCCTCTCGCTGTTGAAAGAGCGCACCAGACCTCCCAAGGACTCCTGCAGTTTTATGGATTTGGGAGCTAGGATGAATGGGTGAGGCTTGGAGTGGGAAAGTACTGAGTACAGAGTCAGAGATGGAAAAAATGTCTTTAAAGTTCACCTACTGCACCCAACAAGGAGTTCTCATCAGAGGCACACGAAGAGGACCTCAGCTGAAGACCCCAGGAAAAATAAAAGCCTAGAAATGAAGGTGCCTGGGCTACAAAAGTAATAAGAGTATGCTGGTCAGAGGGGCCTGAGTCCTTGAATGCAGCTCCCCTTAGAGGCTGCATTGCAGTGACTGTACACCTTGACTGATGATGGAAGGCAGATTTCCCTCATGAGATATGCCAGGTAGAGTCTTGAACTTGCTTATGGTGAGCCTGACAAACATATAGGTGTTTGGGCCACCACCCGGACACTTCAATAGGAGAGAGAGGAATTAAAGACTGATGAAACAGCAGGTGAGAACTCCCAGAGCAGGAAGCATGGATGGGCGATTAGACAGCCAGAAAGGAGGTAAGATAAAATGGTTTAAAGGATATTAGGTGAAAAAAATCCGAAAATTACCCACTTGGTTAGAGTCTTGGAAACTCTTGGGAGGACTCCAGCTTTTACTGTGAAGAAGGACAATGACTATATTATTGTTTCTGGTAAGATACATGGCATGATTTCACTCATGGTTTTTGAAAATTATTCTTAGTTGATGATCAAGTGTGGAAAGGCAGAAGTAGAGATACTAGTTCAAAGGCTAATTAAATAACCCAGGAAAATAAACGATGGTGGTTTCGACTGAGGTGATGTAGCAGAGATGGTAAAAAAAAAAATAAAAAATAAAAAGGTTAGGATTGTTAATATATTTTGAAGGTAGAATTGGAAAATTTCTGATGAATTAGACATGGGCATGAGAAAAAGAAGGGAGTCAAGACTTGTGCCAAGATTTGTTAGTTTAACTTCCTAGAAGAATGGAGTCCTTGTGACTTAAATGCATGTGTGTGCGTGTATCTGTGTAGGAATAGGGGTAGGGATCTGTAATTGGATTTCTGCTATCTACTAGACATTGCTGCAGGACCATTTTGTAGGTTAATGGCTATAAGAGATCCACACAGGAGAAATTATCCAGGCTGAAGATATAAATTTAGTTTTCTGCATATAGTTGGAATTTAAGGCAACAGGATGTATATGACCACGCAGCATGTGGGTGAAGACAGAGGACAGGTTCAAAGACTGAACCCTGGGGCACATTAATGTGAAGAGGTCTCAGAGATAAGGGTGATAAGGGGCAGAATGATACCTGAGGCAAGAAGACACCCAGAAGGGTGAAGTGGTAGCTTGAATGCCAGTGAGGACAGCATTTCAAAGAAATAGAGATCCGCTATATGACATGCTGATGACAGAGATGGAGATGGAGACCAGTATTAATTGCCCCTGTGCTCATTAGTGTATTGCAAGGGAGGAATTAGAGTTTTAGACTACATATTCCAGGAGCTTCTCTATTAAGACAGAAATAACAATGTGGTAGAATAGCGAAAAGTAGGTCTTTTTCTCTTTTTCATTTCATGTGATGGGAACAATTACGGTCCATATGTTTTCCAATGGGGATGATCAAATAGATAATAAAAGAGTTGCTAGTTTAAGAAAATGAAGGTAGGATTCCTGGAGCACATTATCCTTGAATAGGTGAAAAAGATGGATCTAGAACACAGGTGGACAGGTTGTCCTTTGAAGCATGAGTAATCCCTCCCAACTGACAGAAGTCAAACATGAGGTCAGAGATGCAAGTGTATGGGTCTAGGCAATGGTGGGAGCTTGTGGAAAGCGTATTGTGATTGGTGATTGCTTTTACTGTCTCAGAAGCATAAAGTGAGTCTACCAGTGCAAGTAAATAAGGGAGAGAAGCTGTTGAAGGGTTGAGAAGAAAAGGGAATATGCAAGTGTCATTTCTAACTATCCATTGGACAAATATAATGTAATACAAATGGCAGTTAACACTAAACGTCAGCCAAAATTTAATGGTAATGAGTGTTAAATGGAATAAGCCAAAAGAGTTGTCGTCTTCTCTACCTGTGATCAGCCGGGTGGCTAAAATAGAGGAATAAGCCGAGAAAAGTGTCACTTAAAACAAGGTTAAAGTTTTGCTACATCAGTATGACAAAAGAAGAATGACATTTTGGGAGATCTGCTCCCCCTGATCAACTTTCCTCTTTCCTCTCCCTCACTTCCAATATTCTGTAGAGAATTGCAAGTTTAATGTCTTTCAAATAATTTGGGTTGGAAAATGCGGATTAATTGCCTAGTGTATAAATCTATTTAAAGCAACACCAGAAAAGAAAAGCTCTCTTCTTTGAAGACATCTTTTAATATCTAACTTGAAATATTATGAGAAGAACTGTCAAATAGCCTTCCCTTAAGACTCATGCTCAGATACTAACTTCCTGTTTAACTCCCCAACTGGACATGCAATTGAAATTTCCATCATTGTAATTATCACTAGCCAAATAATCTAATCTAAGCAGGGGAAAAGCATATTGATAAATTTTGGTTATAAAAGCATTTGTGCTCACACACACATAATTAAGTTGGCAATGAATTATATCCCCACCCAGGCCTTTTGACTATCTCCAAGTCAAAAGCTATAGCTTCAAAAAATGTACAATTTCCTTTAGAGAAGTTTCATAACCAAAAGACTAATTTACATGAAAAGCTGTAGAAAAAGTAGTTGAAAAGTCCATTCATAAAACTATTATTCCACTTACATGAATTTAATGCATGTGTTCTTAACAATTATCCTTGGATCGTTCATGAAAATTTCATAAGACATTAAACAAAGCTAGTCATCATCTCAAGATATTTCCCTGTTAACATTTTTTACAGCACATGCATGTTAGGCAGTATCAAAATAAAAGCTACGAAAGCAAAGAAATCTAAAAAAGAAAGTTAATTCCTTATTCCCCTTTAGCAGGTAATTAGTTTTCAATCGAGTTTAAACACAAAGTTTATCATAACAACAAAAATACCACTAATATAACTCTGTTTCCAACCATGTCCCACGGTTCCCTTTCCTCCCCTGAAAAAACTGAATTCCTATTTTTTTCTGGGAGAGGAGGAGATTGAAAAAAAAAAAAGTAGTATGTTCAGTTTAAAATTTTGTTATATGGCATTTTCTAACTTAGGAAGCTACAATGTTCTTGGCCCATCATGACTTTTAGTAGCATTAAGAATAAACTTTGTGCTTACAAATCACTTTTTGGTTTTTAAGAATTTCTTGGTACTCTTATAACCTGCCTTTGATTTTGATCTTTGATTCTTTCTGTTTGTCAGGTGCACAAGTTTACCTTCCTTTTTCAGCCTTCTCTTTTACCATTCCTACTTGGTAGCCATGTACTTGGAAAAAGGCCACATGATCTTTCTGGCTCCACTCAATGTCTAAGGGACCCTGTTTCCTTTGCTGGCATCCCATAAGCTATTTCCCTCATCCTAACTGCAGCAAATCTCTCCTTAGTTGATGAGATTGTGTTTATCTCCCTTTAATCCCTAGCTGAATGGTCTGTCATTGTCTGCCTTTAAAACTCTTCCTCTTTTTCTTCCTCTATCCTCTAAACAATGATGGGGCTAAGTTATACCCAAAGCTCATGCTATAAAATATTTCCTCAGGATTTTGCAGAAAACACCAATCAAAATGGCATTTTAAAAGAGACTTAAAAAAAAGATTAAGATGTCAGCTCCTCCTCAAGAGCAGGGACAATGCTTTCTGTATGTTCTATTGTTTCTAGTACACCGTAAATGCTAAGTAAATATTGATAATGGGAGGCAGTGAGTCTTGATGATAAGGGCGAGAAACTGAAAACAAAAACAAACAAAAAAAGCAACAGCTACCAAGAGTACCAATAGAAACCTGAGGTTGGACCAAGTAGAGCATCATCAGCAGTGAGCAGCACCACTGACCCAGAAGGAAGACAAACTATGGGGCAGAGAGATGACAGAAGGAAAGAAATAAAGAAATTAAGGACATTTTCTTTTCTTTTCTTTTCTTTTATAAAGGACAATCATGTAAATTTGAAGTCTTCAGAGTTTGGCCCATCACTCTGAAAAATAACAACATTTTTACACAAGGAAAGGGAAGCATCCTTTGTTTCCCATCCTTCCTTGGGCATGACATTCAGATACTGGTGCATCTTTCTAGGATTTTAGCTTTATTATAAGCCAATGTCAAGGCCAAACTTGCATTAGTATAATAAGTTACACCTGAGCTTCCTCCAATGCCATTCTTCTGATAACTAAGTAAAATGGCTTATCTGTTCAAGTTAAGTAAACACATCTCTGTAATTATAAGAAAAGATAAGAACAGAAAATAGATTCAATTTCTACCAAGTTGAATTGAATTAACACTAGTACCTATCCCCTTCAGTTTCAATTTTAAAATTAAAGCACAGTGAATATATGCATGTATGTATTTGTATACTTCAAATATTTTTTTCAAGATGAAACAAAAATAGAAAAAAACTGCCTTAACTAAAATTCCTTCTAAACATTTTTTTTTAAATGGGAGAAAGTATTTTATTTCAGCATAACAAATGATGAACAAACAAAAGCTGAACAAACACAGAATGCTACATACCATTGTCGAAGGACTCGGCCTTAAGTAATTGATAGTTTGGACCCCGGTTACTAGCAGAGTACTTTTTTATTAAAAAAAAGAAGAGTGCATTAAAAATGAATTATTGACATAATATAACACATTATACTTTTAAAATAAAAATCTTATTTTTAATTGAAAATTGGCACCTTGCCACTAACTAAACTTGACTTCAAAAGCAACAGCTGTGAAAGCATCTTTTTAGTCCTTAATTACTGTAGTACGTAAACCAACTTTTTTTTTCTCTTCATAAGGCACTTGTCTAGCTGAGGAGGAGATCAAAGTACAAGATGTGGGAAAAGAAATTATGGCTAGACCATAAATATGAAATCTAATAAAGTGCCACAAGGAGCCGCAAAGAATAAACTTATACCAGACTATTTTTTAATTATAAAAAGTCAGATTGTTGAGAATCATGCTGAGCAATTAGAATAAGGTTGAAGACACCTTTTGCTCCAACATGTCTTTTCTTCTAAAAAGTTATTACAAAATTGGGAAGGACGATGATGTAATAGGGGCTTAATTCTTCTCTGACGACTAGGGTAGATAAGGCATAGGGGAAAAGTAAGTAAACCGGAGAAGACTTCATTTCAGTTTTCTAGTGGTTGGTTTCGGAATTACCTCATACTCTTCTTAACCTGTTTTATTTAAACTATGATTCCCACCTCCAAAATTTTTCTCTAAAGACTTCAGGGACCTCATAAGAAATGTCACAGGGACAAATCAGGAATTTGTTATTCTGTTCTGTGTAAGATAAAGTCGCTTTTGAAAAATCACTTCTTTTCCAATAATGGGAATGGGGCTACTGACCAAGAAAGAAAAAGAAATATTGTTTATTCTATACAAAGTTTAAGAGGACTATCCTTTGAAGCTTCACATATTTAAAATAGCTTAATGTTCACAAAGAAACTGGAAAATAAGATATCTATCTATCTATCTATCCATCCATCTATCTATCTATCTATCCATCTATCTATCTATCTGTCTATACATATATGTGTTTCTCTAGTCTACCTAATCTAACCTTAGGCGCTTTTACAAATGACTGCATTTTTTATTAATTAAGCCTTAGGCACTTTTGCAAATGACTGATTGAATTTCTTCCTAATTAATTAATCAAGTAATAATAATAAACAATTATCTTATTTTAAGTTAAATAAAACACTCTAGTTTTTAAACACTGTATTTTAAAATTGATCGGGTGATTTTTTACATGAGAGCAGTTTTTCTTCCTTTATGAACAACCTTGACAGGGAATGTAACACACAAAAAACACCCTGAAATGTTATAACATAGAAATACAATATAATATAAGCATTTGCAATGCAAATCCCTTGCATGCTGATAGGGATTTAGGAAGCACCCTGGTGAAATGTTTCTGTAGGAGGCTGGAAGTGACACTGTCTAGTGGGTAAAAAATGGAACATTATATTGTGTAAAAGAGGGAGAAGCTCCCATTTCCCTTTAAAATAAAGTATCAAAGCAAACTGACACCATCAGACTAGCATCCAATGACTTCTGATGTGCCTACAGTTTCTAGCACTATAAGAAGTAATTATCTGTGAGGAATTCTAGAGGAATTGATTCAGCCATCTTACCTTTAGTCAGAAAGTTATTAAGAATTTGGAAATATGGGAAAGGGTAATATAATGAAGCTGCTGTAATGATCTGCTTTATTATAATACCATTATGACTTTGTAAAAGATATTTACAGAAAGCATGGAGAAAGGAAACATAGTAATTTTTTTATATAAATATACTGGCAAGCATTTTATAAGAAAAAATAATTGAAGCTAACATAGTTATTCACATTTTAAAAGATCAAGACATGGCATATTATACTCTATTTGTCATAAGCACTGTGTAACTTTGGGCAAGTTGCATTCTGTCTTGGTGACATCATTATTAGAACTGAGAATCTTAATATATAGCTAGAGACACCTACAGTTCATTTCTTGCATACTTCTCTTTACCTAGATATTTTTTTCCAATCCAATGTAAAATTGGGTGAAACAAGAAGCAAACATTTTTCAGATGATATTAATAAAACGTGAAAAGACTTATTTTTACAAATTAACTTTGTATAAACTCCACTATTCCTTTCAATTTTCTAGTTAGAATTTTCATAACCTATGTCTGATCTTGTAATTGGCCCTTTTCACTTTATATTTGCTACCCTCTGATCTAGTAAAGAATTTATTTATATATAGTATGGGATAATATGGGGGGAAAACAAAACACTGATTCTGGACCCATAGAAAATTCTATTTGAATTTGAAAAATCTCTTTGAATTTTAATTTCTCTGCTGCCTCTTACTAGCTATGTGGCTTTCAGCAAATAACTTCATCTGTATTTATCTTATGTTCCTCATCTAAAAACTAAGATTAATAACGCTATAATAGATTTTTTGAGATACTAAATTCGATATGTGGAAAAAAAAAAAAAAAAACACTGAACTGTTAAAGTATGCCCTGCCCAGCAGGCAAAATAGACTTTTCATCTCTAAGACACCCAAACTTAAAAGCCGAACTAGGCAGCCAGTACAGAAAAGCAGTCACTCACCCTGTCTGTTCAAAAAAGGACTTTCTGTTTTTGCAAAGGTGTCTTATAAGAATGCCCTTTCTTCAATCAAGCCAAACCTGGTCCTATTGTTGGTGTCAAAATCAGCTGCAGCAGGAAATTCCCTGACTGCCCTGTACTAGTCCATTCTCGCACTGCTGTAAAGACATACCTGAGAGCAGCAATATATAAAGTAAAGAGGTTTAACTGTCTCACAGTTCCACAGACCGGAAGAGAAGCATGAGGACTTCCGCTTGGCTTCTGGGGAAGCCTCAGGAAACTTCAGTCATGGTGGAAGGCAAAGGAGGAACGAGGCACTTCACAGGGTCAGAGTAGGAGGAAGAAGGAGAGGGACAAGATGCCACACACTTTAAAACAACTAGATCTCAGAACTCACTATGGGTATGACAGCACCAAGGGGGAAGTCTGCCCCCATGATCAAATCGCCTCCCACCAGGCCCCATGAAATTTGGGTGGGGACACAGATCCAAATCATAGCATGCCCACGGACAGACCGCCTGGAACCACGCAATTAAGAGAGACTAGTGATTTGGGGCTTAAACGTCCTCCAATCAAGACTCGATTTCTCACTCCCTTGACTCCTTTTCCCATGCCTTGCAATTTTTGCATTTATAATCTCCTACTCCCTGACTCCTCCTTGAAGCACACTTTCATTTTGCACCTAAACACTATGTCTCCCTGGTCTGCAGATTGCTTTTAGAAAATAAAGTTCTCCTTTTGCCTCCGCAAAGCTCATTGGTTTTTTGTGAACAGAACATAGCAAAGGCTCATTATATGCTTTTCCTCTTCCATGCCTCAACCTTTATAAATGCACAGAAGGTTATATATGTTGTCAGCATACATTAGCAACAATACATGACATTTATGGAAAGTAAGAGTACCTCAGGATCAAATACACCACATATTTTAAATTATCTCATCTCATTTTTCTTCACTCTGCTACTGCAAGCATGTTAACAAATTATTCAGTAATAGGTACTAAGAGTTCATGGTCTACAACGTTCCTTCAAGAAAACTACTTGCTATGAAAGCAGAAAATGAGAAGCACAAACTGAAAAAAAAAAAAAAAAAAAAAAAAAAAATCTTGATTAGATGTTCAAATATCACAGAATTTAAATAGAAGAGATTTTTTTTTTTCTTATCTGAGTGCCAGAACTACTCAATTCCACAGAATTCTGCTTAATAATCATTCAAATGATTGTTAATCCAAACAGGGATGATCCAGGGGCTTATATGTTAAGTCGGCCTTATAAAGCAAGAAGATATTCTGGATAAGACTCTCCTAAAGGAATTGTATTATTCTACCTACAGGTAGCTGTTAAGTGTTTCCGCAAAGCAGTGCTTACATATTAGCATTTTTTTTCACTTGAGGGAAAATGAACACATTGGTGGGGAGGTATTTCTAAGATTCTGGTGTTTGTTTTTCAAATTGTTTACATGCTGAAAAACCGGATTGAGATGCTTTCCAACTGTTGTGCAAATACATAACCTAAACCTCTCCATCCTCACTCCCAAGTAAATCAGATGAGTAAGTAAATATGCAAGGTGTGATGATGAGAGTTTGTATCCCTAACACATTCTTCCCCAGGTTAACTTGCTAGGTTAATTCATCCCTAGGTACTCATTCTTAAACTTCCTCTAATTGGCAATTGAGAGGTATTTCAGCAGACAGGCATACTGCAGATACCCTAAAGACAACAAAAGGGGAAAAGTTAACAAGGGGTTCTAAGGCACTGCGACAAGGGTGACAAGGTTTGTTAAGCATGAATAAAGGGGACGAGCATTGCAGGAGGTATTATGGATCGGCAGCTTTTTCAAAAAGGTCAGCAGCTTCCTTTTATAATTGCTTTCATTCATTTCAATATGAAACTAGAACACTGTAAGGCAGGAAGCTGTCTAAAGACAGGCTTGTAACCTCCCTTTCTGTTAGCAGTTTCTCTTTCATTCTAAATAACTTTTCCTTTAGCATGCCTAAAAAATTCACATCTAAGGAAATCATATTTTTAAAACTTGGGTTGAAATTCTCATGTGCATCTCTAGTAAATTTAGTATGTTTCGCATGAGAAAAAAAGATGACTTTGGCCCACAGTGAAAATTTACTTTTATGTTTAAATATGTTATTAAGCATCTAAAACACTTTGGTACGGCAACACAAATATCTTGGCTTTTGGGACATAAAAGTGACACAATATGAGAGAATAAGATTTCAAAAACACTTAATGTCCTGATGTTTTTTCTTTTCAGATTGTACCTGATCTTTCTGACTTTTTTTTCTTATTTAGCAAACCTGATCGACTTAAGTTAGATTGAACTACTAAGAACAATTTCTAATGCATAGTTTTTAAATGTTCAAATATACTTGGGATGTTTCTTTAAAATAAATGTGTTTAGTTTCACCATCCCAAATTCGGGTTCATTAGTTCTAGGATGGGGCTCAGGAATACATACCCCATCCCCTAAATGATTTTGATGCAAAAGTTTCCTAGACAATTAAAGAAACGATGTATAAAATCTCAAGAGGAAGAAAAATGGATGAAGAATCAATTTGAAAGGAATAATAGTGTTTATTCCTCTTTTGCAAATTCCTAAGCTTAGTGATATTTAGGATTAAATATTCCTTAATTGTATTTTTGGTAAATTTCATTGAAGTCATTATGATACAACTTTGATAATCCTTCTTGTCCTGGATATGTCTGTTGTGGCAACTAAGACACTGTCGTGGATGCTTATTCATAATATAAAAGATAAATATATACAGTTTTATAGAAAACATTTTGTTAAAAAAAAGATTTATCCTAAATAAAAATCTATTTTCTTGAGTAATTTTCAACAAATGCGGAAAAAATACAGTCAGCAGATAACATTTTTACAAACTACACTTTTGTATTTCTGAGTAATGTACAATTTGCATCTTTCTAATTTGAAAAGTCTGGTCTTATGCTCCACTCCACTTTTTCCTATTGCACCCAGCTATACCAGTATCTTTTTTGAAAGAATTTTATAATTTGTGTACTTTTACCTGAATGGAAATTGCTGGGGCTCACCTCTCACACCAAACTTCCTCAAGCTGTTACAGTTCTGTTGGGAAAAGTAAGGCATATTCTTCCCTTCTCCACCTACAGACAATAGCCAGGATTTGGCCTTGTGACCTAATCTGAAAAGCTGAATCTTATTCTAGTGGCAGAGGGACACTCGGAGGTCAGGTTTCAAGCAGCCGCCTAGCTGGTGAACAAACCATCGGATTCCTGATGCGTGCCCTTCCTCTGGCTCCTGCTGTTCATGCTCCAGATCTCTCTTGGCTTCTGCCAATTTTCCAAACTTGGTATGTCAGCTTTCTACTGATTTTCTGAGTACAGATTTGCTTGCAATGATTCTCTCATTGTTTAAAAGTACTCAGTGTTCCCCACCCCCACTACCCTGTTGGTTTTAACCAAGAATCCTGAATAAAACACTGTTTCATTAATTTTATTTTTTAATTGACGAAGCTATGTCTGGTAATGAACACATATTTGTGTACAATTCAGGGATTATTCATGATCACATCATCAGTGATACACTATGAAAAAATGTAGCGTTTAACTGCACATTATAGAAGAAATTGGAAAAGAAGCACTCAGGAACACATGAACATTATTTCCATATGAATTTCAGAAGACACAGCTATATCGGGGAAACACTTCTACTGATTTTTGACTCACTTGGGTTTCTGGCTTATCACATTTTTCAAAAGTGGTTGAAAATTGAGCAAAGTGAGAACCCATAAATTATCTGGAACTCAGTTGTGCAGATATGTTAGGGAACAATACTTGAGAATGACTTGCTAGAAACAAATTTTATCTGAAGAAAGCTCTCTTAGGGATGCAAAAAAAAAAAAAAAAAAGAGAGAGAAGAGTACAAGCATTGCTCAAATGAAGAAACTAACAGACATGTCCACATGTATATAAATATTTCTCAGAAATGTGGTCTGCCATGTATTATGAATTTTAGAAAGATAAACTAAAAGTGAAATGAACAAATGAGAAACTTGAAGGCCATTGCAAGTCGAGCCAACTCTAGCTAATGTCCTTCCATTTACTGACCATCTATATAAAGGTGGTATCATGCAATTAGAGTTGGTGGGTTAGCTAGTTAAAATAGCTAGCTCAATATTATTCACTTATCATGATTCAATAAGAGATCCCATTCTATAATATTCACTCAATTATGCTTAATTTCATGTCATGGGAAATGTTTACTGTTACACCATGCCATGATTGTAATTGGATAAACAGTGTCACTTATATCAGCTATTTTATAATAGTGAGTATTGGATACATGCTAAAAATCATGGTTAAATGGAGCTCTATCATGGTGAGCTGAGGACAATTCAAAACATTTTATCCCAGTAACCATTGAATGAATAAATTAATTCTGCAGTAAAATAGCAATTACTATTTTTGAGTTTCTACAGGTATCATATTCTGCATTAATTGCTTTGCATACTTGATAATAGCCCCATAAACACTTGATGAGGTACATGTTATTCTCATGTTGTGAAACAAGAAGCTGGGCATTAGAAAATTTAAGTAACTATACCAAGATCGCACAGTTCATAAGTCTTGAAATCAGGATTTGAAACAAGGTAAGTCCAATCCCAGATTCAATATTCTGTAAATCCATTCAGTCTAGCTATTTTGCCATCCATTCTCTGTTTGAACAATCCAAACAATAGGGAGTTTATGGTCTCACAAACAATGTATTCTATCTGCAGAAAATTGATAAAAAGTTCTTCCTTATATCAAGTTACATCTTGTGGATCTTAAAATGTCACATATGTGGCTGAGCTAAATCATTATCAAGGTAAACATTTAGAATTACTCCATATAACAGGACATACTCCATCAAAAAATCCTGGAACGTTTTCATAAAAATGCACTAGTTTTCCTCGTATGGTTTAAATTTTCTTGACTGAAAATAAATAGGACTTTCCAGATTTGGTCTAATCAGTGCCCTATATTTCATAGCCCTAGAGTTGGTGCTGCTATGTTTGCACAACTCAGCACCATTTAAAGTCCAACAAAAAGTAGCTATTCATGGCCAGTGTCAAGGACTCTTTACTGTCCCCCTCTTTCCCCTTAGTCAATCATATGCCTCTCTACTTGTAACAACAATCAAAAAGAAGAACAAAATACAAACAATAACATGACCTGTGTAATGAAAGAAGAAAACACCAGAAAATTCAAAAAAGTTTTAGGAGAAAATAATAGTTTATAAATTCATTTAATTGTTAATTTCTTTAGATGATTTTATAGGATCCCACATGCAAATCACTGTGGTTAGTCAACTGTTCCACTTACTCATTCTAGTTGTGTTACTGCAAATAAACTGATATAAGCTATTATTGGTATCCCCTTCTCCTAATAATAATTAAAATAACTTTTATCTCAAACTCTTAGAACCAATGGCATTAAAAGTGGAAAGATCATACATATGAAATATTGCTGGTTCCCATGAAGCAAAATAACACACATAAAAATAAAATACCAAACTTCTGATTGTTTCCCGATCATAATTATTTAACAATGATGGACTGTATTTCTTCCTAAGATAAAATTTCCAAGGAAAAGGTGATTTATAAATTCAAATTCACATGCTGATGAGACTCATTTTATTATTCTAATGGTCAATATTTTTTTCTTAAAATCATGCACAGGAATAAAGCATTATATTCTGAGATGTTGTATTCAGGGTTATACCAGAAATAAGCTGTGAAGTAGGCAAGACACCTTTGGGTGTTCATTCTCTACTGCAAAGGTAATATTTCCCCACTTCTGTCAAGCTTCCATAAGAGTTTTTTCTCTCCTCATATTCGAAACATACTCTCAAGAGTAGAACTAGAATTCTTCAAGAGTTTGGTGGCAAATGGATAATAACTTTTCTTCATCATTATTAACATTCTCTCAATCACTAAAATTTGAAGTTGAAAGATTAAAGTTTTTATCTGGATCACAGCAAGCAACAAATGGGTGAGTTGGGAGACCTCCTTGAGAGTAAATGAAACTTCTACAGAAAATTTAAAATTATAGCATGAGGCCAGACACGGTGCCCAGGAGTTCAAGATCTGCCTGGGCAACATGGAAAAACCTGTCTCTACAAAGAGTATAAAAAATAGCCAATTATGGTGGCACATGTCTGTAGTCCCAGCTAGTTGGGAGGCTGAGGAAGGAGGATTGCTGGAGTCTGGAAGTTAAGGTTGCAGTGAGCCATGATCATGCCACCACACTCCAGCTTGGGTGACACAGCAGGACCCTGCCTAAAAAATTAAAGAAAAAAGGTGGTAAAATTTCCTAATTTTTACACCATTTTTAAAATTTTATAGAATAGTTATATTCAAATAAACTGTAACAATAAACTAGAACTGATTAGGAGTCTAACCCAACCAGTAGGCCTTTCTAACTGTCCATTATCCAGTCTCTCTCTAAATCAAAAGAGGTTACCTATAACCTTTCCCATTGATGTTTTTTTTTAATTCATGATGAACAGACCATCCTGGGCAATGTGGTGAAACCCCTTCTTTACTAAAAATACAAAAAATTAGCTGGGCATGGTGGTGTATGCCTGTGGTCTTAGCTACTAGGGAGGCTGAGGTGGGAGGATCACCTGAGCCTGAGAAGTGGAGGCTGCAGTGAGCCATTATTGTGACACTGCATTCCAGCCTGTGTGACAGGAGTGAGACCCTGTCTCAAGTAACAAATATATATATGAGTAATTCAGCCAAAAGAGAGAGCATAACAAAACATAAAAATAAAATAAAATAAAAAACCAGTACTCTCCATGTGCATGTGTTTCCTTCATACCATGTTTTTTTAGAAAGAAAATGTCTACAACTTATTTTAATTATTTCAGTTCTGGTAATTCATAATTTTTGGAGAAATCAACTTCTCTGCTAACTCTATTTTTTTTAAATGCTACTTTAAGCTACTTTTTGTTCATTCTAAATTTGAGTATTTGCAAAAAATAGATTACTCATGGCACTCACCCATTTAGATGTCAAAAGAAGTTCTGTATGTCCACTAAACTAAAACATCCTAATCATTGGCTGTCAATCCTTGGAGGATTTGGCACTGCCTCATATTTGTTTATGACAGCTCGCAGAGGGCATGCTGTGAACTGCTTTTTCTCTGCTTAGGATCCAATTAGGAGCGACAAATGCAGGAGTTTTAATACCCCAAATACAAATGTGTGATATTAAGCATATATCTAGAGGTGAGGTCACTAACTTATTTTCTAGTGTTCAGCATTCTACAACAGGAGAGTTACGGTTTGCCTTGGCATTGTTAAGACTCTAGATCTGAAAGTCAAAATATTGCTTTGCAAAGTAAAAATGGGCCTTCAAAAGTGGGTTTGCCTGAAGGTGGCAAGAATGTGATTGGTTTCCGTGAAGAAAAAAAGAAAAAAATGCTTAAAATTTAAAAAAAAAAAAAGTTATTTGAGAATATTTAAGAAATGTGGTAAACATCTAGTGGCCCAGGAAGGTAACATTTCTATAAGTTGAAGAACTTTATTTAATTCTGATTGGAGGGTTTGTTGGCAGACATGTATAAAATGATTACAGAAAACAAACAGATTGAAAGAGACCTAAGAGGAAGATATAATCAGTGTTTCTATTCCTGCCAGTAAGCAACCAGCTCTTCCTTACTTGGGTGTGTTACACAGTCCTGTGATAGAGCAAGGAAAAACAATGGAAGACACAATCCTCCATTAGGAGTGATGGTAAAAATAACTTTGATAAACTGTGTACCTATGCAAGATGATTCTAGATAGGTGTGCTTTCTTATTGGGATGGAGTGCAGTCATTGAATGCAAATATTCATTCTTTTCACAATACTTTCCTGTGTCTCAAAAAAAAAAAAAAAGGTCTATAACTTCAGGTAGTAAAGGAAAAACATAATTTGGAGAAAACCAAAACATTTCATCTTATCACATTTTGTGAATATCGAATTTTGCGATTAGTGAATTTTATACAAGGTGATAATGTCATGACTATATATAAATGTTCATTTAAGACTGCTTATAAACTTGGAGTCTTTATATAATATGAGAAAGGCTTTTTAGAGGTATCTAAACTCCCCAGTTGAAATACCCCAGGTATTTTGCACTGAAGCTTAATATCCTGTTTGTAGCACAAATCCTTTAAAAATCATGGACTTCCCTTTACTTGTAAAGATAGTAGTTCTCTTTCTTGCCACTAGGCCACTGAGAATACTGATTACAGAGTTTATCACAGTACTTACTTAAGTGTTATCATTTCAGTCAACTCTCTGTTATTCATGAGCTGATTACCCAGGTGTTGGATTACCTCTTACTTCTTCTATTGCCTTTTTCCTTTACTTCCTGTCTCATCCCTATTCCCATGCTTGTTAGCATTTCTACGTATTGGTGAGCAACAGAAGGAAGGCGAAATGAAATGCCAGTCAATTTTATTACTTGTTAGCAGCCCTTATAAAGGTTTGGTGGAAGAGAAAAATTTAAAATAGTAGTTAAAATTAGATTTGGGGATTATCTATGGCTTTTATTTATTCATGTTTCCTCTTGTCTATTAGCATAATCTATGTCTACTGCATTGTACAATTATCTTGAATAAAAATGTGCTTTGAGTGAAGATAACCACAGTTTATTAATAAAGCTATGTATAGTTGGTAAAACACATTGGGAACTTTCATTATGGTGGTATAAATATACATGTAAAATATTATGATTAAAAGTGACTACTTAAATAATGTCGGTAGTATTTAATAATTGATGTTTGCAACACGAAGAAAGAACCAGCCAAAGAAGTATGCAATATTTAAGGTTTCCACCTGCAGATTTTCATATTTTCTAGTTTCTAGTGCTTCTTAAGCATTCAGGTCACTATCATTTCCAGTTTATAACATATCAAAATGGTTTAAGCTTAAGGCACTAGTAATATCATGTCCTTTTTCCATAGAAAATTCAACAGAGTGGTTGCTTACAGATTGTGTAATTCATTATCTGCATCATTATTTGCCCTCTACTGCTAAACTGGTAGAGTATTCCTACTTAGATACTTTAAGTGCCACTACACAGTATAGTGAGATACTCTATTGCAATGACACATAGCCCCCACCCCCCATACAAATTCCTAAACCTTTACAAGTGCCTATATTTCTTGTCTAAGAATATAAAGTTCTAGAGTTATTAACTTGGCAATCTCTCACCCCACATCCAGTAATGTCATATAATAACCATTACTCTTGCTACAGAGACAAAAAGCAACACTTTATGGATAGGCTATATTTCTAATCAACATTCAAGTTTTAAGGATCTTTATCTTACAGATTCCTTAAGAGAGTACATACACATGCCACCTCCTGGCAGAGGAACATTGACCTCTTGAATTAATATATGCCGAGTACAAGACACAGCTCTTTTGGAATTGTTTTGATGCCCCTAATATTGCTGATTTTCTCTATAATAATTGTTACAGGAAAAACAGTTGTCAGTAACAATTTACCTGAACCTCTCTGCATTTCCTTTCACATGGGATGAATAGGATAGCATGGCTGGGAGTATAGGAATTTTTACATGAGACAGCGAAGGAATGACGAAGAAAAAATGCAGAGTGAGCAGCTGCAAACTCCACAGACAAAGACAATGGGATAAATATGTGAATAATTATATTAACAAATACATGTGGTCATAGACGTGTATTGACATTAACCGCAATGTCAACAGATGTTCAGACTTAACCCATCATGTAAGTCATTCCTGTATAAAATGATTTCTGGCAAACCAAGAAGAGATATAAAATAAAGTAGATTGGAGGTAAAGCTATGAGGCCATAAGGTTGATGATCTTCATTCCATTGACTCACTTGAGGTAGAGTTTCTGCCGATTTTGGCAAAGGTGGATGGTATATATGGTTTATACACTGGGAAGAGAGCTATGCAGTATTTCTCTCTGAAATATACCTCAGACCAAACACTACTTCTCAAGCCCTACAATAAACATTGCCTGCAATCTCCAGCATCAGTTGGGAAAACATTGTGCTGTGTCTTGGTCCAATATGATGTTACTTGCCAAAAATTGTGTAGCCTTTCCAGATACGAATGCACTACTAGGAAAAGTAGTGGTTGTAGCAGATTATGAATCTAAGGGTCACGGGTAAAATAAAATGTAGTAAATTATGGCAGGCAAATTCTGCAATGCTAAGATTACAGAACTGTTTGAAGCACTCTTTCTTGACCCATTTGATAGATACCACGCATGTTTTATTCTCATATACTTGCTAGATTGACATGGAGTTGTTTGAATACTTGATCCAGAAAGTAAAATAACCTGAAGAATGGTAAAGTTCATTTAGTTCCTGGACTTTCATATGAACTGTATAATGATGGCTGGCATGGATTAATATTGCCTTCTTGGCAAAAGTATTTACGACCACTAAGGTGTTGCCACAGCCATACGAAGTGAAAGATCCAAAATAAAATTTACCACAGTGATGATCAGGGGAGCTTTAAAATCAAACATGCACAGAATAATATTTTTAAATTCTTAGGAATTGTGTGGCCTCAACAAACATCAATTTTGCTCAAATATTTGAGGACATTTTGCCAGATGCTCACTACAGGTCATTGTTAGTATTGTGAACTATCTAGTGACATCATGGGATGAAAGTTAAAAGAATAAAATTTGAATCAGTATGTTTTCTTCCTAACAGGTTGCATTGTTGGGATTCTGGATGATTACTTATTATTTACAGTTCATCAGTCTACCACCTGGAGAATTTGGATCTCAGCTAAGAGCTACTGCAATGCTTTGTTCTTGTTGGATTGCTCAGACCAGTGAGATAAAGTCTGGATGGCTACAAAATTTTCAGGCTAATTTATAGGGGAAGAATGGTCTTTGCTATCTTCCACTATTCTACTTTCAGTGACAAGTATGCCATTCATCAGTTTTGGTGGCTTCATCTTGTAAGGGATAGAAAAGATAAAGTACCTGAAGATAAATGCCTACCTTATCTAGTACATGATGAACTCTAAAGTTTTTCACTAGAATGACAAATGTCTGTTAGCTAGGGCCTACTCTGTCCGATTCACTACTGTATTCCCAGATTCTGTAACAGTGCCTGGCAAAAAGTGGTCTATTAAAAAACAAACAAATGAACCATTGAATGATGAAGAAACATTGAAGTCATAGTCACACAGGGGCATTAAAGAGTGTTGGGTTTCCTTAAAGTAGAACTCCCTATTTCAAAGGCACAATTTCTGTTCCTCCCGAATATATTGAAGGTGGTTTGAGCCAGAACACGTTTCTTTAAAAAATCAGCCAAGGGGCAGGTATCGTTTAGGAAGTTTCATTTGTGCTGAACTACTTTTTGTGTTTGATGTGTTTGTTTTGATGGTATATAGTCCAGTTTTTATTTTTTTTTCAGAGTAAGACAAAGCATATTAGAAATTAATGAAAACATAATTATTATATACTTGTAAAAACTATCCTTTCCTGAGAAGATTGTCTGTTATTACCAGAATACTAAAGCGAAGGAAAAAAAAGAACTGTATCACATACTTCCCTAAACAAAAACTGAAATATGGGCTCTACTTCATTGTCACAGATTTCACGGATTGGTTAGGCAAAATGCATGTAAATAACTTCAGCTTTGTTTTCTCAAGCAAATTGCTTGGCTGACTGAGTGGTGATTCTGTAATAGTCAAGATCCTTCAAGAACTATGTATGATTTTTCTTTGGTAGAAATAACTAACTGGAAAGACTGCAAAATCTTTATATTATAATGGTCTTCCATATTGACCTCCCATATTTTGATGAGAATGAACACATAACTGAATGCTACTGCAATTTATTATCAATGATATTTTTGAGCACTGTTATATTTAAGAAACAATGCTAACATTTAGCTGTAGAAACAGACATGTTGATGAATTTCTACAATGTAAATCATATTGTTCAAAACACTTAGCATATACTAATCGCAATGGAAACAGAGAGGAAGTAGCAATTAATTTTGGTCTAAGGACTCATGAGAGGTTCTAAGAGAAAAATCTTTCCCTTCGGAATGCTCATGAGAGGCTCTTAAGATTTTGTAAAGGCAACATAATTCAATTAGACAAACATTTATGAATGGCCATTATGCATAAGACACTAAGGTAATGTGCAAGGTACTTACTTGGGAAGTACAAAGAAGGGAAAATAAAGCACTCATTTTCATCAAATTGCATGGGATATAATGGGGAGGAAAGACATGTACAAATCTCATTATAGTACAGTAATGCTTAGAAGCCATGTAACAGTAAAGATGGGAAAATTAATTCTTACATTGACATGATGAACATTTTCTTATGGAATACTGATCTGTTCATTTATTCAGTGATTAATCATTTATGCAACAAACTGTAAGATAGTCATTGTTCTAGACTTAAGACTACGACAGACATAATGGAACTTACATTATAGTGTGAGAGATAATACAATAAACAGCTAACTAAACAAATAACTAAGAAACCATCCAATGACAAAGCATGCTATTCTGGAGAATAAATTTCTGTTTCAGAGATACATTATATTGAATTGTCAATTGAAAGTTTCTCTGAGGACGTAAGTCTTGAATTGCGCACTAATTGACAAGAAGCAAACCTTTTTAAATACCAGAAGGAAGAGTCTTCTGGGCAAAGGATGCAACTTGTCCAAAGGCTTAAGGAAGAAAGGGAAGAGGCTAATTTGGCTAAAGTAGAGCCAGAGAGAAGGGGAGGGTAGTCCAAGGGTAATATGAACGGTAGGAACAAAACAGATTACATAGGGCTTTATAGCTAGAATTAGGAGTTTATTTCAAGTGCTATAGAAAGACATTGGATAATTTTAACCAGATACTTTAAAGGAGTTTTTTTGCACCTCTAACGTATGTGGAGTAATAGAAAGACAAGGTTTTCTAGTTCTATGGTTACTTCAGTAGTCCAGGATAAATACCATTTTTTTTCAAAATTAGAATTGTCATGGTAGAGAAGGAAAGAAATTAATCAAGTCAGAATATTTTGGAGTTCCCCAGTTGAGTGGAGCATTGTGATTAGGTGATGAGAGAGTGGGGTACGCAATTCCAATCTTAAGAATTTCAATCAAATAAACAAGAAAAATAATGCTAAGAGAAAAAATGAAAGAGATAGTTTGGTTGAAAGCGGCTTGTCTTAGAAGTATGGCCAATGTTGATATGCACAAAGTAAGATTAGGTAAGGTTACATACATATCATGTGACTATTGGAAATCATGGATCATATGGATGAAAGAGGCAAGATTGCTGGAAGTGGCAGTGGGGAACTATACTATCAAGTACGGTAATTGAGCCTAAAATTGTGTGTTTCACTCTCAGTTTTACAATATAGGTCATTTGTTGTTCTATTTTCGATTATATACATTTAATTTCTATTAGAGAAAAGTTGGAAATTACAAAGTAATATAAATATTTAACAACTATAATCCTACAACCACAAAATGACCAATTAACATACTAATTTTGAATTTAGAATGCCTCATTTTTCTATTTAATCATATGATATTTCTTACACAAAATATATATTAGTATTTAATTTCTGATATTAATAATGAACACGTTAAAAGTTTTAAGAAAAAATATAACCATTATTAAGGCTAAAAACTGCTTGCCTATCTTACAAATAGGTTAGGGAACTGATGGGCTCATAAAATTGGGCGACTGAGGAAGGGTTCCATTGAGAAATAAAACAACATCCCTAGGATACACATACTAGCTGTTATTCTTCCGCAGGTCAGCAAGCAAGCCACATGGAAAGATGCCAGCAAGATGGCTGCACAAGCCCCACATCTTACACTCTCACCCCATGAAATCCACAAGAAAAATATATTTTTGGTGGCTACTACAAAAGTCATTCAATCACTGCCTTTTATTGTCTTTGATTGAATTAATGTCTCATCCTGATACAAGCACTATGACCAAAGTAATATAATTACCCTGATTGCTTTGGCATAAGTCATATGCTAAAATCCCAGGGAAGAATGTGAGAATTTATTCAGACATTTACTGAGAGTGGGGAAAAAGTAATATTTCTCACAATATTATGGGGATGCTTCTGCCATAAGAATGGTAAGTGGATTCTCGGCAATGAAACAACAATGGCAAATTTAGCAGAACTCCCAAACTGTGAGAAGTCACTGTGACACATTAATTTATTTTATTTTATTTTTAAAAATTAATTAATTATTAGTATTATTTTTGAGACAGAGTCTTGCTCTGCCGCCCAGGCTGGAGTGCATTGGCACAATCTCAGCTCACTACAACCTCTGCCTCCTGGGTTCAAGCGATTCTTCTGCCTCAGGTTCCCAAATAGCTGAGATTACAGGCACCTGCCACCACACTCAGCTCTTCTTTTTTTTTTTTTGTATTTTCAGTAGACATGGGGTTTCACTGTGTTAGCCAGGATGGTTTTGATCTCCTGACCTCGAGATCCGCCTGCCTAGGCCTCCCAAAGTGCTGGGATTACAGGCGTGAGCCACCGCACCTAGCCCATTAATTTATTTTTAATAGGTTATGGGTTATGGGTTAAGTTATGCTAACTTATAGAGCCCCTCTATCCTTAGTAGGGCCAGGAAAGAACAGCGAGTTTACTCTGGCTGGAAATGGTCTTGCACATTCAATACAGCATGACCAATGGCAATCATATTTTCTATGATTCCTGATGTATAGGAAAAAAAAAATAAGAAACACTATTCTACAATGCCAGAGAAAATATAAATTGTAAAACTGAATGCAAATGCTTCAAGCCCCTAGTCTACATAAAGGCAAAAAATATTAATTTGATTTAAAATATCGTTTTTTAAAATCAGCACTACATTTCAAATAAAGTGACCCTAGAATGGTAAAATATAAAGGATGGGCTAAAATATATTAGTCAAATGCAAACAATAAAAATAAAGTGCTCAGACAAAATTGATATCATACAAAGTAGAATTTAAAGAAAAAATACATTAAGTAAGATAGAGGAATAAATTTAATAATTAAAAAAAGTTCTAGTCACAATTAAAATGTAATTATATGAAAATCATTAACTTTTGCCTGTCTGATAAAATTACTTCAAAATATAGAAAATGTGTATTTTAAAAATACATGGAAACATTACAAACAACAAAAATGTATTAAAACATTTTATAAGTTTTTCAGTCTTTCAAAAATCAACAGGATCCACCATCGCCAAACTAACAAACAAAACTAATAGTCAACCTATAGAGAATTTAGTTCACATCACAAATAAAAAAATTTGAATGTTTATAAATACAACCCTATGCTCTTTTTTCAAGAGTCCAGAGATAGTTTACAGAATTATTTTCAAAGCAATCTAGAAAAATGTTTGTCTATTTCAATGATTTTTATTTAAATGTGAGGTTTTTAAATTATAAGTTTATTAATTTATAAAATTAGAATTGTTATAAAAATTATCAGAAAATAAAATGATGGTGGTATGATATGATGTTACTTAAAATGGCAGAGTAGGGAACTCCAAAACTCTATCCCTCCACTAAAACAACTATTACTGGGTAAAACAAAAACAAAAACAAAAACAAAAACAAAACAAAACAAAACAAAACACCTGCCTGAATAACCTTTTTCAAAACTCTGGAATCAAATCATTCCCCAGCACATCAGTGACTGCAAACATAGCTGTCAAATTTCTCATAAAACTTGTTGGTAGTGAAGGAAGCAATAGAGGACCTTATCCTCAAAGTGTTGAAATAGTGTGTTTTGATATGTCTGGTGGCTCTCTGAAAACTAAGCTCAAGAGCTTGCTTTTGCTTTGCCTACCTTGGAATTTTTCAGGATGAACAGGCTTCTCAGGTGACATTTGTCAAAGGCATAAGAAGAAACAAACGAGGTGCAGCTGCCTGTGACAGACAGTAACCATTGGCACAAGTAGTATACAAAATGAATAGCCTAGGAAGGAAAAGTGTGGGAAAGGAGACACATGGAGGAATAAGGACTGAATAAGGGTTTTGAAAAGCTCCCATATAGGCCAGGTGTGGTGGCTCATGCCTAAAAACCTGGCACTTTGGGATGCCAAGGTGGGCAGATCACGAGTTCAGGAGTTCGAGACCAGTCTGGCCAACATAGTGAAATCCTATCTCTACAAAAAATACAAAAAATTAGCCAGGTGTGGTTCTGTGTGCCTGTAATCCCAGCTACTTGGGAGGCTGAGGCAGGAGAATCACATGAACCCAGGAGGTGGAGGTTGCAGTGAGTCAAGCTCACACCATTGCACTCCAACCTGGGTAACAATGTGTGACTCCATCTCAAAAAAAAGAAAAAAAAAAACTCCCACTTAACCAGGGAATCTAAAAATCCATGTGCACATACAGTGTAAGGTCAGTAAAGACTACTAAGACCATAAATTTTTACCACTGGTTGACAATTAGACTACATGCAAACAGGAAGTGATGGCTAAGTTAGAGTTGTAAACATCCTGGTTAAGCATTGAAGGAGTGTCCCAACGTGGAGAAAATCTGAAATGACAGGGAGAGATTAAGAAAAAAAAAAAAACTCCAAGAATGTAAGGGCATTTCTGTCAAATCACTAGCTGAGCCATTACTCTAAGAAAGACAGACTTTGTGGCCACTCACAAAGAATGCAGTCTTCTCAAAGGTAATTTAGAAAAGTTATTAAACAATAAACCATAATAAGCAGCAACAGTAAACCCTGAGGGTTAGGAGAATCTTCTTTCAAGATTTATTACACATAATGTTCAAAATGTCTAGTTTAAGAAATATATGAGACATGTAATTAAATAAAAATATGTGGCTTATTCACAGGAAAAAAGGAAATAAATACAAATTGTCTCAGAGAAAACTCAGATATTGGAAACCATTAAATTAATTTCCTTAAATAAGCCCAGAGAGCTAAATGAACCCATGAACAAAGAACTGAATAAGAAGAATGATGCCTTAGCAAATGAAGAAAAACAACAGAGATAGAAATTATAAAAAGGAAACAAAAATTCCAAAGCGGAAATTTATAACTTATGTGAAAATAATCACTAATAGATATCAACAACAAATTTGAACAGTAATAAGAAAAAAAAAATCAGAGATCTTGATGAAAGGCCAATTGAGATTATCTGGTTTAAAGAGTAAAAAGAAAAGGAAGAATGAAGAAAAATAAAAGCCTACGAGACTTGTGGGACACCATCAAGTGTACCAACATATTTATAATAGCAGTCCTAGAGAAGAGGAGATATGGGAAAAGACAAAAAGAACATTTGAAGAAATAATAGCCTAAAACTTCCCAAATTTGATGGAAGACATACATCTACACGTACAAATAGTCCAACTAATAATGACAAATACCAACAAATTTATAATAGCAGTCCCAGAGAAGAGGGGAGAAAGAAAAAGACAAAAAGAACATTTGAAGAAATAATGACCTAAAACTTCCTGAATTTTATGGAAGACATACACCTACACATATAAATAGGCCCACTAACTCTAAAATAAACTCAAAAATAAACACTGCAACACATTACAATCAAATTATTGAAAGACAAAGAAAGAAATTTGACAGCAGAAAGCAAAGTAAGTCATATAAAAGGCATCCTCTGTTTCATGCAAGATGGCAGAATGGAAAGCCACAGACTTTGGTGTTCCCCACAGAGACAATGACTTAAAAACAATATGCAACCCAAAAGCCTTCATGAGAATTCCAGAAACCAATTAAGAAGATGCAGTACCGCAGTGTAATGGTTAATATTGAGTGTCAACTTGATTGGATTGAAGAATTCAAAGAATGCAAAGTAATGTTCCCGAGTGTGTCTGTGAGGGTGTCGCCAAAAGAGACTAACGTTTCAGTCAATGGACTAGGAGAGGCAGACCCACCCTCAATCTGGGTGGGCACAATCTAATCAGCTGCCAGCATGGCTAAAAGCAGGTAGAAGAATGTGGAAGGGCTAGACTGGCTGTCTTCTGGCTTCCCTTTGTCCCGTGCTGGGTGCCTCCTGCCCTCGAACATCAGACTCTGAATTATTCAGCTTGTGAACTCTTGGACTTACACCAGTGATTTGCCAGGGGCTTTCAGGCCTTTGGCCAGAAACTGAAGGCTGCACTATTGGCTTCCCTGTTTTTGAGGCTTTGGAACTCAGACTGGCTTCCTGGCTCCTCAGTTTGCAGATTGCCTATTGTGGGAGTTCACCTTGTGATTCTGTGAGTCAGTTCTCCTAATAAACTCCTCTTCATATATTCATCTACCTTATTAGTTCTGTCCCTTTAGAGAACCCTGACTAATATATCCAGACAAGCACAAAGCAAACAATAGCCACATTAAATTAACAGGTAAGAAAAGCTATTTTATTTTATCCACAATTGTCCCTCCTGCAAGCTGACACAGCTCAGCAAAATTGGGTGAAAACTTCTAATACATGACTTCGAACTTAGGAAGGAAAAAAGAAGAACCAAAGTTACATTCAGTGCTGAAACGGTTCCTGCAAGTTGAAATTAAAAGACACTAGAGAATACTTGAAGCGATATCAATAAACAAAGATCTCAGTAAAAGTAAATATACGAGAAATTATAAAAGCTAGTATTATTGTAAAATGGGTTTGTAAATCTACTTTATATTTTCTACATAATTAAAGAGATTAATGCATTTTTTATTTTTTTATTTTTTTTAAATTATACTTTAAGTTCTAGGGTATGTGTGCACAACGTGCAGGTTTGTTACATATGTATACTTGTGCCATGTTGGTGTGCTGCACTCATCAACTCGTCAGTACCCATCAACTCGTCATTTATATCAGGTATAACTCCCAATGCCATTCCTTCCCTCTCCCCCCTCCCCATAATAGGTCCTCTTAAAAGCAGTATTATTATAACTTTGATTTATAACTCTACATTTTATTTTGTACACAATTTAAGAGACTAATGCATTTTAAAAATTGTTGGTTTATGTTTTGGACACACAATATAATTTTGTGACATCAGCAACTGTAAGAAGTGGTGAAAGGGATGTAAAGGGGCAAATATTCTGTATATATTGAAGTTAAGCAGGTATAAATCCAAATTAGTGTGTTTTAGCTTTAGAATTTTAAACCTAATTCCTATGTTAGCCACACAAAAGATAGCTACAGAATATACACAAAAGATAATGAAAAAGAAATTTGACTGTTTCACTACAAAAAAAAAATTTAAATAAAAACAAAGGAAAAGAGTATGGCAGGAAATTCAGACAAGAAAGCTATAAGTCTTGCAGGAAACACACTTTAAAATGACAGAATTAAGTTTAGCTTTTATAGGCAGCCATAGAAAAAAAGAAAATGTTGACATATGCTACAACATGATAAATCTTGAGGACATTAGGTTAAGCAAAATAAGCTACTCACACACACACACACACACACAAATACTGCACGATTCTAGTTGTATGTAGTACTTAGTGTAATTAAAATCATACAAAAAGAAAGTAGAATGGTGGTCACCAAGGGCCATCGGAAGGGAGTAATGAGAAGTAATTTTTGACGGGATATAGAATTTCAGTCTTGCAAAATGAAATGAGATCTGGAGATAACTGTTTGATAATGAAGGCACAACAATATGAATGCACTTAATATTCTTGGACTGTACTTAAAAATGGTTAAAAGAATACATTTTATGTTATGTGTGTTTTACCACATTAAACGAGAAAAAAAAATCACACCAACTAGGACGAGAAGTAAATTACCTTAACATAATAAAGACCATATATGAAAAATGCATAGCTAGCATCACACTCAATGGTGAAAAGTGAAAGCTTTTTCTCTAAGTTAAGGAATAAAGCAAGAATATTCATTCTGTGTTCTGTTAAACTCAGAACTGAAAGTCCTAGCCTCAGCAATTAAGCAAGGGGGGAAAAAAAGACCCACATCTAAAAGGGAGAAGTAAAATTATCTTTGCTTACAGATATAATCTCATATACAGAAAACACTAAAGACTCAACAAAAATATTGTTAGAACTAATAATTTCAGCAAAGCTGCAGGATACAAAATCAATAGACAAAAAATCAGTTGCATTTCTATAGACTACAAAATAATAATCTGAAAAGAAAATTAAGAAAACAATTCAATTTACAATAGTATCAAAAATAATAAATTACTTAGGTATAAACTTAACCAAAAAAGCAAAAGACTTGCACACTAAAAGCTAAAAAATATTGCTGAAATAATAAGAAGAGAATAAAGCTATAAGACATTTCATGTTCATGGAGTGCAAGACTTAATATTGCTAAAATGTTCATGGTACCCAAAGTCATCTGCAGATTCAATGTAATCTCTATCAAAATCCCAACAGCATATTTTAGAGAAATGGAGAAAAAATTCTAAAATTCCTGTGAAATCTCAAAAGGCCTCCAATAGCGAAAACAATTTTAATAAAAACAAAGCTGGAGGGCTCATACTCCCTGATTTCAAAACGTATCAAAAAGTGGTAATAATTGACACACTATGGTGTTTTGCAAACTCACATGTAAAAGAATAAAGTTGAACCTTTACCTTACACCATATATTAATACAAAAATTATCTCAAATATATCAAAAAGATATCTCAAATCTGATACATCTTTAGTATCAGATTAAAGATATATTTGTTAAGACATGAGACTGTAAAACTCCTAGGAGAAAACATAAAAGAAAAGCTTCATGACATTGGATTTTGCAATGATATCTTGGATATGACACCAGAAACATAGGCAACAAAGGCAAAAATAAGCAAGTGGGACTACATCAAGCTTAAAAACTCTTTTATAGCAATTGTAATAATCAAAGGGCTAAAAAGTAACCTAAGGAATGGGAGAAAATATTTACAAACCAAATACCTAATAAAGGGTTAATGCGTAAGGAACTCCTACAAGTCCACAACAATAACAAAAGTCAAATAACTAAAAAAATTGTCAAATGACTTGAATTGTCATTTCCCCAGAGAAAATATGTAAGTGACCATTAACCTTACGGAAAGATGTTCAACATCACTAATCATCAGGAAAATGCAAGTTGAAACCATAATGAGATATGATCCCACATATCTTTTTATTAAAAAAAGTAAGTTATGGTGAGGATAAGGAGAAATTGGAAACTTTGTGCACCGTTGGTGACAATGTAAAATGACACAGCCATTATGGATAACAGCATGGATATTCCTCAAAAAAATCAAAATAAAGTTATTATATAATCCTGCAATTCCTTTTTTGTGTATATATCCAAAAGAATCGATAAAAACAGCTTGAGGGATGATTTGTATACGAATGTTCACTGCAGCATTATTCATAAAAGCCATAAACTGAAAGCAACCTAAATGTCAATCAATGGATGAATTAAAGATGTGATAGTTACGTACAATGGAATACTATCCAGCTTTAAAAGTAACGGAATACTATCCAGCTTTAAAAGTAATGGAATTCTGTCATATGCTACAACATGGATAAACATCGAGGACATTATGCAAAGTGAAATAAGCCTGTCACAAAAAAGAGAAATACTGTTTGATTCTAACTACATGAGTTAACTAAAGTAGTCAAACTCCTAGAATCAGAAAGTGGAACAGTTATTCCCAGGGAAAGAAGAGAGGAAGAAGGGAGTTGTTCAATGATCACAGAGTTTCAGTTTTGAAAGATAAAAATTTATAGAGATCTGTTGTGCAACAGTTTGTATCTAGTTAACACTATTGAATTGCATACTTAAAATGGCTAAGACAGCAAATTGTATATGTTTTTTACCTCAATTAAAAAAGGCATTCTTAGTAAGATTAACAGAAAAAATAAACGTGTTTACAAAAAGTAAAGAAGGACATTTTATGTTGGTGAAAGAGGTAATATATATAAAAGACTTAACAATTGTAAACATATATGCATGTAACAACAGAATCCTAAATCATATGCAGCCAAAACTGAAAGAATCGAAGAGAGAAATAGGTTGTTCAATAATAATAGTTGGATGACTCAGTGTTGTACTTTCAATTATAACTAGAAAAAACTAGACAGGGATCAATATGGAAATAGAAGACTGAACAATATTCCACACCAAGAACAGCAGGATAAACATTGTTCTCAAGTGCACATGAAACATATTTTGGGACATGTCATATAATATTATGGCATATTGATATTGTTTTTAAAATGGAAAATAACAAGGGCTGGCAAGGACATGGAGAAATTTGAACCCTAATGCATTGCTAGTGAGAATGTAAAATGGTACAGGTGCTGCAGAAAATAGTCCCATGATTCCATAAGAAGTTAAACATAAAATTAATATGTGACCCAGCATTTCCACTCCTGGGTATATAACCCAAAGAATTAAAAACTGGTGTATTAGCCAGAATTCTGAAGAGAAACAGAACCAACAGGATATATAGCTAGTTATATAAAAAATAATTTATTACGGTAATTGGTTCATATGATTATAGAGGCTAAGATGTCTCATATTATGATGTCTGCAAGCTGAAGAACCAGGAAGGTGAGTGTTGTTATTCAATATGATTAGGGGCCTGAGAACCAGGGAAGCCAATGGTATTCGTCTCTGGACTAATGGTATTCATCCCTGAGAACCAGGGAAGCCAATGGTATTCGTCTCTGGACTAATGGTATTCGTCCCTGAGAACCAGGGAAGGCAATGGTTTTCGTCTAGAAGGTCCAAGAATTGGAGTTCTAGTGTCTGAGACAGAAGATGAGTGCCCAAGCTCCAGAAGAAAGAGAAAATTCGTCTTTCCTCTGCCTTTTTTGTTCTATACACGCCCTCAACGGATTAAATGACTCCCATTCCCATTGATGAGGGCGGATCTTCCTTTTCAGTGCCAATCTCTTCCAGAAACACTCCCATAACATAATGAGAAATAGTGCTTTACCAGCTATCTGGATATCTTTTAACTCAGTCAAGTTGCCACCAAAAATAACAGCTGTTCAGATCACAACAGCTGTTCAGATAAAAATACGTACACAAATGCTTATAACGGTACTTTTTACAATAGCTACAAAGTGGAAACAACTTAAAGGTTCATCACCTGAGGAACAGATAAACAGAATGTGGTACATCCATACAATGGAATGCTATTCAGCCATGAAAAACTGATCCCTGATACAGTATGGATGAATGTTGAAAATATTATGCTAAGTGAAAAGAAAGTTAAAAAAAAAAAAAAGGTCACACACATGTAATGTAATGTGAAATATGTATAAAAAGTCAATCCATAAAGACCAAAAACACAAGTTTAATGGATATTCAGCCTCCTTTGTGGGTGATGAAAATGTTCTGGACCCATTTAGTGGTGATGGTCACATAATATTCTGTCTGCACTAAATGTTTCAGAATCATACATATTAAAGTGATTAAGATGATGAATATTATGCAAATTTTACCAAAAAAAAGTGTTGGGAGAAATTTTATCTTTAAAAGGCAAATTTATGAAATATAAAATTAAAAATTTGAGTCCCATAATATATGATTCACTAGCATCTATATCAAATTTGGTATACTATACTTTTTTCAGTTGCATATAAAATATGTATATATATATTAATATTCTGGCATAAATCATATAAAATTTTATCCAAATTTACATTCTTTGATCAAAATGCCAAAAGTATTGAAAATATTTTTAAATAAAAACTTCATGAACTCATTAAAAACAATAATTTGACGGAAGGAGAGAAAACAAAAACTAAAAACATATACAGCCTATTTTAAAAAGACTAAGTAATTAAAAGGGAAAGAATTCGGAGAATAGGATAATTCTTTAACAAAAATTGGTGAGAAAGATATTTTCATATTAGTTAATATTATTTAATCTAGTGTAATAAATATGGTTTTATAGTTGTTCCTATGTTGTGTGTATGCATATGCTGTTTTCCATATGAATTTTGCTATAAATAATGTACAGAAGATAGTACTCTAAAATTACCTATGCTGCAAAGTTTCCAATGTTAACAAATGAAGAATGTTTACATTTAATATCTTACTTTTGTCTAAGTACATCCAAATTTACCCTCTTACTGTGCTGCATCATTAAAGTGCATTTCCAAGATTCAGCAAATAAAAATTTGGGTAGAATAAAAATGTAGATGATATAAAAATTATTATTTCAATTAAACGGGAAAATCGGATGAATGCTTAGCCTTGGACCACACTTTAGAATGGTACTCAAATCACCTCATACATCACCTTGAGGACAGCCAAGTGAGGAAAATACTGGGGAAAACATTTGAATGTAAATTGGGTCCGTCTATAATTTATATTTCACAGTCTTAAGAGAAATACTGAAAATGTTATTTCTATTTCAGTATTACCAAATTCACTGCACAAGGTTTAATGAGTTTAGGATAACTTTAAATTTTAGAAAATGCAATTTTGGCATTTTGTTTTAAACCTTATCATAGAATTTAAAGTAAATATTATTTTATTTAGTTTGCACTTTTTCCTTAAGACACATAAATCCAAGATATCCAAGTAAAAGTCCCAGTTCTTCAGCCTCATAAGATGTCTTATTTTAAAATACCTCAATGCCTAGGAGACAGAGCGAGACTCCATTTCAAGAAAAAAACAACAAAACCCCTTAATGCCCTATTTGTGCCCTGTGGAAATTCTAGAAGACTCTTAACATGTTGAAAGAAATGTAGTTGTATGAGAAAAATTAAAGGTTCTATTTGTCTTCATCTGCCCTGCAGTCTCCTTTTCCAAACTGCAGCCTATGTTCTTGACCACCCTTCTTGGTCCCGCAGTTATTTGTCATCTCATCTTGACCACCATTTTATTGTATTTGTCATATTCCATAGCACCTTTAATAGAGATCTGTTCACGTGATCATCTTTTACTAAAGATTTGGAGCACACTGCCGAAAAGGAGATGACTAACAGTTAAATACTGACTATCACTGTTCTTGTGATATTCCTTGTACAGTCTTTGATACATTACCCTGGCTCTCCTAAGCCTTGGACACTCTTCAGAGTCATAGAACCGCTTGCTACAAAGCTATCCAAAGAAACTTATAGTTTCTTTTACTTATTCTGCCTACAAATTCAACTCTAACTTTACTTTGTCTATGTTTGCCCTGAGGTTAAGGGTGTGGGAGTGGCAGTGCTCACTGTTATATACTCAAGTGTCCTTTAAAGTGCTTTGCTAAAGGAACAACTCTCTCTCCCAAGATGAATTACGACACATCTAGGTGGCTACCAATTGTTTTCTTAAATGTATATTAAAGAGTTGTTTTTACCCTTTCCCATTATAAGGGCAGATAGCCTTAATTTAAAGTTTTAATGTCTTTTCCTTCACTTCAAATTAATTAATCCTTCCGGAGGAATAACATATACTTTAGAAAAAGAGACTTTTGCCGGGCGCGGTGGCTCATGCCTGTAATCTCAGCACTTTGGGAGGCCGAGGTGGGTGGATCATGAGGTCAGGAGATTGAGACCATCCTGGGTAACACGGTGAAACCCCGTCTCTACTAAAAAATACAAAGAAATTAGCCGGGCGTGGTGGTGGGCGCCTGTAGTCCCAGCTACTTGGGAGGCTGAGGCAGGAGAATGGCGTGAACCCGGGAGGCGGA
>NW_012101543.1:961472-969052 GCF_000951045.1 Mandrillus leucophaeus | reverse complement strand
GGGAGGCTGAGGCAGGAGAATGGCGTGAACCCGGGAGGCGGAGCTTGTAGTGAGACGAGAGCAGCCACTGCACTCCAGCCTGTGCAACACAGCAAGACTCCCTCTCAAAAAAAAAAGAAGACTTTTGTATTTGCCTTCAATTACCAAAAAAAAAAAGAAAGAAAGAAAGAAAGAAAGAAAAAATCCCCATTGAGCTATCATATTTTCTAGCCCACAAATTAAATGTATTTTTTAAAAAATTAGAAAAGCAATACATGTTATTGGAAGAAGAAAACATACAACAAAAACAGAATTAAGAAATAAGTCACTCTGATACTGATAGCTAGTGCCTTTATCGGCATTCTCAAAGGCAGCTACTATTATCAATTTCTTGTATATGTCTAGATATTCTAGATATATACATTTATTTACATCACCTAAAATTTTTAATAAGCTTTACATAGTGTTTTCCTTCACTTTTTTTTTTTTTTTTTTGGTTTTTTTGCTTAGCCTTGTATTTTCACTGTAATTGCATATAAATATTACAGCTCAAATGATTGATACAGCCATAGATTATTCATTCATATGAATACAGTGTGATTTATTTAGTTAGTCTTCTACAGACTTACTTTGTCATTGTTCCTGGCATATTGCTACTATACACAGCAAAACAATATAAGTCCTACATACGTTGAGCACATGTACCATTAGAACTGCAAGATAACCCTAGAAGTAGATTGTTGGTTTAAAACAAAAGTACATTTTACATTTAGTTATACAATGCAAATAAATCTTTCAATGATTTTTTTTTACCAACTTACATTCAATCACTATGCTCATTTCTGAGGATACAATAGAAATAATAGCTATCCTTTTGCAGCTCCTAAAAGGCAACAAATGAAGGGATTAAGAGAATGTACTCTCAATGTAATGCTTGAAATTGAATTGTCTCTGCTATTTTGTGACCTTGAACAATGTACTTAAGTTTTTCTGTACCTTAGATGGTTTTCATTCATATAGTGGTATTATTAATAATAGAACTTACTTTTTAGGTTGCTACAAGAATTATAATTAAATAACGTGTAAAGTACATTAAAACAACGCATGGAACCTAGTAAATATCTAATACAAATTAGCTATTATTAACCCAATCTAGCGCAGAGACAGACAAATCAAATAAACACAGGAACATATAAAGTTGACACTGTTATAATCATTTTGAAGGAGAGTCATTCGTTGATTTCAGAGCCTGCAGTATGAATCTTACTAGGTCACAAAAGTCAGAGAAAGATTTTTGAAAAGTGATCGATGATTCATTTGAGATCTGAAGAATGAGTCAGAGTTAACCAGGTGAAGAACTGCAAGAACATTCTGGGGGAAGAAAATTCTGTCCAAAGGTCTGTGTCAGGGGAGCAATTGCCAGTATAGGGAAGTGGCTAAAAGAGAGCCACTTCGTTGAAGAGGAGAAACACACAAGTGGGAGTTGTCTCAGATGAACCTGGGGAAGTAGGCAGAGTATGATCACATATTTATTTTTGTCTTAATGGAAATCTATTGAAAAGTTTTAAGAGTGGGAAAAATCAGGGGAGATTATATGGTGACATAATCAGATTTATTCATGGAAACATTATTCTTTATGTACATGGAGAATAAGTTAGAAGGTGATCAGTGAAGATGAAGGTGGACTGGTTGGAAGGTAATTATATTAACGAAAGTGAGAGATAATGGTGGTTGGGATTAAATCAACATGGTAGATGTGCAGAAATGAATGAATTTTTTGAATGAATCGGCAAGCTTTGGCAATGGGTGGTTTACGAGGTTAATAAAAAGTGAGGAGTAATTTTCAAGGATGTAAATTTTAAAAACTAGTCTTGGCCAAGTGCAGTGGCTCACGCCTGTAATCCCAGCACTTTGGGAGGCCGAGGCAGGCAGATTACTTAAGGTCAGGAGTCTAAGACCAGCCTGGCCAATATGGTGAAACCCCGTCTCTACTAAAAATACAAAAATTAGCCTGGTGTGGTGTTAGGCTCCTGTAATCCCAGCTACTTGGGTGGCTGAGGCAGGAGAATCATTTGAATCTGGGAGGCGGAGGTTGCAGTGAGCTGAGATCATACCGCTGCACTCCAGCCTGGGTGACAGAGCAAGACTATCTCAAAAACAAACAAACAAAAAACAAACAAACAAACAAACAAAAAATGAATGTAGAATCTGACATAGCACAGGCATTCAACCGTTTTCGATTTTCCTTTCCCTCTCCGACATCTCTGCTTTTTTACAGTACATGTAGAATCAACTCAATTTTCAGACACACATATTTGTTTTATTTTTAACTTGTAAGCTTTTGTGTTACAATATTATTATTATTATTTAGACTAAGTGTGTTTTAATATAGCCAGGAATATATTTCTAGTTAAGATATTTCCTAATGATGTGTTGAAGCAGTAATCTCCTAATTTCTGACATACCAGAAATCTTGTCTTCTGAAGTTATGGCAACCTATGGTAATCTCAAATTATTTATTATATCCCTGTAGTATATAAGATGCAACAACTCTAATTAAAAACTATGGCACTGGGTGCGGTGGCTCACGCCTGTAATCCCAGCACTTTGGGAGGCTGAGGCGGGTGGATTGCCTGAGCTCAGGAGTTCAAGGCCAGCCTGAGCAACACGGTGTACTAAAACACAAAAAATTAGCTGGGCTTGGTGGTGTGTGCCTGTAGTGCCAGCTACTCGGGAGGCTGAGGCAGGAGAACGGTTTGAACCCGAGAAGCGGAGGTTGCAATGAGCCAAGATCACACCACTGCACTCCAGCATGAATGACAGAGTGAGATTCCATCTCCAAAAAAATTAAAAACATTATTGACAAATGGAAATAGAAAAAATCTTGACAAAAATAATAATATCAATAACAGTACATCATTGTTATATAAGCCAGAAACAGTCTTCTATGATCATCAGATGTATCCTCTTAGCTATTTCTAATGGAACTCTATGGGGCACATATTATTATTCCCATTTTATACATAAGAAAATGGAGGTACAGTAAAACCACTTAAGTTGTAGGAAACTTCACTGTGCTCATAAGTGGTGGCACTGGGATTTAAGCCCATGTCTTTGCACTTGCACTCCAATAAGAAGTTTGAAAGCTTTATTTTAAAAACCACTCTCCTAAATTCTGGTAACATCATTTACTAGCCGTATAACCTTGTGCCTTCCCATCCTAAAGTTTCACACAGTAACTATAGATAAGACAATTTATAAAAAGCATTAAGAAAATACCTGTCATGTGGTACATGTTAGCTATAAATAAAATTAAAATGTCCAAGAATTATATTTATTTTTGTCATTACTTAAATTTGCTTATTCACTTGAAAATCTGTTTAGATTTTCTCACTACCAATATTTTACATTAACACATTTCCTTTATATTAGGACATTTGGAATAAGGTTGTATTGGGGATGAGTAATTTCTAAACAATACATAGTGCATAAAACTAAGTTTGCAAAATTTAACTTCACAAAATTCAGCACTGAAATAAGCAACTGAATGAAAACTCCCAGTTCCCTGAATCAATAAATGTTTGTAGATCTCTTTAATTTTTGGAGCATAGTTTGTTCACGTTCAACAAAAGAATTTGGATGCTTGAGAGAAAGGTGATTTAGACTGCATTTATATGCAGAACTAGTTCAATTATTATGAGGGTCAAGTCATTCAAAACCCAGTTTTGACATAACCTAGATAGCTAAAGTAGTCTTCTTTAAGATGAGTATGGCTTGAGACCTTAAATATTCATCATTAATAAAAATTCCATGACATTTTTCAGAAGAACATTTGCCCAGGTCATTTGACCAGATGCCAAGTTAAATCATTAAGGCATGGCCAACTGCCATTTCATTTTTCTTTTTTTTCTTAATATCATAGATGTTTTTTAATTTAAAGGAACCTTAGATATCATATTCCTTGAGCACAGAATTTACAAGTGAGTATCAGAATCTCAGAAAGTGCCTTCTGAAGTCTTTAAAAACAAATTCTTTCTGGTATAGGGATATGGTTTTAGAGAAGAGTGTTTCTGAGTTTTTAATACTTAAATTTTGGATAAAATTTCCCATTTAAAAATCTTCTAATGAATACGCCAGAGCCATTTTGCTTGTTGTTTTGTTGTTGTTGGATTGCTGGTTGCTGCTGTTATTTTTAATGAGTAAAGATTAAATCGCAATCCATTTCATAGGGTTACTTTGTTGATTTTCTATTTTATCGCAATTTCACAGAAAGAAATGAAGCATAATTTCTTACTTATCCACACATTTTAATAACTTTTGCCATTTCTCATTAACTGAATGTAGGGTGAATCTTTTCCAATCTGTTTCAGAATATAACAAAGATGGGCTTTGTTTCACATCCCACATAGTACACATTTGTGTTTTGCTATTATAATAGTTTTTTTTTTATGTTACCTCATCAGTTGTGATAGTTTGCCTATTGAAGAAAATTAGTGATACTGAATTGGAATGGTGACTTGATACAATTTTAAAAATTCAACCAGAATTAAGGAATGATTTTAGTAAAGAAGTGAAAATGAAGATTGACTTTGAAAACATACTATTAATAAATTCTCTCTATCTCATATGTTAATTTAATATATCTTTCTTGCAATAATAAGACATATGCTTATCATCTAGTGGTAAATTGTCTCTTAGTTTTCTCCCATCTACATTTTATGATTTTCATATATTGAATCTTCATTGTACAGACAGATGCCTACCAAGTGTTGCTTCTCAATATTCATGTTTAAAATGTGATGTTTCTATTCAGCTACATGAAATAGGACCTGGTGAAGTTCTACTCATCTTTAAGGACTCAGATAATATTTTAATCCTTTTCTCATTTCTTCTCCAATTCACAAAAGTAATCTTTCCTACCACAGATTACCTTAGAACTTTATGAATATCTATTTATCACAGATTATTTTATAATAATAATAGAGCTAAGATTTATTGAATACTTATAATGCCAGCCACCGTTATAGGTGCATTCAGTGTACTATTTTATTTGTTTTTCATTGCTCTGATGAGAGGCTTAATTTCTATAGTTTTCAATCAATTGTTGTCATTTATTCCTTTAACAAGAACAACACATGTTCATGTATGTGCGTGACTGTCATACTAGGCATTTATGAGGCTTTGGGACTGCACACAAAGATTTTTAAGTAAAATAATAGGGTTCCAACAAAGAGCACATTTATATAAACTATATAATGGCACAGGACAGTAAATGCCACAACGAAGGTGAGTATAAAACGTTGTGGCTTGGTGGCAAGGTCCGCAGCGTTTATGCAGTATCTATTATATGCCATTACTTTATCGAGTTTAACTCTTAAGTTTCTTAACTGTACTAGGAGATAAACATCATTAGTCTTCTTTTTGATGAAGATATTGTGATTAGAGAAGTTAAATAATTTTACAAAGTCATATGACTAGTAAGTGGAGAATAAAAAATAAAATCTAAGTCTTTGTGATTGTATTATATCAATTGGATTATTGGCTTGAGATGATTGAGGGAGGCTCCAAGAAAGATAATGTGGGATTCTAAGAATAAGAAAGGAGGGGAAGAACATTCTCAGAAGATTGAATATTCCATGTCAAGTTCAGGCTCTAAATCTATTGTGAGCCTGAATTAGAACTGAGACAACTCCCTTCTGTGGACTTAATGTGGCTGAAGTCTTGCCTTTTAGGAAAACTACTTGAGTAAGTTAAAACAATCAAGATACGAGTTCTATAGATCTGTTTTTCACCTTATTTTACATATACACACACACACATATACAGACATACATATATGTGTATGTCTCTGTGTGTGTGTTAATATAGGCAAAACTCTTCTCAACTTCCACGATTATAATTTCTTTAGTGAACTAAAAGTTAGCAAATAGGTCAAATGGTTAATGAATTTTTCAAAAGCTTCTAATTTGCCCTTTACTTGCAAATAAGTCATTAAAAGAATATGATTTCTTGTATACTGATGATCAGGATTTATTACAGTAAAACAAATTTGCTAATATGTACAGCTTTGCTCAATCTTTGTTGACTGCTTTGTAAAGCATGTGTTGTTTATTGATTTATTTTTTAACACATAGACCAGACAAACATACACATGTATTTCTACAACAAAAATAGATGCCAAACACACTGTTACTTTGCTTTCCACCAGAAAAATTACATTTTAGTAAATGAACCAAAAGACCCAATGTTAAAAATAATGATGATAATATGGCTGTAATTAACATGAAGAAGGAGAGAGCATTTTAAAACCTATATAATTAACTACTCAAGGATTTGTCTTCGAACACTGAAAATATCCAATGATATGCCTTTTTGAAAGTGAACCTTTAAGGCTTGAAATGTAAGAACCAGAGAATACCAAATATGGGTCACTTCCGGGTTTTATATTGGCAATTATAAAACAAAATTGAACTATACATAGGTAAAGTATATACAATTAATTGTATAAAGTTTATTTTATTTTATAAAGTTAACTCTGATTTCCATTTACTCATTCCCTCAACAAGTATTTATGAAGTTGTAGATATAACAGTAATATTATTATTAATAACATTCATAATTGGCATTAATCAAACAGATAATATATGGTAGGAACTGTGATAGAAACGGGATAGTGTGAGGAACAAGATACACGAAATCTCTACAATGAAAGCCAGAACTAAATTTTCTCCCCTATGTTTTATTTTGACTTGTTATTAGAGTTCCTTATGAATTGAAGTGTTATGGTTAACTGGAGATTTTATTAAGAATATTTTCATTATTTAAACTTTTTAATGAAATATTTTTTGTCTCCCTTTGCTTCATGTGTATAGGACAATAAATGCAATTTGACAGTTAAAGATTTTATACTGTCTTATGAAAAAATACTAAATATTAATTTTAAATAGGTGCTAGTATTGATTGCAAAAATACATATTCAAATTCCATAAATCTATAAAAAATATGTCTCACCAAAATATGAATCTTTAATTCATCTGCCTTTCTATCAGGTTGCTGTTTTCTCTTTAGAATAAATTTTATGAAATAAACTTGTTTTAAGATAACCACATTCTATCACAAATCTACTTATTTGAATTCTGGTTTAGTAGGAGGTGATTTTGATGATGATTATTTTTAAAGACTATTTTGTATGTAGTAGTTTAACTTTCCAGACAAATGTAAGGAGTATACAAATATTTTTGCAGTACAGTTCATTATGTGACTCTTCGTCTACTCGAGTTACATACGGAATGTACTTTAGGGCATTTCTTATGAATTTATTTCTAGCTTCTGATTAATTTGTAATAAGAGATATTGTTATAGTCTTAGTACTGTGTTACAACATATGCTTTCCTTGTAGTCTAGTGGTGCACAGGTTTTCAAACTCAAAGGCTAACTCCTTTGCCAACTTTCGGGTGAAATATCAAATTTATTTTGGAATTTTTATGTTGTGATATGTTTTCAGGCCTTAGTTTGATGAGTATTCCTGAAATTACTTAAATGTATAAATTATTTATACTCTATTGCAATTATAATTATCAATATTATATAAATATTATATT
>NW_012101543.1:948489-961422 GCF_000951045.1 Mandrillus leucophaeus | reverse complement strand
GTAATTATAATACTTGATATTAGAATGTGTCCAATCTGATCTCTTCTGTAACTGTCTCCTGGAAGCTCAAGAATGAAAAAGAAAGAGGAGGGATAATACTGGATAGAAAAAGAAAACTGCTAATCCTCTATTGCATTTTAATCAATATGCAATTGCATTTTAATCATTAAATGTAGACAATTAAACATATAACATTTCGATTTTATTTTAATATATTGTGTTAAAGAATTAGAGGATGTTTAGAAGTTGGACAGGACCCACCCTATTATCTAACATGTTATCTAACAGATAAGGAAACTGGAACTGAGTTTGATTAACTAAACAAAGGTCACAAGACTAGAGAATGTCTTCCCAGACAGACCTAGACTCTTTTATCTCTGAGTATTCAAATGCTTTTTTCTACTAGACTACATTCTTTCCTGCCGTAAAAACTAAAGCCCTGGCAACTTTAATTCCCAAGATAAGACCAGTAACTCTATTGAGTCTTGACCGTCTTTTTCATTCAAGCTTGATGAGAGTAAAGGAAGGACCACTTCTTTTCAAAGATACATTTCAAATCACCCATTAAGGTTTATACACAAGCATTCTTCCAGAAATTACACTTTGTTGTTAATCCCTAAATTTCAGTTAGAAGTTTGGTGGAAAGAAAAATAAAAACAAAAATATATATAAATATGATTATTTTTGTAATAACATAGTCTTGGTAATTTTTACTGTTGAGTGTGAGATAAATGAATGTGTTATTTGTTTAGAAAGATTGCTATATTCAAATGAAGAATGATTTCTCCTTAATAAACACTTTCAGAAATTTAATTGAGATCAAAGTAATAATTATCTTCTATCAGAAGGAATTTTATACCCTCTAAAAGTCCCTATATTTGTGACTAAGCAAAGTGTTTTGTCCAATTAAAAAAAAATCAGAACCTATTTAATTGCCTCGCTCATTGCACTATAACCAGCACAAATTAAACCTATCTGCCAATTACAAGTATGTGAACATCTTTTAGTATCAAAGAGAATGACAAAATGCTACACTGTAAGGAGTAATAGTTAAGGCCAATTGTGGTTTAATTCACAGATGACATAACATCCTTGTATTAATGTTCTCTGTGTGTTTCAGCTGGGTAGTTCTCACACACAGATTACCACGCCTCTTGCAGAATATGAAAGTACAAGTAAACCTGGAACATTTAACCAAACAACAACAAAAATGACTGGGGGGAGGAAGAAACACTTTGCTAAGTGTCAAGCATGCAGCCCTAACCCTACCAAGAGTCGCATAATTGTAGATGCGACTCATGTGGCAACGTGAAGATAGAGAAGAATAAAAACAAATAAAAATTCTGCTAGCCTACAACTGTTACACATCTTTTTGTTCATGTTTTCAAGGAATATACTAATAGAAATTCACACTTCCAAAGATGTAAACCAAGTTCGATTGTTGAATTGTTAAAGAACATTGTATTATACATTGCACAAGGAAAAATAAAAAGAATGAGGAATGTTTACTTTTAGAAATTTATCAGTTCCATAAGTATTGTTTTAACAGGGAAGTCAAAGTTTAATTAAGATGAACAATACTTTAGGATTATTACTATCTTTGGCTTACACATCTTTACAAGTGCCTGTCTAGAGAGAAGGAACTAAATTTACTGATTCAAAGATGTCTTCTCATATCCAATTACAAAATGTTTTTCAAATTATATATCCCTTTGAGTATTGAGTCAGTTCAAATTTTAACCCCCATCAAGACTGTCTTTTTGTGACTCTCCACCTATTCCCTTAAGAGGCAACTAGGTTCAAAGGAGAGTTTGCTATATGTTAGGATATTGAGAGATATGCAATCATGAGTCTTTCTCCAGCTCACATATGTGCCAAGTGTTTTCACCTACATTAATGTATTTAATTTAATACAACAAAGTAGATATTAGAATTTCCACTTTGCTGGTAAGAGAACAGGGTCTCAGAAAGGCTAAATATTTACTTACATAATAATCGTTAACCTATATTGAGTGCATGTCATTTGACAGACACCTCAAAGCTCTATTAATATATGTTAAATAATTTAATTCCGCAACGGTCCTATGATGTAGATTCTCATATTATCCCCATTTTAAAATGAAGAAACAAAGGCACAGAGAGATAAAGTATATTACTTAAAGCTACAGTGATATATTTCAGGGGAACCAGGATTCGAACTCAAGCAGTCTGGAACCGAAGACAACATTATTAACCTTCACCGCCTCTACAAAATACACTGGAAGCTCACAAATTCAGATGGACTAAAAGTGTAATTGAATCTATAGTACTAAAGAAACAAGGTATTATCCTGTACATTGTTTCTCAAACTAGAGTGTCATCTATTCCACTGCAGCTAAGATGAGTTAACATTAACTGTCATCTTTGCCTGCCAGTAACTGATTAGCATGCCTGATCCTTCTCTCTGGTTATAAGAAGACATCCTACATAGCCTGAGATAGCGGAAGTGTTTCGTATGTACTCATCGACCACATGCATGGATTCCTGTAACGCTGATATACCAGTATGATTTTGTTAGTATGCTTAAAGAAACTGAAATGCAAGAATGCAAATGGAGTTGCAGCCTACCACAAGTTTAGCACCTACTTATTAGTGACTTATAGAGGCAATAACATGACAAAGAAGAGACTTTTAATCTTGCAGTTTCAGACCTGCTGAACAGTGAATATGTGTGAGGTCCATAGTGGATAGGGGAGGGAAACAACCAACCAAGCGTGGTAGAGAATACACACAAATATATTTAAAGAAGAGAGCCAATAAAAGAAGAAATGAGGCACTTGCCTTATATGTGACTAATTCTGAAATTCATTCTTCAGCTTCCAGAGCCTACAACTTCTGGGAAGTGCTCCCCAGCCATTCCCAAACCTGGTTTTGGTTCCCTTTGCAGAGTATAATAATAAACTCTACGACCATTTAAATGCACTTTAAATTTTTAAAATTATAGGAAATATTGACAAATGTTTTCACTAGAAATTTATCGTGAAAAATGAAACTTAAGACCATGCATGTATATCTATTTTGTCTGATACTTAAAATTTAGCTTATCAGTGTAACTAAAATCCTTTTATTAAAATGAACAATGAAACAAATAAGGAAATTAACTTTGACTTTATATCTAAAGTTATATATTTAATATAATAAAGATAATATAATTTTGAAGCATAATTATAAAGACACCTATCGTAATTATAGAGAAATTCTAACATTTACATGATCATAAAGAGAAATCAAGTGCTTGTCAGTTTTCCCTAACACCTGTCTTATCCTTTGTTTCTCAAATAAGCTCTCTGATGAACTCAAATTTAATTCTTGCTTATTTAGTTATTTAGTTACTTAGTTATCAATGAAAAGTGTCAAATAAGCTCTTTGATGAACTCAAATTTAATTCTTGCTTATTTATTTATTTAGTTACTTAGTTACCAATGAAAAGTGCAGTAGTGTTTTTTACTACTTAACTACATTAATATATGTCAACTTCATTTAACTGCATTTATTATTAGTAACTGGTGATTGAAGCAGTTAATTATTATCAAGGATTAATGTAGCTCTTCAACATAATTTTCAACAATTTTAAGAAATCCTACACTTTTGTTAGAAGAGTTGTAATTTTGCTTTGCAATCACACGCTGTTGTGCCTACATTGTTTTGAGATGTTTACAGAAGCTAATAACCAGTGAAAGATTAACAGAGGATATTGAGATACATTCATACTTTGAAATAAAACCATTACCTTGAAGCCCAGTGAATGTCAGGTGCTGCTGCCCTCACTGCCCTAACTTGATTCCGAGCTTTCCAAACTTTGTCATAATGCGATCATTAGAATAGAAATTTTTGGCGCAGCCAGTGTATAAGCTGACATTCTTTCTGTCTATGACCTTACTATGATAGGATAGAAGTTCAAGAGAACAGGATATTTGAATTAAGATCTTTTTTAAAAAGTAGTTGATTTAGACAAGACAGCAGATAGAACATAGGACTAGCTAGCAGCTCCTGCTCAGACAGACAGAGAGGCATGTGGAGACTCACATCATGAACTTTTGCTCCAAGAACTACCACAGCAACATACTTAGAAAGCTGAGAGAATCCACAGACTCTCTCAGCAGGATAGCCACTGTAGGCTCCCTGAGACAGAGGAAAACTATGAGTCTGCTTGATTTCTCAGTGGAGAGGCTGGTGGTCTGGGGCACGTTCTCAGCCCTGGTCACTGGCTGCCTGGAAATAGACTTGGTGCTATTGGCAGGGGGCACAGTGGGAATGGGATCAGCCTTTAGGACTGCTGGCTGTGTGGGAGCAGGATGAGTCCTGTGACTGCCAACTTTCTCCAACTTCCTGGTGACCTGTATGACTCAGCAGAGGCAGTTATAATCCTCTTTGGTCTGAGAACTATACCCCCACTCCACTGGCCTGATACCTACACCCCTACTCCCCATAGCAGCTGCAGTAAGCCCTACCCAAGGAGAGTCAGAGCTCAGACACACCTATTCCCAATTTGGTGGTCTTTTGTACCTGCCCTTGTTGCCGACGACAAATGACATAATCTCTTGGGAGTTCTATAGCTCTGCTCACCACCTGAGAAATCTGAACACTTCACAAGGCAACCCTAGGGCAAGTTTGCTTCCTCCCTACAGTACTGCAGCTGATATGCTCTTGAAAGCACCACCTCATCACTGGAGGCCAACCAACACAAAACTAGCACACTAGACAAAAATACAACCAAGGACCCTAACACAGTCCACTTCACTCCCCTGCTGCCTCCATTAGAGCAAGTGCTGGTATCCATAGCTGAAAGACCTGAAGATGAATAACATCACAGGACTCTTTGCTGATACTCTCTAATACCGGAGCGCAGTAGCTCCACTGGGTGGTTAGACCCAGAAGAGCAAAAACAGTCACTGCAATTCAGTTCTCAGGAAGCCCTATTCCTATGGGAAGGAGGAAAACTTCACATCAGGGGAGCACCCCATGGGACAAAAGAATCTGAACACCAGCGCTTGAGTCCCAGATTTTCCCTCTGTTAAGTCTATTCAAATGCGAAGGAATCAGAAAAATAATTACTGTAACATGACAAAACAAAGTTATTTAACACCACCCAAAGATCACAGCAGCTCACCAGCAATGGATCCAAACAAAGATGAAATCTCTGAATTGCCGGAAAAAGAATTCAGAAGGTCGATTATTAGCTAATCAAGGAAGCAGTGGAGGTCCAACTTAGAAATCAAAAACATGATACAGGATATGAAAGGGAAGTTCTTCAGTGAAATAGAGGGCATGAAAACAAAAATTACAACTTCTGGCTATCAAGGACACACTTAGAGAAATGCCAAATGCACTGGAAAGTCTCAGCAATAGAACCAAACAAGCTGAAAAAAGAATTTCAGAGCTTGAAGACAAGACTTTTGAATTAACTTAATCAGACAAAGACCAAGAAAAAAGAATTTAAAAAATGAACAACATCTCTAAGAAGTTTGGGACTATGATAAGTGCCCAAACCTAACAATAATTAATATTCCTGAAAAATAAGAAAAACCTAAAAGTTTGGAAAACATATTTAAGGGGATAATCAAAGAAAACTTCCTCAGCCTTGCTAGAGATCTATACATCCAAATACAAGAAACTCAAAGGGTACATGAAAAAATCACTGCAAAAAGATAATCACCTAGTCATCAGATTATTTATACTCAAGACAAAGGAAAGAATATTAAGAGCTGTGAGTCAAAAGCATCAGGTAGGCTATAAAGAAAAACCTATCAAAGTAATAGCAGATTTCTCAGTAGAAACCCTACAAGCTCAAAGAGATTGGGGTCCTATTTTTAGCCTCCTTAAAGAAAACAATTATCAGCCAAGAGTTTTGTATCCAGCGAAACTAAGCACCATAAATGAAGAAAGATACCATCTTTTCCAGACAAACAAATGCTGAGAAAATTGGCCACTACCAAGCCAGCACTACAAGAACTGCTAAAAGGAGCAATAAACCTGGAAACAAATCATTGAAATACACCAAATAGAACCTCCTTAAAGCATGAATCTCACAGGACCTATATAACAATAACACAATTTTAAAGAGGTATTTAGGCAACAAATAGTACAACGAATTGAATAGTACCTCATATCTCAATACCAACATTGAATGTAAATGACCTAAATGCTCCACTTAAAATATAAAGAATGGCAGAATTGATTAAGAATTCACCAACCAAGTTTCTGCTGTCCTCAGGACTCACCTAACACGTAAGAACTCACATAATTCAAGGTAAAGGGGTAGAAAAAGATATTCGATGCAAATAGACAGCTAAAGTGAGCAGGAGCAGTTATTACTATATCAGACAAAACAAAAGCAACAGCAATTAATGAAGACAAAGAGAAACATTGTATAACAATAAATGGACTCGTCCAACAGGACAATATCACAATCTTAAATATATATGCATCTAACACTGGAGCTCCCAAATTTATAAAACAATTAATACAAGACCTAAGAAATGAGATAGATGGCAACACAATAATTGCAGAGGATGTTAATTCTCTACTGACAGTACTAGACAGGTTGACAAGACAGAAAACCAACAAAGAAACAATTGACTTAAATTATACCCTAGAACAAATGGACTTAACAGATATTTATAGAACATTCTCTTTAACAACTGCAGAATATACATTCTATTCATCAGCATATGGAACATTCTCCAAGATAGATCATATAATAGAGCACAAAACAAGTCTCAGTAAATGTAAGAAAATCTAAACTAAAGCAAGTACTCTCAGACCTCAGGGGAGGAAATCAACACCAAAAGGAACTCTAAAAACAATGCAAATACATGGAAACTAAATAACCCGCTCCTGAATGATTGTTGGGTCAACAATAAAATCAAGACAGAAATTTAAAAATTCTTTAAACTGAATGATACTAGTGATACAACCTATCAAAACTTCTGCGATACTGCAAAAGTGGCATTAAGAAGAAAGTTCATTGCATTAAATACCTAAATCAAAAAGTCTGAAAGAGCACAAATAGACAATCTAAGGTCATACCTCAAGAAACTGGAGAAAGAAAGACAATCCAAATCCAAACCCAGCAGAAGAAAATATATAACGAAGATCAGAGCAGAACTTAGTGAAATTGAAAGAAACAAACAAAAAAGATAAATGAAAACAAAAGCTGACTCTTTGAAAGATAAACAAAATTGATAGACCACTAGCAAGATCAACCAAGAAAAGAAGAGAGAAGCTCTAAATAAGCTCAGTTAGAAACAAAATGAGAAATATTACTACTGATACCACAGACATACAAAAGATTATTCAAGGCTACTGTAAACACAGTTATGCACATAAACTAGAAAATCTGGGGGAGATGGATAAATTCCTAGGAATATCCAGCCCTCCTAGATTTAACCAGGAATATATAGAAACTCTGAACAGAGCAATACCAAGCAGTGAGATTGAAATGGTAATACAAAAAATTGCCAACAAAAAAAAAAGCCCAGGACCAGATGGATTCACAGCTGAAGTCAATCAGACATTCAAAGTGGAATTGGTACCAATCTTATTGACACTATTCCAAAATAAAAAAGGAGTGAATACTCCCTGAATCATTCTATGAAGCCAGTATCACCCTAATACCAAAATCAGGAAAGTACATAACAAAAAAAGAAAACCACAGATCAATAACCCTGATGAACATAAATGCAAAAATCCTGAACAAAATACTAGCTAACCAAATCCAACAGCATTTCAAAATGATAATCCACTATGATCAAGTGGGTTTCACTCAAGGATGCATGGATGGTTTAACATATGCATGTCAATAAATGTAATACACCATATAACAGAATTAAAAACAAAAATCACATGATCATCTCAATAGATGCAGAAAAAGCATTTGACAAAATCCAGCATTGCTTTATGATTAAAATCCCCAGCAAAATTGGCATAGAAGAGATAAAAATTAAGGTAATAAAAGCTATCTATGATAAACACACAGCCAACATTAAACTGAATTGGGAAAAGTTGAAAGCATTTCCCCTGACAACTAGAACAAGACAAGGATGCCCACTTTCACCACTTCTATTCAACATAGTATTTGAAGTCCCAGCCACAGCAATCAGACAAGAGAAAGAAATCAAGGGCATCCAAATTGGTAAAGAGAAAGTAAAACTGTCACTGTTTTCTGTAGATATGATCGCATACCTAGAAAACCCTAAAGACTCACCCAAAAAGCTCCTAAAACTGGTAATTTAATTCAGCATGATACAAAATAGTGTACACAAATCAGTAGCTCTGCTATACACCAACAGTAACCAAGCTGAGAATCAAATCAAGAACTCAACCCCTTTCAGGATAGATGCAAAAATAGTAATAAAATAAAATACTTGGAATATACCTAACCACGGAGGTAAAATACCTCTACAAGGAAAGAAGGAAAACTACAAAACACTGCTGAAAGAAATAATAGATGACAGAAACAAATGGAAACACATTCCATGCTCATGGATCAATATTGTGAAAATGATCATACTGCCAAAAGCAATCTACAAATTATATGCAAGTTCCATCAAAATACTACCATCATTCTTCACAGAACTAGAAAAAACAATCCTAAAATTCATATGGAACCAAAAAAGAGCCCACATAGCCAAAGCAAGACTGAGCAAAAAGAACAAATCTGGAAACATCACATTACTCAACTTCAAACTACACTACAAGGCCATAGTCACCAACACAGCATGGTATTGGTATAAAAATAGGCCCATAGATCAATGGAACAGAATAGAGAACCCAAAAACAAACCCAAATACTTTCAGCCAACTGATCTTCGACAAAGCCAACAAAAGCATAAAGTGGGCCAGGCATGGTGGCTCACTTCTGTAATCCCAGCACTTTGGGAAGCTAAGGCAGGCAGATCATGAGGTCAGGAGATCGAGACCATCCTGGCTAACACGGTGAAACCCCATCTCTACTAAAAAAATACAAAAAATTAGCCAGGTATGGTGGTGGGCGCCTGTAGTCCAGGCTTCTCAGGAGGCTGAGGCAGGAGAATGGCATGAACCTGGGAGACAGAGCTTGCAGTGAGCTGTAAGCCGAGATCGTGCCACTGCACTCCAGCCTAGGAGACAGAGCAAGACTCTGTCTCAAAAATAAATAAATAAATAAATAAATAAATAAATAACACCCTAATTAACAAATAGTGGTGGGATAATCGGCAAGCCACATGTAGAAGGATGAAACTGGATTCTCATCTCTCACCTTATATAAAAATCAACTCAAGATGGATCAAGGATTTAAATCTAAGACCTGAAACCATAAAGATTCTAGAAGATAATATTGTGAAAACCCTTCTAAACGTTGGCTGAGGTAAAGACTTCATGACCAAGAACTGAAAAGCAAATGCAGTAAAAACAAAGAAATAGATGGAAATTAATTAAACTAAAAAGCTTCTGCACAGCAATAATAATAATAATAATAATCAGCAGAGTTAACAGACAACCCACAGAGTGGAAGAAAATCATCACAATCTGTACATCCAACAAAGAAATAATATGAAGAATCTACAAAGAACTCAAATCAGCAAGAAAAAACCAATCCCATCAAAAAGTGGGCTAAGGACATGAATAGACAATTCCCATAAGAAGATACGCAAATGGCCAACAAACATATGAAAAATGCTCAACATCACTAATGATCAGGGAAATGCAAATCAAAACCACACTGGAATACTACTTTGTTCCTGAAAGAATGGCCATAATAAAAAAATAATATATGTTGGTGTGGATGTGGTGAAAAGGGAATACCTATACATTGTCAGTGGGAATGTAAACTGGTACAACCATTACAGAAAACAGTGTGGAGAATCCTTAAAGAAGTAAAAGTAGATCTACCATTTGATCCAGCAATCCCACTACTAATTATCTACCCAGAGAAAAATAAGTCATTTTATGAAAAAGATACTTGCATATGCATGTTTATAGCAGCACAATTTCCAATTGCAAAAATATGAAACTAGTCCAAATGCTCATTAACCAATGAGAGGATAAAAACATGTAGAAACATGATAAAAACATATATGTGTGTATATATGTGTGTGTGTGTTTGTATGTGTGTGTATATATACACACACACAGATGAATGTATATATGTATACATACACACATATGTATACACACACACATATATCATGGAATACTACTCACCTGGAAAAGTAATGATATAATGGCATTTGCAGCAACCTGGATGGAATTGGAGACTATTATTGTAAGTGAAGCAACTTGGGAATAAAAAACCAAACATTGTATGTTCTCACGTATAATGTGGCGAAGCTATGAGAACCCAAAGACATAAGAATGATACAACGGACTTTGGTGCCTTAGGGGAAAGGGGGAATGGGTGGTGAAGGAAAAAAGACTATACATTGGGTATAGTGTACACTGCCTGGGTGATGGGTGCATCCAAATCTCAGAAATTACCACTTATTTATGTAACCAAACATGACCTGTTCCCAAAAAATCTATTGAAATAAAAATTTTAAAAAATACAATAAATAAATAAAAGTAGTTGACTTATTATTTTCAGTGTTGTTTCTCTAAGTAACATTGCAACTTCAAGGACTCAAAAAATCTATAGTTGTATAAGGGGGATGCTCATTCTTCCTGCTATCATGGCTCTTAATATACTCTATTGCAAATGTTTCCTCAATATTATTTTTCCCTCTACTAATCTGGACTTACCAAGATGGGATGAAACAGGTTTGTGTTTTTCATTGTTCTATCCACTGAACTTGGCTCACTTTGCTCTTGTACAATAAACACAATGAATGCATTTTTATAAAAATAATGAATATAATCTTTGATATTCTTGAAGTTCCTTATAGCTTTATTTGATGGTTGTCACTGTTACAAATAACTTTCTTGAGCATTTTTAGTAATTTTTGCTTTAAGTTCTGAGAGGATAAGAACCATGCTCATGCAATTCTGTGCACCACCTAGCACAATATTAAATATTGGATGTTTCTGCAGTTGTTGTTGACACTGCCAATGAAACCAAAAGTACCCTTCATAGTCTATTTAGTGAAAGACGGATCCTATACACATACTGTAGATGTGGGTGGAATAAATGTCTCCACACATTTCCGTAGCTATAGTTAATACATAGTGGGTGATATAGTTAATACAAAGTGGGTGATATCATTTCATTTCAATGGCAGCGTTAATAACAGCAGAAAGACTCTCTATATGGTTTGCCCCAAGGTTCATAAACCAAGCTTTGATCCATGTGGCCATAGCCATTTTACAAGTAAAGCTATAAAACTTCCTAGTTCGAAATCAACCACACATTAATTCCTGTTCTCAGACGCCAGTCTAGACTTACAAGAATTTTGGTGACAACTAAGGGTAAGAGTCCAAGAAAATTATTACTTTTTGATTCTCTATAGGGATCCAAATTCTTTTTGCGACTTTGATTCAGAGTTGACTGAGTTCTACAACAGAAAACTAAGACAATCTCAACAAAACTCATACTCTCAAACCAGTCATCTAGAAATAGAGTTTGATTCTTTATCAGATAATTATTACATGATTGTGGCACATAGAAAATTTTACACTCACTGACTCGAAAATAGGATTTTGCAAAAGAGAAATGCAGTGAGATTAGTCAGTGTATCTGAGAAGTTGCTTGTGTATCAAGTAGAAAAAAAAAATTAGACTACTGGGAATAAATTCAACCCCTAAAATGAGCAATAAAACAATGTTACCAGAATGAAGATTAGAAATGGGAAATAAAGGAACAATAAGAAACATCACATAACAGTTGATTGACCTCCTTGGGGTCAAAGAACAATATATTTGACATTCATACAAAAAAACTCTTCTAATCTTTCTCTATGACATACTTTTCCTCAGTCTTTACCATCTTGGCTACTACAAACTTCCTTGAAGGTGCTCAGACTTGTAACCTAACAGTAATTATAAACACTTCCTTTATTAAGTCCGCATCCTAGCTGGCGGTAAATCCTGTTGTCACTACCATCAAAACATTCAAAATCCAGCTTCTCACCTCATTCCTTCACTATCTTTCTATTAACTATTATTAATTGGGCACTAGAAGAGTGCCTGACTGATAATAGGTGCCCAATTAATATTTTTGAATTAACAAAGGCAGTGAAAGAAAAAAGAAAAACAAAAAATTAAGATATTAAATAGATAATCTTCCTTTGAGTTAATAACAAATCAGTAAATTAACACATTCAAATACCTTGTAAGGACTATCAAATAGCAAACTGATTTAAATAAACATATCTCAATGTATACAACTATATCTCAAAAGAGTTTTATAAATGTTTCTAGAAAAATTTATAACTTAATGAGAAACACTTATCTCACAATCTTATAAATATTCCTCATTTTGACAAATTGTAAACCGCCTTGAGTAATCATTCTTTTATCAGGCTTAGAAAATAATGATGTTTAGTTTTTGAAAGCTAAGTTCATTACCAAGGCATAGAGATTGTTTGTTGTTATTTATACTTAAAATATATTTAAACTTTATAAATAATTCCAGTCTAGGCATGGTGGCTCATGCTTGTAATCCCAGCACTTTGGGAGACTGAGGCAGGAGGATTACTTAAGCCCAGGAGTTCATGAACAGCCTAGGCAACATAGTGAGACTCCATATCTACCAGAAACAATTAACCAGGCATGGTGGTGCATGGCTGTAGTCCTAGCTACTTAGGAGGCTGAGGTGGTAGAATCTCTTGAGCTTGAGAGTATGAAGCTGCAGTAAGCATTAATCACATCATTGCACTCCAGCCTGTGCAATAGAGAGATACTTTACCTCAAAAAAAAAAAAAAAAAAAAAAAAAAAAAAAAAAAAAAAAAAAAAAAAAAAAAAAAAAAAAAAGAAATATTT
>NW_012101543.1:934843-948439 GCF_000951045.1 Mandrillus leucophaeus | reverse complement strand
AAAGAAAAAAAAAAGAAAAGAAATAAAGAAATATTTCTATTTGAAGCCTTAGCTAGATTAATATAATAACTGCAAATAATAAGACCCAACCTCATTCTCTGTGCCTTCCTCACTAAGTTTTGAAGAGGACAATACTTATTTGAATGTATAATTTTGGTTATATTTGTTGACAATTGAACTATAATACCCTTTCATTTTATAGAAAAATTGCTTTTTCCTTCCTTTATATACAATTGAATAGGACAAAAACCAGGAGATATTAAAAAAATACTACAATCTCTGATGCTTAGAAGCATATTCGGGAAATAGTATGTTCTGCTCAATATAATTTAGTCAACAGAAAATTAGTACGTATTATACTCAGGTTATCAATTTTATACTCAGAGTGTAATAAAATATATTGAACACAAAGGCAATTCAAAACATTCAAAATGTAAATTTATCCATTTTTTTTTCAATCTAAGCATGCTATAGGAGTTTACAGGACATCAAGGCTATTCCCACATGCATCAATTTTCATTGTCCTATCATAGCTGGAAGGCATAATAGATATTTTCAGTTGATACAACATTGAAAGAAGGAATGGTATGCTCAATTTAAATTAAGGCTGTTTTGGAAATAAAATGCAAGCCTCAGTGGTGCTGGTAATTATACCTATTCAGCAGGATTACAAATAATTGTTAAGTATTAACATTCGGTTCTCAGTTATCTTATATATGTTAAATATAAAAACATATCATATTATATATTGAAATACATACATATAAACACATATATAAATATATATGTAAATATATATAAGCTCTATTTTTTGACTTATTTCATCTGTAGCCTTTCTTAATAAAGTTGTTAAGATAGTTTAACTGAAGCACCATTTTCATTCCTTTTTTCAACCTGTTTTTATTCAAAGCTTAAAAATTTATTGTAAAGTTGGCCCTTTTTCATCAATGTTTCTGTCTTCAAAATATCATCATTCCTGTCCACTCTCCTCCTTTTCCAGCTTCTTTCAATAAGGGCTTTGCTTTCATGCATTTTTCTTTTCCCTCTTATCATTGTGTTCCCAGGCTTCTTCCAGCCACTATCCACACAGGATCATATATTCTAGCCTAAACAACATTTAGAAGGTCCCATTTTGGTGAACTGTGCAAAACAAACTCAAAACAAAAATCAAAACTAATTCACTGCATTCCCAAAATATTCCTGATGCAACTGGAATTTTCTTATTATTATAGTTCTTTATATAGGTTTTAATGACATTTTGCCATTCGTAAAAATTGAATCCTGTGAATCTTGATTAGAAACTATCCATTTCTTTCTTTTGAATAGATGCTTTCTAATACAAAAATCCCGCTAGTAATTGTACAGTTTCCACAAATTAATCAAAATTGCCAATATTCTATTCATTTTAAATTCTGAAATGCGTATATTTTATATTAGTATACAGAAAGAGAGAGAGACAGAGTCAGTAAGAAAATTGTTTAAATGGCCATGTTTTTGCCTTTTAACTCAAATTCAGAGCCTAATTTGTAAAAGATTAAAAATCAATGTTAAACCTTCAGTTTCCAATGTTTTGAAAAATCTAGCATGATGTGCATTATGAGGCACTGAAATGCCTGACAATGAAATCTTTAAACAGTATTGTCTCCTAAGGAATAAAAGAAGCAATTTGTATTGAGTTGAATGTTGATCTGTAAGAACTCCTGCATTTTTCGGATGCTGGATTTCTATTCTTGGAATAGGTTAGAGAAATTACAAAAAAGTCTCACAGTGATTGCTATTCTCCCAACAGTCACGCAATTTACTTCTAAAATAGAGTAACATATTTCTTAAAATATGATACTGTCAGTACTCTCAATATGCCTAATCTAGGCCAAAATTGATTTATCAATCTATTCCACATCCAAATCAGACAAAGATTCTCTAAAGCTGCCAAGGGGACTCTGATCAATACTAAAATCACTCTAAAAATATTACCAAATTTCTTATCTAATGCTCTCAAGTCTATGTACATATTTGGCCTATTAATTGAAAAAGAGAATCTTTAAAAAGGTACATTTGTTCACTGATATTTTGAGGTAAGAGCCCAGAACATTTATTTTATTGTAATCCACTATTTGAATTTCATATCATGCTGTTTTCTCTTTTTTTGTATAAACAATGATCATAACATAGTTTGTAAAATACCAGATGTATTACTATACATTTCTAAATGTATAGTAATAATTTAAAGGGAATTGTAAAGCAAACTTTATTATTATTCTTCCAGATTTTATGATACCCCACCCACTCTTTTTAGATGTCTTTCTCACACTTGAGTATTTTTTTATTATCCTTTAAGTTCTAGGGTAATGTGCACAACGTGCAGGCTTGTTACATATGTATACATGTGCCATGTTGGTGTGCTGCACCCATTAACTCGTCATTTACATTAGATATATCTCCTAATGCTATTCCCCCTCATCTCACACTTGATTTTATAGCAGCCTCTTAGGTTATCTACTTTATGTATACTTCCCCAAACACTCAACTTTACTTTTGTTAAATACTCATTTGCACTTGCATTTTACTTGCTTGTGTGTTTATAATGATGTAATAATGAATGGAAATAGACACAACTATATGTTGATACACAAGTAATTTACCTGTTGGAGCTGGATGCGTAGTGACTCACACCTGTAATCTCAGCACTTTGGGAGGCCAAGGTGGGAGGATCACTTGAGCCCAGGAGTTCCAGACAAGCCTGAGTAACATAGAGAGACCCTGTCTCTACAAACCAAAAAAGACAACAAAAAATTAGTCAGGCATGCTGGTGTACACTTGTGGTGCCAGCTGTTCAAAAGGTTGAGGTGGGAAGATTTCTTGGGGCTGTAGTGAGCCATGAATGTGCCACTGCACTCCAGCCTAGGTAATGGAAAGAGACCCCATCTCAAAAACAAACAAAAAACGCTGGGGGCAAATGCATGGTGTTACTAAAGAATAGTGTTCTGTATGACAGCAATCTATTTGATGTGTATATTATACAGTGAGTTTTTCAAAAGAAGTAAAGAATTTCCAGTAAAATAAAAGATGGCTTAAATGGAGGCGGGTTAATAATACATTTATTGCACTTGCTTTATCAGTAAAATATCAGGTCCACAGTTAGATGGGTTTTCTAAGTATAACGTAGCATTTGCTTACCACCAAGAAGTAGGCAACCCTAGGGAGGTAGATTTCAAATTCAATATTTATTTATAAGAATCACTCAGGGAACTTGTTAAATTCAGATTCCTGGCATTAATCCAAAGACACTGGCTCTGTAGAGAAACCCAAGATTTTTTTTTTTTTTTTTAACAGGCATCCCAAGTGATTCTAGCAGAAGTGATTCACAGAACATATTTTGTAAATAATGACCCCGAATGTACAGGCCTCCAGAAAGAACATACATTTTGATTTCTAACTCCTAATATGACTTATCACCATTTTCATTTTTCCTGATTATTTGGTGAGGTAGGCATCTGTAGAAAATTCAGAAAGTATTGAGAAATAACATGATGATAATTCTCTCAGAATCTCGTCATCCAGATTTAATAGTTTAAGAATGGTTTTGTGTATTTACACTGAGTGGTATGCACACACATACCTTTAATAAATTATATAATGAGTAATTTTTTAGAAAACCTTGTCCCCTCTGTATTAGTAAAGTTCTAGTACAATGAAGCAGAAGCCATACTTGGTATTACAGACAGGGAAGTGTTTAGGCAAATGATGGAAACCTTCAGGATAATTAGGAAGGCCAGAAACTAGTGACGGATGGAAGCAGCACCCTTTGTAAGACTAAGGGAACAAAAGATAATACTCAACCTAAGTGTCTATTAATGGATGAATGATGAATGAATACAGAAAATGTGGCATATATACACAATGGAATACTATTTAGCCAAAAAAGAATGCAATCCTGTCATTTGCAGCAGCACAGATGAAAATTAAGGTCATTTTATTAAGTGAAATAAGCCAGGCACCGAAACACAAATACCACATGTTCTCACCAATATATGGAAACGAATAAAATGGATCTTATAAAGCTAGAGAATAGACTGGTGGTTATGAGGGGCTGGGAAAAATAAGAGGGAAAGATAAGGAGAGGTTGATTAATGGCTATAAAAATACAGTTGAATATAGGAAACAGGACATAGTGTCCAATAGTACAGTAGGGTAACTGTAGTTGACAATAATTTATTATAGATTTCAAAATAGCTAGAAGAATTTGAATGGACTCAACATAAAAAGGAGAAATATTTGAGGTTATGAATATCCTAATTACCATGACTTGATCACTACCAATTGTATGCTTGTATCAAAATGTTACATGTACCCCCAAAATACTGCAGCTATTATGTATCAATAGAAATAAAAATAAAAAGTGGTAATAAGTGTTACTTGGAACTTAGCAGCTCAAAGAAGGCACCACAACGTAACTGGTACTTAGACAGCTGAGAGAATTCCAGAACTCCTGGTGACTCGTTCACCAAGGATTGTTAGGATCTGGGCCTCCGAGGAGACACAGAGTATACGGTGATGTCTTCCAAAACCTGGCACTGCAGATATCTGGTCTTCCTGAAGCAGCACACAGAATGAGAGTTTCTTAACAGCTTTGCCTGCCAACAAATCTCCCTCTAATACTTTCTGACGAACAGAATATAAAAAGAACCCAGATATCAAGAGAGTGTCCCGCTTCCAGCCCCTGCATAACAGAGCAGTGATCTGTGGATCACTTTTGCTAGAATCTCATGAGATTTCAGTTTAAAATAAACAAACACTGAAGGGTGGGCATGGAGCTGAGAAAAAAGTCATCGTCACTGTCCAGCATCTGTATACTTCTATGCATATTTCAGCTTCTATAGAATATCAGTAACAGCTCAATCCTTGTTCCTAATAAAGTATGACAATTCTTGATGCAAATGAAGACATCTTCGCCTTCTCTTGAAAATTGTTAGATGTAAAGTTCTAGGAGTAAACTATGTCCAGCGTATCCTCAATGCAGAGATGGTGATTCTATCGATCACTATTTGAATACAAAACCACGTGAATGTCCTACAATCCACAGACTCAAGTAAAAAGTTACCGAGAATGATATTCATATAAAATAATGAGAAATGAGAAGGGAAGGAAAAACCTTAGCCAGTGTTTGTAAATATATACATAAAAATCAAGGGACAAAGTAGCACTTTGTCTCTGTTTTTCTCTCTACAATTTGTCTCAGGACTAGTTAATACTTATGACTTCACTGTTCCCTTGCCTTTTCCATCTTCACTTTGTTTAGTTGCTAAGTGTTTTTATTAATTTTACTGTTGTATAGAAGTTGAAGACATTTGGCAGAAAATTTTTATAAATTTAATAGAAAGTTTTCCCTGACCCAATTATGTAGTTTTAATCCAATTTCCCCTTAAAAATTGGGTGACAAAAATGAGTAAGCCGTAGTACATGAGAAAGGCACAGTTTCCCTCCCTGATTCACCTTTCCACTAGGGATCTGTGCAACCCAGGCCAAGGGACAGCACCCTGCTTCTTCTAAGGCTGGGAGCTAATTTGTGGAAAGGCTGAGAGGCAGACAGAGGGAAATACACCAGAAAAACTTCAGGCACTTCCTGAAATTAGGATGCCATTTTTAATCCAGGTTCATACAAAGTCAGTCATTATTTGGTAACCTGGAAGTGGTGGCCCCTGCAGGCATTTTAGTTTTGGGCCAGAGATTGGAGTAGTCTTTCCAGAGAGGGGAAAGAGCCTCCACAGCCAGAACTGAGTGGTGAGTACGGAGAGTGCTCCAGAAGTAGATGCTGGAAGTAGGCTCTCTCCTGTCCCAGGAGTGGAACAGTAGGAGAGTTGCTGAAACAGAGGTTTCTCCTGGGCAATAAGACTTGCCACAGAGACAGCTTTCTGACCTGCAACTGGTCTTCATATGTCATTACTGGGTGCCCCATGCTGTCCCCTTGATCAGTTTGGGAATAGTGCCCACCAGTTCCAATGAGCAGGAAGGAGGTGGAAACTTATCCCCTACAGAACTAACCCTTGGCTCTGACTGCCCCTAAGGAAGAAAGCACAGTCCACCAAAGTCTCTCTTGGGTCAAAGGAAACATGAGCATGGCACTAGTTTCTGTATTACCAAAGCCTGGGAAGTGAAGTGGAGAAAGGGTCATCTCTTGTCCCTTGCCCTCCCCACCATGTTACAGACATGGCAGTGGCTCTTCCCATTGGGACCTGGGAAGCATGGGATGAAAGAGGCCACTTCTCAGTCTTTTCCAGTGGCTACACCCCTGCCAAAGGTGAGTGCCTTCTAGAATACAGTGCTTCTCAAGCGTTTTGGTTGCCTTCACCTGCACTGAGGGTGAGCACATGCAGAATAACAGCCTACCTGCTGGTTCTTACTCTCAAGCTTTATCTATTGGACCAAAGGCTGAATTACATCACCAAACAAAAATATCACTATAAAAAGCAACATCTGAGAAAACCACCAGATGTTCTACTCTGCAAACAAGGAAACCATACAGAGTTTTGGTCCCCTGAAAGCACCCAGAAATGAATCCAATTAATCATCTACAACATATACTACAATTATAACCTCAAGAGTTAAAAAGAATACAAAATTAAAAATTCCCATCCAAACAATAGCAAGTTCAAACAGGAAGTATCGACTTCTTCGGATGAGAAGAAACCAGTGCGAGAACTCTGGCAACACAAAAATAATAGTATTTTACCACCTTCAAAGGATTGCATTAGCTTCCTAACAATGGATCTTGACAAGAATAAATTTCGGAAATGACAGATACAGAATTCAGAATCTGGATGGCAAGGAAACTAAATGAGATCCAAGAGAAAGTTGGTATCCAACCTGATGAAAACAAGAAAAATGATCCAAGATTTGAAACATGATATAGTTATATTATGAAATAAGCAAACAGAACTTCTTTAATGGAAACATTCACTACAAGAATTTCAAAAACCAACTGGGAGCCTTAATAACACACTAGACAAAATGTAAGAAAGAATTTCAGAGCTTGAAGACCAGTCCTTTGAACCAACACAGTCAGACAAAAGTAAAGAAAAAGAGTTTCAAAAAACTGAATAAATCCTTTATAAATATATGATTACGTAAAGCAACCAAACCTTTAATTTATTGGCATGCCTAAGACAGAAAGTAAGAAATTTGGAAAACATAGCTGAGTATACAATTCAGGAAAATTTCCCCAATCTTGATAGAGAAGTTATCACGAAGATACAAGAAGTCCAGAGAACTCCTGCATATACTATACAAGCTGATCATCCCCAAATCATAGGCATCAGATTATCCAGTGTTGACTCAAAAGAAAAAAATCTCAAAGGCATGTAGAGGAAAGGGCCATATTACCTGTAAAAGGAAACTAGTCAAACTAACAGCCGACTTGTTACCACAAACCTTACAAGCCAGAAAAGATTAGAGTCCATTTTTAGTATTCTTGAAGAAAAGAAATGCCATCTAAGAATGTCATATGCCACCAAACTAAGCTTCATAAAGGGAGGAGAAATGAAGTGTTTCCCAGACAAGCAATCACTAAGGGAATTTGCCACCACCAAATGGTCCTACAAAAGATGCCTAAGAGACTTCTAAACGTGAAAATGAAAGAATAATACTTGCTACCACAAAAGTCTACATAAATGCACAGCCCACAGACCCTTTTGTAAAGCAACTACACAATTGAGACTATAAAGCAACTAGCAAAGAATACTATGATGGGAACAAAAACATACACATCAATATTAACCTTGAATGTAAACAGCCTAAATGCTCCACTTAAAAGACATGTGGCAAATTAGAGGAAAAACAAGACTTGTTTTTCTGTTGTCTTCAAGAGAACCATCTTACATATCATGACACCCATAGACTCAAAGTAAAAGTATGGAGAAAGATCTATTATGCAAGTGGAAAATAAGAAAGAGCAGGAGTTGCTATGCTTGTATCAGATAAAAAAGACTCTAAGCCAACAACAGTAAAACAGGACAATGAAGGGTGTTGCATAATGATAAAAGGTTCAAACTAACAAGAAGATTTAACTGTCCAAAATAAACATGCATTCAACATTAGAGTATCCAGATTTATAAAACCATTACTAGTAGACCTATGAAAAGACTTAGATGGCTGCACAATAATAGCAGAGGACTTGAACACCCTACTGACAGCAGGAAACAGATCAATGTGGCAGAAAACCAACAGAGACATTCTGGAAATAAATTCAAGGCTTGACCAACTGGACCTAAGGGACATTTACAGAATATCCCACCTGACAACTACAGAATATATATTCTTCCCATCTGCATATGGAACACTTTCTGAGATTGACCATACACTTAGTCATAAAGCAATTCTCAATGCATTAAAAAAAAATCAAAACCATACCAAGAAATTTCTTGGACCAGAGCGGGATAAAAATAGAAATCAATACCAAGAGGAACCCTAATACATGGAAACTAAACAACTTATTCCTGAAAGACTTTTGGGTGAACAAAAAAAATAAGGCATAAATAAATGAAAACAGTGACACAACATATCAAAACCTCTGGAATGCAGCAAAAGCAGTGTTGAGAGGAAATTTTACAGTACTAAACACCTACATTAAGAAGATAGAAAGATCTCAATAGCCTAATGGCACACCTAAATAAACTAGAAAAACAAAAACAAACTTCAAACTAGCAGAAGAAAAAGAACTAAAATCAGAACAGAATTCAATGAAATTGAGACAATAAAAACTATACAAAGAATCCACAAAAAAGTTGGATCTTTGAAAGGATAAATGAGATTGACAGACTGATAGCTAGATGAACAAAAAAGGAGGTAAGATCCAAATAAGCACAGTCAGAAATGACAAATATGACATTACAACTGATTCCACAAAATGCAAAAGATGCTCAGAGACTACTGTGAATGGCTCTATGCACACACACTAGAAAATATAGAGGAAATTGATACATTCTTAGAAGCATACAACCTCACAACATTGAATCAGGAAGAAATTGAAGGCCTGAACATATCAATAACAGGTCACAAAATCAAATTAGTAAAAAGCAAACAAACAACAAACAAAAACAAACAAAAAACTTGCCAACCAAAAAAAATACTAAAAAAAAAATTTTGTAAGCCCTGGACTAGATGGATTCACAGCCAAATTTTACCAGACATACAAAAAAGAGGTGGTGCCAATTCTACTGAAGCTATTACAAAAATTCAAGAAGGGATTCCTCCCTATCTTATTCTATGAATTGAATAATTGCCTGATACCAAAAAACTGGCAAAGGCATAACAGTAAAAGAACACTATAGATCAATATTCCTGATGAATATAGATGCAAACAATCTCAATAAAATACTAGCAAACCAACTCCAGCACCACAACCAAAAATGATTCACCATGATCAAGTAGGCTTTATTCCTGGGGTGCAAGGATGTTTCAATATAAGCAAATCAATAAATGTGAGTCAGCACATAAGTAGAATTAAAAACACAAACCACAGAATCATCTCAATAGACAAAGAAAGGGAATTCAAGAAAATCCAACAATCCATTCATGATAAAAACCCTCAATAACCTAGGCATTAAAGGCTCATACCTCAAAATAAGAAGAATCGTCTATGACAAAACTACATCATACTGAATGGGGAAACATTGTAGGCATTCCCCTTAACAACTGGAACAAGACAAGGATGCACACTCTTGTAGCAGGACAGGCTTCAGACAAAACCCTTCAGACAGTGGGTTAAAGAAGGAAGAGGCTTTACTCGGCTGGGAGCATTGGCAGACTTGAGTCTCAAGAACTGAGCTCTCCAAAGAAAAAGTTTGTGGCCCTTTTAAGGGCTTACAACTCGAAGGGGGTCCTCGTGAAAGGGTTGTGATTGATTGAGCAAGCATGGGGTACGTGACTATGTCCACATACAATAGTGGTGTGGTGAATCAGGCAGGTATTTCTCCATACCATTGTCTGTGATCTATAGATAACACACGTGATTAGAGTGGGAGGTTAATCTTGAACCTCAGGCCTGGTCAGTGGTGCTGGTTGGTCTTGCCACTGATTTCATTCCTGTTGTTTTTCAGGTTTTACTTCCTCCTTCTCTTCAGAGACAGGAGACAGTAAGAGAAATGGCCTCTCACCTCATTCCCCCCTTTGAGAACCTCGCTTACTAGTGGGAGTTTTCACTCTCATCTTCGCTACCCAGGTCTTCCTGCGAGACAGATCAATAGTGATTCCTGTAGTACACTTGTGTCAAAGTCTTTTGATGAATAAGGTGGTAATAAAGCCTTTCACTGTTTGAAGGAGCAAGGGTAGCAAGCAGGGAAGCAGCAAGCAAGTTCCTTGCACTAATAATATACCTGTTAGGAGTTTTGAATCCTCCTATAGCTGGAAACCATTTTCCAAACAGGGATCCAGGATCAAACCCATGCCAAACCTGCACAGGCACGTGTGCCAGCGTTTTCATGTCTTTAACTGTATTTTTGACTACTTGTCCTTGATTGTCTATTTGCAGACAGCAATTGGTCAAGTTGAATTTTCCACGGACTCCTCCTTCTGCTGCCAGCAAATAGTTTAGGGCCAATCTATTCTGATAGATGGCATTTCTCATTTGGACTTCCTGCTGGGCTAAAAGAGTCAAAGCTCTGCCAGTTTCATTAGTCCTTATTTCTAAAATGACCTGTAACCATATGATCCAGTTGAGCATGTAGATGGGGGTTTGGTATCCCCACAAACCATCTTGTGCCCATGTGGCAGGCCTATACTACTGTATGATTATTTCAGGGGGCCACTCATCATCTTTCCAATTACGTATGGTTATGCTTCTTTTCTCTCGGGAGGTATAGACAGGGAAACGTAGAAGCTCAACTGTCTTTACAGATAGCAGGAAAAAGAATGGCGTAATGGTGCCGATGATACCATTCCCTGCCCATTTCAGGTAATCTGGTGTAGGCTCTATGCCCACATATTCAATACAGTCCAGCAGGAGCCATCCAGTCCCAGTGAAATTCTGGATGGGCCCAAACAGTTTGCAACTTAGTAAACTTACTGAATGGGTTCTTTTCAGTATGGTTTAGGCCATACCAGGTGACCGTCTTTGTTGTGCTGTTATACAGCTTTTGTCCTGGGCAACTGAGCTTTCCCACAGGGACAGTGAAGCTTTTCCCTTCTCTAGCTATGCAACATTGCCCAATAATGGAACTCTTTAAGACCAAGAAGTTGCAATTAGATGGGGTTTCTAAAGGTTAGGCCCCATATTTGAGGGCCTTGGCAGCAACTGCCCTGCTAGCACAAGAAGTGGATAAGCTGACTCTTAGGCAAAACCTGAACATAAAGGCCCCCCATGCTGCAGTGACTTTAACGAATACCAAAGGACATTATTGGTTAATGAATGCTAGACTGACTAGGTACCAAAACTTGCTCTGTGAGAATCCCCGCATAACCATTGAAGTTTGCAATACCCTGAACACCGCCACCTTGCTCCTGGTATCAGAGATCCCAGTTGAACATAACTGTGTAGAAGTATTAGACTCATTGTATTCTAGCAGACTCGACCTCCGAGACCAGTCTTGGACGGGAGAGAATTTTAGGAGCTGACTTCCCTTGGTGGGTGGAGCGGGATCCTTCCCTGGTTGTCTGTCCCTTCGTCACTAGTACTGCTGCTGCCTGTCCTCTTAACCACTGTGGTGGGTCTAATACCAGCAGTAACCAGGTGTCTATGTATGGAAACTGGTCAATAAAAGCCCAAACTTCAACTTCATGCAATATATATTTATGTAACAATCCTGCATTTGTACCCCCAAATCTAAAACAAACAAAAAAATTGGGATCAGTCAACCTGGTTAGTGATTCTGAGGCAGTATCTAAAATCACCAGTGTACAAAGTCGAGGGAATGGAGAGCAAAAATTACAATAGTCTGGAAAACAGAAACGGTATTAGCCTACTTTAAAGAAAAAAAAAATTTTATTGATTATTACTATTTTATTAAAATTATTATTTGTTTTTATTCAATTGGATACATAGTTGAAGATGGAAAATGTGTAAGAAGGAAGTTTTAGGTTGAATTTAACCCCGAGAAGGATGGAAAGTTATGGAAAGATTTGGTGCAGAAGAGTGCACTCTGTTTTTTAAAGTATTATTTCAGTGTTTCTGTGAAAAGCATAGACTGAAAAAAGTTGGGTTCTTTTGAGTATACCAGACAAAAGATGATGGCAAATCAGTTGAGAACGTTAGTTAGCTGTGGAATGGATGTGAGAAGTGGTTGGATTCTGAATACATTTTGAAGATAAAATTCACAGCATTGGAAGATAGATTTGATCGAAGGTGTGGAATAAAAACGGAAAATGATTATTCCAAGATTTTTGCTCTCATTAGTTAAAAGGATGGATTTGTCTTTAAGGCACTTGGGACAATCAGATTTTGTTTTTCCAAAATACCACATTATACCGGATATATCAATCTGCAAGTTCTATTATATAGTTCAGTTGTATCCCCACCCTAAATCTCATCTTGAATTGTAATCCAAATTGTAATCCCCATGTGTTGAGGGTGGAATCTTGCGGTGATTAGACCATGGGGGTATTTCCCCCACGCTCTTCTCCTAATAGTGAGTGAGAACAATAAAAGCCCAAACCTCAGCTTCATGCAATGTATCCTGTAACAATCCTGCATTTGTATCTCCAAATCTAAAGCAAACAAAGAAACAACAACAGAAATTCAGATCAGTCAACCTGGTCAGTGATTCTGTGGCAGTATCTAAAACCACCAGTGTACAAAGTTGAGGGAATGAAGAGGAAAAATAACAAAATGGAAAATGGGTAGTCTGGAAACCAGAAACTGTATTAGTCCATTTTACATAAAAAATATTGTATTGATTATTACTATTTTTATAATGAGATCTCATGAGCTCTAATGAGTTTATAAGAGGCTTTTCCCCCTTCACGCTGTGCTTCTCTCTCTGGCTGCCACGTGAAGAAGGATGTGTTTGTAAGTTGTAATCACACCCTTCTGCTGTGATTGTAAGTTTCCTGAGGCCTCCTGAGCAATGCAAAATTGTGAGTTATTTAAACCTCTTTTGTTTCTAAATTACTCAATTATTTATAGCATGAACTAATACAGTCTACAATGTTGAGTGGACTGGTTATTGGTAAAATATATACTGCAAACTTAATCAGTTACGGATTATTCAATAGAAAAATATAAAAAGGAAGAGAAAGGTCTAAAACTGGAAAAAAAAATTTTTAACCACAAAAGGTTAGTACTATTGTAAGATAATAAATAATAAAGATAATTTTCACAATGTTGACTTTGGAAAACATTTACTGATAGGATATTAATTTAAAAACTAAATGTAAGTGTGTTATGAGCAATATAATCTCAATTTTTAAAAATGTGTGAATGTGTATATTAATGCATCAAATAATACATAGGATTGTTTCTTTTAAGTGACTTTTATTTTCACCCTGTAATTTATCCTGCATTTTCCAAATTGTCTGAAGAGAAAAATATAAATAGATAACAGTTGAAATACTGAATATCAGGAAGTAGATTTATGTGCCTTATTTTTAACTCAAAAAGTTACTCTC
>NW_012101543.1:890059-932598 GCF_000951045.1 Mandrillus leucophaeus | reverse complement strand
AGTCCTGGAAACAGAAGAGAGTGGACATAAAAACAGGTGTGGTCAGAAAACGACAATGACAAACTTTTTTTTCTATTTTTTGAGATTCATCTTTTGAAAGTAATGGATGCCAGTGAGATAGGAATGGACACAGGGTTAGCTGCTGTAGTTCAGGAAAAAGGTATATATACCATACAGCGTATATTATACATCTAAAAACATAGTTATTTACTAGAACAAATCACTTAGGAAGACAAATGACAATTTATTGACAAGTCTTCTCTGACTTCTATCATAAATAGAATCCCCTTTTCTAGTCAGTCTACCCTTAGTCTGCTTTATTCTATTATAGTAGACACAAGCAATATATAAATACTAAGTGTTTGTCAGCTTAGTTTTCTCTGTCTTCCTCCAATATTGTTATTATAGATTTAATGTTACATCCTTTAAACCTCAAATTTATATGTGGAAAGCCTAATTCCTAATGTGATGGTATTTGGAGGTGGGGCTTTATAGAAGGTATTTAGGTTTAGATGAGGTCAGGAGAGCAAGGACCCCATGATTTAATCATTGTCCTTATAAGAAGAGGGAGAGAAGGCCAGAGGCCCCTACCTTCTCTCTCTACCATGTGAGGACACAGAAAGGAGGCAGCTGTCTGCAAGGCAGAAAGAGGGCCCTCATCAGAACAGAACACACTGGCACATTGATCTTGGACTTTCCAGCCTCCACAACTGTGAGAAATCAATGTCTGTTGTCTAATCCATTCAGCCTACAGTATTTTGTTATAGCCAACTAAGCAGATGATAAAACAGAAATATACTTAAGTTTGGTTTAAGAATTATTCATATACCTAGATTATATCTTTGGCCTTTCCTCTCATCAAATCTTTTTGTCTCCTCTCATTTTTCTTCGCTAATTATATACCCTTCTCTGGAAGATCTCAATTACATCTTGGGCTCTATTTACAAAACATATTTCTATAACTCTAAGATATTTATATCCAGCTCAGAACCCTCCTCCTAAATCAAGATGTATATTTCTAACCAATTCCTAGATATCATGACTTGGAAATACTATAGGAATTACAAACTCAACACATTTAAAATGGAACTCATCAGAAACTTACATTTCTTCCAATGCCACTTTCTCAATTGCCTATGACATCCTGTTGTCAACAGAATACAAAAATTATCTAAATTCTTCATTTTTTCCATACACTGTATAATGTAACTTTGCAGCTGCTGCCATCAAAAAATGGAGTCTCTCTTCCTATTCTTTGAATCAGAGGAGACATCAAGGCCTTCTGGCTTTCTGCATTCAGGCTTTTAAGAATTTTATTATTTTAAATGGCACATCATAATTGTTTGTACATATTTATATATAGTGTGATATTACCTTACAGGTACACAATGTGTGGTGATCAAATCAGGGTAATTAGCATATCCATCACCTCAAACATTTATCATTTATTTGTGTTGGGAACTTCAAAATCTTCTCTTCTAGCTATTTGAAAATGTACAGTAAATTATTGCTGCCTAAAGTCACCTCACCGTGCTAAAAAACACTAGAACTTATTCTTCTTGTCTAACTGGAATTTTTATCCCTAACTCAAACTTTCATTATCCATCTCTTCCTGAGACCAGTTCCAGCCTCTAACACCCACAGTTCTACTCTTTATTTCTATGAGAGCAATTTTAATTCCCACATATGAGTGAGAACATACAGTATTTATCTTTCTGTTCCTGGCTTTATTTTTACTTAATATAATGTTCTCCAGGATCATCCACGTTGCTATGAATGACAGGATTTCATTCTTTTTTGTGGCCAAATAGTATTCTATTGGGTACATACACCCCATTTGCTTTATCAAGTCATCTGTTGATGGACACCTATGTTGATTCTGTATCTACCTTATTGTGAATAATATTTCAATAAACATGGGAGTGTGGATATTTCTTTAACATATTGATTTCCTCTTCTTTGGATATATACCGAGTAGTGTGATTGCTGGATTATATGGTAGTTCTATTTTAAGTTTATTGAGAGATCTCCATACTATTTTCCATAACCAGTGTACTAATTTTCATTCCTACCAAAGGTGTATAAGGGCTCCCTTTTCTCTGCATTTTGCCAGCACTTATTAATTTTACATTTTTTTGATAATTGACATTATAACTAGGATGAGTTGATATCTCATTGTGGTTTTGAAATGCATTTCTCTGATGATTTTGATCATTTTTACATATTTATTGGCTAGAGTTTATCTTCTTTTGAGAAGGGTTCATTCAGATGATTTGTCCCTCTTTTAAATTTGATTATTTGGGTGTTTTTTGGTTTTGCTTCTGTTTTGCTACGGACTGTTTGAGTTTCTTCTGTCAGATGAATAGCTTGCAAATATTTTCTCCCATTATGTCGATTATCTCTTCACTCTGTTGATTGTTTCCTTTGCTGTACAAGCCTTTGCTGTACAGAAGCTTTTCAGTTTGATATAATCCCATTTGTCTATTTTTGCTTCTGTTACCTCTGCTTTTGAGGTCTTATCTATAAAATCTTTCTTCGGACCAACGTCTTAAAGCATTTACCCTATGTTGTCTTTTAGTAGTTTCATGGTTTCAGGTCTTACATTAAATTTTTCTTGTTTTTGTTTTTTGTTTTGTTTTTGGTTTTGTTTTAAGTTGGAGTCTCGTTCTGTTGCCCAGGCTTCAGTACAGTGGTGCAATCTCATTTTACTGCAACCTCCACCTCCTGGGTTCAAGCGATTCTGCCTCAGCCTCCCAAGTAACTGGGATTACAGGTGTGCACCACCACACCCAGCTAATTTGTGTATTTTTAGTAGAGACGGGATTTCACCATGTTGGCTAGGCTGGTCTTCAACTCCTGACCTCAAGTGATCTGCCTGCCTCAGCCTCCCTAAGTGCTGGGATTACAGGTGTGAGCCACCGTGCTCAGCTTTACACTAAGTTTGTATTCAGTTTTGCGTTGATTTTTGTAGACAGTGAAAGAGAGGCGTCAAGTTTCATTCTTATGCCTATGAATATTCAATTTCCCAGCATCATTTATTGAAAGTCTGTTCTTTCCCCAACATATGTACTTAGTGTCTTTGTCGAAAATTGTTTGGCTGTAAATATGTGGATTCATTTTTGGATTTACTGTTCTATTGGTCTATGTGTCTATTTTTATGCAAGTACCATGCTGTTTTGATTATTATAGCTTTGTAGTATGTTTTAAAGTCAGGTACTATTATGCTTCCAACTTTGTTTTCTTTTGCTGAGGATTGCTTTTGACTATTTATGTTCTTTTGTGGCTTGATATAAGAATTAGGATTGTTTTTCTCTTAATTTCTGTGAAGAATGTCATTGATATTTTAAAAGAGATTGCATTAAATCTGTAGATCACTTTGGGAGTATGGTCACTTTAACAATATTCATTCTGCCCATCCATGAATCTACTGTTAAACCTTACTTGCTATGAGAACAGTCCTAGTCTTATAAGGATGAAAGACCACAGGGACTGCACCCTAGTAATCTCAGGTGAGGCCACCCCAGGAAAGTCACCACCCAGGTTGACCTACTAGCTGAGCACTGATACATGAGCAAGTCCAGCCAAAATGAGATAAACCATCCAGATGAAGAGCAGGTTCATGAGCTAAGTATGCCTGGTGTTTTAAGCCATGGGGTTTTGGATTACAACATTACATAGCAATGTCTAACTGATTGATAACTTCCCTTAGAATAAAAACAAAATCCTTTCCTTATTTTCAAGCCTTTACAAGACTTCGCTTTTGTTAGCCCTCCTAGCTGTCATATAATATCTCTTCCCTTTAATCACTATGCTCCTGATCCACTGGCCCCCTTGCAGTTTTCCAAGAATAGCAAGTCCTTCTGTTTTGTCTGGAAGGTTTGTCTTTATATATTAGCATGTTTTACTCTCTTTAATACAAGGCTCTGTTTCAATGTCAACTGCTCTAAAAGGTTTCAATTTGACTATCATATCTAAAATGGCACCACATCTCTTGACCGTCATATCTAAAATGGCATCACACCTCTATCTTGCTTCATTCTTTTAATATTTCTTCACTTTTATAATGGAGTCCATTGTATTTGTCATTACATCACATGCCTAATTATTTACTTATTATATTGTTTTTCTTCCTCACTGGTACTTAAGCTCCATGGGGGAAGAAAGTTGTCTTTTTTACTAACATTTCTTTTGTGTCTAGAAGAGAGTCTAGCATATAACCGTGCTGAATGTATACTTATTGAATAAATAAATAAACTTGCTTCAAGTCAGAAACTAGTCAACCACTGTAGAATAAACTCAAGTCCCTCTTCAAGTCAATAAATCTTATTGATCTGGCATGGTTTTCAAGACCAACCATCTCTTTTGTTGAGATTCTTGGCATCTTAGAATTGTTGAAAGAAAACAGAGTTATTTTGTATAAGATAGCCATAGGCAATTTTATTTGGCACATGATGTATTTCTGTCATGGCATAATACCAAATCTTTACTTGAATCAAATGTTCCTGACCAAAATAAACTCAGAAAGAGAGATTGCCACAAGTATTTTATATATTTCTAAGATTACTATAACATCATAAGTCTTCTTCAATCAAGTTTATAGTTTATTCCTGACATATTCCTATATATTTATATCCATATGACTGGCAGTGGAATGTTATATGAATGACATACTTTAGATTTTCCATATCCAGCTGTATGTTTGCTCTTAGAAAATGATAATCTTTATTATCTACCATAAATACTAAAGAAGCTTTTTGTTTATCTGAATATTCTTCACCTTTCTCACCTAGTTCTGTAATTACAGAGGTGCAAATTTTAGCTGCAAATTTGCTCAACAAAGAAATTCTAAGAAAACCTACTGAAAATTAAATTATTAAAGGAGGTCCAATTTATAGATATTTGGATATTCAAAAGCCATCTAAAATCTCAATCCTGCCTTGGATGTAAGCATAGAATGAAGAGGAGGGCAAAAATTATTCTTATTTTATCTTTATATAACAGTTATAAAACAATTACTAGGTTTCAGACAATCTTCTAAAGACTTTACATAGTGTGAGGTAGTGCTCCATTTACCTGCTGCTACGTAACAAAATTCCCCACAAATCAGTGGAATAAAGAGATAACATTTTATTACGTACATGATTCAGAATTTCAGCATGCTACAATAGAAATGGCTCATAATGGCTGCTCCATGACATCTGGGGTGTCTCAGAGATGTGAAAATGGATAGAATAGTCCAATTAGGAATGTATAATTTGGGCCTTTTTTTCTCCACAATGTATCTCCTGAGGCTGAAATATCCCATATATCTCCTTCACTTACTTGTCTGCTACCTAGAGTGAAGTTGCTGGAATAGCTGGGGACTGAGCAGCATTGTTCTTTCTCCAGGGAGTCATTCCACATTACTAGTTTTGAATTTTTCATAGTATGGCAATCTCAACAAAGCTGCACTTTGTATCTAGTGTCTTGCTTCCTATAGAGTGAGTGATTTGAGAGAAAGTAAATGTTAAATTATAGTCAGTAAAGGTCTGGGTCTAGAACTCTCCAGAGCCTCAACTTCCACCATATTCCATTGACCAAAATTGTCACAGATCTTACCCATATTTAAGGGAAGGCACAATAGAGCTTTCTCAATAGAAAATTCATTTTAAAAAATCCCATTGTGGTTATGATTTGTATTTCCCTGATGATTATTGATGTTGAGTATTTTTTTCATATGTGTATTGGTCATTGGTATATCTTCTTTTGAGAATTGTCAATTCATATCTTTAGCATGTTTGCTTTTTCTTGCTAATTTGTTTGAGTTTGTTGTAGATTCTGGATACTAGTCCTTTGTCAGATGTATATACTGTGAAGATTTTCTCCCTCTCTGTGGGTTGTGTTTACTCTGCTGACTGTTCCTTTTGCCATGCAAAAGCTCTGTAATTTAATTAAGCCCTAGCTATTTAGCCTTGTTTTTGTTGCATTCGCTTTTAGTTTCTTGGTCACGAAATCCTTGCCTAAGCCAATGTCTAGCAGGGTTTTTCTAATGTTATCTTCCAGAATTCTGGTAGTTTTAGGTCTTAGATTTAAATCCTTGATCCATCTTGAGTTGATTTTTTTTATAAGTTGAGAGATGAGGATCCAGTTTCATTCTCCCCCATGTGGCTTGCCAATTATCCCAGGACCATTTGTTTAATAAGGTGTCCTTTCCCCACTTTAGGTTTTTGTTTGCTTTGTTGAAGATCAGTTGGCTGAAAGTATTTGATTTCTGGGTGCTCTATGCTGTTCTGTAGGAGTTTGGTCAGGGTGGTGGGAAAAGTTGCAAGAAAAAAGTTATAGGGAAAGCTGCAAACCTTCTTGGAAGGCTGGGAGGTTTTGCAAAAGCTTCAGGCAAAGATTATGGCTGAAGGCAGCCAAATTCTCTTCTCTGAGGGCTGAAGACAAAGGGCAAATAACAAGGAAATGTAAAGGAACTTATCTAGGTAAATCTGTTTACTTATGCTCCAGAAACCAACCTTTGATTGTTTGCGTGCAGGACTGCTCTCTACTAGGGGGGTCGACAATGTTAATTACCAATAAACTGTGTTTACACCAAGCCTTTGTTATTAAATCTGTTAGAAATAAATGTGAGCATCTCCAGCTTATGGAGGCTGCTGCTGCTGCTGCTACTGCTGCACTCTTATTGACGGTGCTAAGTAGCAGTCCCCTAGCCATGCTGTCAGGTAAAATACCTGTGTGTCAGCATACTCCTGTCATCTGTCGCTGGGCCAGAGTCTGCAGAACAGACTCGGCAGCACCGTTCCATTGGTTTATACTCTTGCTTTGACTATGAGGGCTCTTTTTTGGTTCCATATGAATTTTGGGATTGTTTTTTCAAATTCTGTGAAAAATGTTGGTGATATTTTGATGGAAATTGCATTGAATTTGTAGATTGCTTTTGGCACTATGGTCATTTTCACAATATTGATTCTACCCGTCCATGAGCATGGAAAGTGTTCCATTTGTTTGTGTCATCTATGATTTCTTTTAGCATTGTTTTGTAGTTTTCCTTGTAGAGGTCTTTTACCTCCTTAGTTAGGTATATTCCCAAGTATTTTACTATTTTTTTTTTTGCAGCTATTGTGAGAGCAGCTGGGTTCTTGATTTGATTCTCAGCTTGGCCACTGTTGGTGTATAGTAGAGCTACTGATTTGTGTACATTGACTTTGTATCCTGAAACTTTGCTGAATTCATTTACCAGTTTTAGGAGCTTTTTGGAGGAGTATTTAGGGTTTTCTAGGTAAACAATCACATTATCAGGAAACAACCACAGTTTGACTTCCTCTTTATTTATTTGAATGCCCTTTATTTCCTTCTCTTGTTTGATTGCTCTGGCTAGGACTGCCAGTAGGATGTTAAAGAAGGGTGGAGAGAGTGGCAATCTTTGTCTTTTTCCAATTCTCAGAGGGAATGCTTTCAACTTTTTCCCATTCAGTATTATGTTGACTGTGGGTTTTTTATAGATGGCTTTTGCCACATTGAGATATGTCCCTTGTATGCTGATTTTGTTAAGAATTTTAATCACAAAGAGATCCTGGATTTTGTTGAATGCTTTTCCTGCATTTATTCAGATAATCCTGTGATTTTTGTTTTTAATTCTGTTTATGCGATATATCACATTTATTGACTTGCATATGTTAAAACATCCTTGCATCACTGGTATGAAATCCATGTGGTCATGATGGATCATTATTATTATTATTTTCTTTTGATATGTTGTCAGATTTGGTTAGCTAGTATTTTGTTAAGGATTTCAGCATCTATATTTTTCACAGATACTGGTCTGTAGTTTTCTTTTTTGGTTATGTTCTTTCCTGGTTTTGGTATTAGCCATAATCAAAAAGTCAAAAAATAATAGATGTAGGCATGGATGCAGTGAAAAAGGAACACTTCTACACTGCTGGTGGGAATATAAACTAGTACAACCACTGTGGAAAACAGTGTGGAGATTCCTTTAAAAACTGAAAACAGAACTGCCATTTCATCCAGCAATCCCACTGCTGGGTGACTACTCAGAGGAAAAGAAGTCATTACACAAAAAAGATACTTGCACATGCATGTGTATAGCAGCACAATTTGCAATTGAAAAAATGTGGAACCAACCCAAATGTCCATATATCAGCAAGTGGATAAAGAAACTGTGGAGTGGATATATATATGTGGAGAGAGATATATATATATTTATATGATGGAATACTACTCAGCCATAAAAAGGAATGAATTCATGGCATTTTCAGCAACCTGGATGAGACTGAAGATTATTATTCTAAGTGAAATAACTTAGAATGAAAAACCAAACATCATATTATCTCACTCATAAGTGGGAGCTACTAAGCTATGAGGATGCAAAGACATAAAAATGACACAACGGACTTTAAGGACTCAGGAGGAAACGGTGGGAAGGGGGTGAGGGATGAAAGACCATAAATTGGGTGCAGTGTATACTGCTCACGTAATGGGTGCTCCCAAATCTCACAAATCACTACTAAAGAACTTATTCATGTAATCAAACAACCAGTTCCCCAATAACCTATGGAAATAAAAAAAAAATCATTTAAAAAATTGAGCATTTTTTACAGTCTCACTTTCTACCAACTGAGTTAGCTGGACTAATTGAAAAATTTTAAATATGCCAGCATTTGTCCTCTAATCACATATTATTTACAATTTTTCCTCATGAACAATACATGGACATCCTCTTAAAATGCCAGAAAGCTTATTGTATTATGATATCAGATTCAGATTCATGGTTCAAGATTTTGTCATCTAAATAAATTCCTGATGCTAATGAAGTACATTGGGTAGAGTTTTTCTCAATCTTAAGACCATACATTGGTGTGAGAGAAATAAAATAATTTTAATATACACTCCCATTCAAAAAAGGGAAAGTGAAAAAGCTCGTTGCAGTCACTGACTCAGCAATTCTGAAATTCACCTGGGCCCATGATGTCAGTTCTTTGTTTAAAATCTCCTACGAGGCCTCTTGGGGAAAAAATTACCATATCTCTTTGCTATATCCTCCATATTCTTGATTATTCCCTCTGAAACATCTTTCTTTTTCCATAAGAAATAATCTGCTTTACACTGAGAAATTCTCTCATTCTGCTTTCTGCCCATAGTAGATTCAGGGTCAATAGGCCTTTTTAATGCTGCCCCTTTCAAAGTTGATGCATTATTCATTAAAACAAAATTGGGGGGCTGGGCACAGTGGCTCACGCCTGTAATCCCAGCACTTTGGGAGGTCAAGGTGGGCGGATCACCTGAGGTCAGGAGTTCAAGACCAGGCTGGCCAATATGGTAAAACCCCATCTCTACTAAAAATACAAAAATTAGCTGGGCATGGTATTGAGTGCTTGTAATCCCAGCTGGGAGGCTGAGGCAGAAGAGTCTCTTGAACCCAGGAGGCAGAGGTTGCAGTGAGCCAAGATCACACCACTGCAGTTAAGCCTGGGTGACAGAGAGAGACTCCGTCTCCAGATTAAAAAAAGAATTGTGAACATCTTCTATTTTAAATGTTTATCCATTTCATAATCATACCTGAAAAAAATTCTTCAAGATAGGGTTATGTCGTACATTGAACCTGGTGTGAGTCTGTTGTTAAAAAATGGATTTAAGATTCTGAAAATCTTAACAGATTTTTAGACAGAGTAACAGAATCTTAGTGGTGAGGTTCTATTAGGTTTTCCTTTAAGATTTTTACAGAATTTTTGTCTGGCTAAAATGTTTTATGCATGGACATTATAGCTTTCTCAGCACTTGCAAAGGATTTAAACATTTCACCTTGAATCCATTTTAACTCCCATTAAGACCATATTTTATTAAGATGGATTTGATTTTCACCCTGTGATCATTTCTTAATTCAAGAACCATTTTGCTATCTGAAAATAAATTGTTAGGCCTTATTTATTTTTTCTAAATTCTACTTAAGAATGAAATAATTTCTTTCTTAGTATATTTTCTATTCTCTTTGATTACTTAAAGAAAAGAGTAGTATTTTTTATATTCCATGTGGAAACTTTCTCAGCCATATCGACAAGTTTATTAGGTACGCTTTCTATTTTCCAGATTATTGCAGAAGACAATATTGCTAATCTGACACTATATAACAAGTCTCAGCTTTCTTTCCACCTTTTAATACCTTTTTACAAATAAACTTTATGTTTTAGCATAGTGTCAGACTTATAGAAAAGTTACAAAGACAGAGAGTTGTCTAGATCTCTCCCCCAGTGTTGCTTATAATCAATATCTTACATTAGTGTGGTACATTTGTTATAACTAAAGAACCAATATCAGTATATTTCTATTAACTAAACATAACATTTTATATGAATTTTACTAGTTTTCCCCTTGTCTGTCTTCTGTTCCAAGACACCATCCAGGATATCTGCTGTACTCTGTTAAGGCAAATCCTCTAAAGTGCACTTTTTTTTTCATTTAATTTTTAAAATTTTATTTATTTTATTTTATTTATTTATTTATTATTTTTGAGACCGAGTGTCACTCTTGTCACCAGGCTGGAGTGCAATGGCGTGATTTCAGCTCACTGCAACCTCCACCTCCTGGGTTTGAGCGATTCTCCCCCCTCAGCCACTGGAGTAGCCGGGATAATTATAGGCATGCATCACCACGCCCAGCTAATTTTTGTATTTTTCGTAGAGATGGGATTTCACCATGTTGGTCAGGCTGTTCTTGAACTCCTGACCTCGGGTGATCCTCCTGTCTTGGCCTCCCAAAGTGCTGGGATTACAGGTGTGAGACACCAGGCCTGGCCAAAGTGCACTATTTTTTTATTTGGAATCTTTAGCCCCTACCTAGTGTCTAGTATTTTAAAATAATTAAATATTTGTTGAAGTAAACCACACAGATAAAACAATGATTTCAGCATAGTTTCTCACCCTGAAACATCAAAATGCATTATCTCTCAAAACTGAATAGCCACAGAAAAAATAACAAATTTGTGGGTGGCTGTATTAAGCATTGAAGTTCATTTGCTTATACTTCTTATAAATATGTCTGTGAATCATCATAGTAAACCAACCAGAAATTAATACTTTTCTGAAATTATTAATTGCATCTGCATATGTATGTCTCTCTGTCAGTTTCTCTTAAGTTTCTTTATTAGCTTGTCCTTGGTTGGCTGTAATTAAGAAACGAATCCACTAGAGGCATGCTCAGTTTCTTCTGATTGCTCTGATACATCATTTTCATTTTTGTTCTTTTAATTATATTTCTTCAACTAGATTTCTACAACTACAAGCTAGAAAGGTGAAAGTTTAATAAACACTTAACCACCCTGTTAAAATCTAATATAAAATTTAAGTTATGTTGGGCTCAGTCCTTGCTAGTTTAAAAAGGAGATGGAAGAAGAGGAAATCAATTTTGCTTTCCAACACTGTGAAGATGATTTTTAGTAGTACTTAAGAACTAAAAGAGGAAAAGTGATTGATAAGGCAATTAAATGATAAAAAGTATCAGGCAAGCATGCAGAAAAAGTACAAATGAGGAAAATGATCAAGTGTGCTTGATCTAAAAAAATTACAGTATCAAGTTATATAAATTATAATTCTTGAAACAGAAAAGAAATCTGTTCTTTGCCTATAATTTTTTAAATGCTCTTTTTAGGAGATAATCACTGCGGTTTTGCCTTCTCTTTCTCTAAATTTTTCCTTCCCTCCCATTAGTGTCATGATTTCTGAATAAAATATTTTCTTCATCATCCATGCCATTTTTTCCAATTGGTTTTATGACTATTGTTCAGGAACTTAAAAAATATTAATATTAATAATTATCAATTTCTTTTGTTTTTCATCATTTTCTTTACAATTATTACAGTTATTATGCAAACCAAACACATTATTATGGAGCAATGTACAGTCTCACATATACTAGACAAAAAAATTAATAGTTGTTATAGATTGTGGGCATTAGATTAGGATAGTATTTCACATCTAGGTGAATCCAAGACTGCAGTTTCAATAAAATAGTCTATACTATTGAGCCTTAGTGACTAAATTAGTGATATTAAATTAACTTTGTGGAATATAAGTCTTTCAGGATACTAGAGCATTATTTAGAAAGTTGTTTTTCTAGATGCAAAAATTTTGACATTACCTAATAGTTTAAACTATTAATGTAAATATTAAATGAGGTGCTGGACTTTAGGAACTCTATTCATGGTATATGAATACCTTGAAACCTCTTTGACCTGCTTGCTTCTTTCTTGCCCTTAAACATATTCCGTCTCTGTTGCACTTTCAGCTGATTGTCCTCGTTCTCTCAATAAATAAACTCTTACTACTTGTCCCACTGCATTGTGACACACTATGCTTTGCTTAGTAGATTCACTTTAAATATTTGCCTAGAGGGATCCAGCTCCCACAACTGATCACCATTAGCACTCTGCACGGGCCAGCTGCAGATGCTATACAAAAGATGCATTCAGACAATGATGTTTTAGCTACGAAGAGGAGAAAACTATTCAAAAGATATATGTTAACAGTATCTGATTTGAATACAGATGTAAAGTAGCAGGTTTTAACACCAAGTTTGTAAAAGCGACTAAATATATTTTGAGACATTTTAATTATATTTCATGTTCATTATATTGGCATTTTAAAAGTACCCTGGGATTAGAAAAAGATCTGAAAGACATAAAGAAACTGTTTTCATTATTAAAAGATGCCATTAAATACTGAAGATTGTTTAATATGCAGATCATTATTACATATTAACATTGTAGACAAATCTGTTTGAGATTTTTCTCAATAGGTAAAGGAATTGATGATTATAATCAAATAAGTAATAAATACTCCTTGGACTTATAGTACTGTACTGGGTTCAAATTCGTTAATTTAAACTCAGTAATTATTTTTTGAATGAACTAGGTGAAAGTACAATTTAAGGTATTCAGAGAAAACAAAATCAATTTAGTTTATCCTTCAGTTAACAATCTAAACCCCCATCATTAACTACCTCCCCTCCCCTCACTTTTCTGTACTCTCATAAGTTATAATTTAAGTCTCTGCCTACTCTATTTCATAAAACTTACAAAGCCTAATGTAACTGACAAAAAACATGAAATAATGCTAACTATGTTCATATCCAATTTATGACCAATCTCAAGTGGGTCCCAGCATTGCCTAGGAAACATACGAAATCAGTCATTCTCTCTCCTCCTTCTTCATATGACTATTTCTGACCTTTGTCTTTTTCCTCCTGCCTTAATACCCCCTTCCTCAGTCATAGCCCTCAACTTTGCATCCTATTTCCCTCAGAGGCCCCTCCTCTAACTATAGGCAGAATCTGTGATCTACTTCTAATAAGGAAAATATGGGAAAGGAATGGGATGTCAATCACATTATAAGGAAAAGGTGAAGGGATTTTGCAGCTGTCATTAAGATCTCTAATCACTGAATTTTCCCCCTAATTTATTTATTTTCCTTACCAGACAAATAAAAATTTATATACAGTGTTTATCAAGTACAACATGCTTTGAAATACATATACATTATGGAATGGCTATTTAAGCTGATTTACATAAGCATTATTTCTTATATTAGATTGGTGCAAAAGTAGTTGTTATTTCTGCCATTACTTTTAACGGCAGAAACCGCAACAACTTTTGCATCAATCTAATACTTATCATTTTTGTGGAGAGAACACTTGATTTAGTCAATCTAATAGGAGCTTACCTGGGTGGGTCTGATTTAATCGGGGGAACGTTTTTAAAAGCAGTCTAGGCCTTCTCTGAAGATACACTCAAAGCAGCAGAGAATCTGTCTGTTCCGCGCAAGTTTTGATGAAGCAGGCCTTCACGAGTTCCGCAAGCGTAAGGAAATACATTCTGCTAACCACCACGTGAGCTGGGACGCATACGTCGAGGCTTGGAAAGAAACACAGCCGTGACTGACACTTTGATTGCAGGCTGGTGAGATTCCAAGCACTGGATGCAGCTATTTCTGACTTGTTGGAAGTGTGAGATAATGAACATTTATGTGTCGTTTTTAAGCAACTAAGTTTGTGGTTATTTTTTTATGCAACAATAGAAAATTAATATGGATGATTACTTCTGCAAGATTAAATATCATATACACATCTACCTGACTCTGAACTCATATAGTTTGCCTTTCAATTATTTTATTTTATTTTTCTTTTGAGACAGAGTCTCTCTTTGTCACCCAGGCTGGAGTGCAGTGGCACCATCTTGGCTCACTATAACCTCCTGCCCCCCCCCGGGTTCAAGCGATTCTCCCGCCTCAGCCTGCCAAGTAGCTGGGATTACAGGTGCACACCACCAAACGCAGCTAATTTTTGTATTTTCAGCAGAGATAGGGTTTCGTCATGTAGGCCAGGCTGGTCTTGAACTCCTAGTTTCAAGTGATCCACCCACCTTGGCCTCCTAAAGAGCGGGGATTACAGGCTTGAGCCACCATACCTGGCCTACCTTTTCACTAATAATTAAGGATGAATCTTTTTCTGACTGTATTTAAGGGTTGTATGTTACATACCAATATCTTTTAGCTACTCAAGGACATTGAACCCTTTGTGTGTGTGTGTCTGTGAGTATGTGTGTGTGCCTGTGTGTATCTGAAATTCCATATTCCCTTTCTACTATAAATCCATTTACTTGTTCCCCTTTATAACAGTGCACACATTTTGAAAAGGTAATCTATATAAATAAATGTATACTTATTGTATATGAATTTATATGTATGTAAACTTTTAGTATATATATGTGTGTGTCTGTATGTACTCATATATATGTATACATATATACAAAAGACAGGCTAATTTTTCTTATCTTTTGAACCATGTCCGATTAACACTTCATGCTCACAATCACTGCATCTGTCTTTCACCGTTTCACAAAATTTGCTCTTATCAAGGTCAACAATAACTTTCACGTTCCCATGTCTGTTGGTCAATTATTAGTCTTTATCTTTTGTGACTTATCAATAGCACAGAGTACTGTTGACTACTTGATCCTCGAAACGCTTTATTCAGCTTCTAATACACCACACTGATAGTTATTCTCCTATCACCTTTATCTCTTCTTCTCATTAGTTACTATTTCTTTCTCATCCCCATGGATGTGAACATGTACACATACCCGTAATTATCCCATGAGCTTTTTCTCTTCTATTGACATTCCTTTTTTAGTAATCTCATCAAGGTTCATGGCTTTAGCTACCACTCACTTTCTGACAACTTCTTCGCAAACTGTTTTAGCCTTGGTCTATCTACTGAACTTAAAACTTGTAAATCTGACACTTTCTTAGTATCTCCAGTCATATGTCTAGTAGGTATCTCACGTTTAATATTCACAGATCTCCTAAAACTACCTTCATAAAGTCATTAGGATATAATTCATTTTCACCCCGTCTATAACGTGACCCAATCCAATTTATATCATCTATTTGAAACACTGCAATCATATCCTTTCAGGTCTCTCTCCTGCACAACAACTAGCAGATTATATAGAAATGTAAAAGTATCTCTCCCTCTTCTGTTTTAGCCCTTGCATTACCCTCTCGTCATGACCAGAGTGAAAAACCGAACTTTTCCAATGGCTTTCAAGGCCCTTCACAATCAAGCTCCCCTTGCTGTAGCTACCCAGGTGTCCTTGGTTTACCACCCATGTGCAGGTCAAAATCCTGCCTTTGGAACTTTTCATTGGTTGTTCTCTTTTCCTGGAATACTCTTCTCCAGATATCCTTTACCTTTTAAAAATCATTGCTTATATGTCAGCTTGTCACTGAGACAGCCTGACCACTTTATTTTAAAATTACCATCTGCTACCTATCAAGACTTCCATTGCCTTTTCCTGATCTTTATTTTTCTAATCAATTTACCACCTTATAATGTGCTACATAATTTCATCTTGTTCATATATATATATATACACACACACATACACACACACACACATATCTAATTAGAATGAATGCTAGCAGGTTTTCAATATATTTCTTGGATAAAGAAAAGACTAAAGAATGAATACATTGATGAACGAAAATTAGGACAATATTCAGTTTAGAAAGTTTTAATAATATTTTCAAAGATAAAAATAGCAGAGCTAGTATTCTAATCTCAACTTTCTGGTTCCAAATCCTGTGTGTTTAAATGCAATAAGTGCACTAAGTTGAAGGGCCTGTCCTATGTTTTGAAAGTACAAAGATAGAACTTAGTAATTATACACAGGAGTTTGCAGCATACTGAAGAATTAAACAACAGTGATAATTGTTTATTAGATGTTTTATAATAAAGTCTCCCCAGGATTACACGGAAAATAATATGTATATTGAGTCTTTAAAGATTAGGAGTTTTCTGGCTGTTTGCAGTTTATACGAAAAGGGGAATAGTCTTTTCAAAGATATTATTAAAATAGCGAGAGAGTGAACTATCTAGGTATTACCAAAGTCCAGGGTAAGTGGAGAGAATGGGAAGATGGCTTTAAGAAAGACCAAGCACGGTCAGATTCCAAGACCCCCTCCCTCCTATTTCAAATATTAATCGATCAAACGTAGCAAATAAGACTCTTCGGCCAGAGACAACATTTCTCAACCGTAGAATCCTGTGTTGCCACTGTTAACTCATTGGCTGTCTCTGGAGAAAATTACCATATAGCAGGCACACTAAGCAAATTTCCACCTTAATTACCATTAGACCTTTACGTCAGCCACCAACTTAACCCTCTTTGACTGGTTTAGACTTCTGGAAGAACTTTTTTTGCTCTGTGTTAGTTGTCAGTCCAAGAAAGCCATAATAATAAGCATTGATTTGATGGCCTCCTTGGCAGCCCTCAACTAAAGTCTTAACTGGAAATTCCGCATTAGTATCTTTCCACACCAGTGATAAAGGTAGTGAGTTTAAAGAGAGAGAGAGAGAGAGAGAGAGAGAGAGAGAGAGAGAGAAACCACCACCACCAAGGAACATGAAGAGAATAAGAATTAAGAATTTCTTAAGACGAAGTCCCAAGGTGAATGTGATCTCACTTAACATCTTCAGGACTCTGTCCTATGTGAACTACCTGCGAGTCGTCTTCTTCTCCTTGCACTAGTGGGCAGAATGGGGATGCTTCCAGAGATCAGATTTCCCACGAGGAACTACAGCCCCAGCAAGAGGCAGTGAAAGGATTTGTCTCCAAATCATTTATTGAGAAATGAAGCAAAGAGAATCCTCAATTTATTTTTTTCATGAAATTAAATATAAGGTATTAAAGCATTTTGAACAGAAGGATGACATCTGATATTCATTTTATAAATATAGAAGGAAGAGGAAGGGGAAAATTCATGTTAATCTGGATATTTTGAGACTAGTTTGATGTGACTAAATTTGATGACAATCTAAATATAGGCAAACAATGAAGAAGAAAAGGAGACAAATATGAGAAAGAAGTAAGGTCAGAACCCGCTCCCCCAACACCTACACACAAAAATAAGCACAAGGACAATTTGGATTATGCAGGCTCTGAGAGAGTAGGGATATCAGATTATTCTCAAATTTCTCCCTTGACAACCAGAATTACTAGAAAAACAAATTAGGTTACATATCTTTAGTGGAAAGAAAAATTCTCCGTACCAGCAATAGTTAATGTCTTACAGTGACTAGTACTTTGTCAGGGCCCCTCCAAAAAACAAAAGAAACCCCAAAACCTGTTTGATGTACTAATTTCCTTGAATGAGGAAATCAGCTCCCAGTTAAATATAAAAAGAATTATGTTGTGAAACATATTGGCCAATCTACTAATTTCCTGAGCATCACTAGGCATTAGCTTGTTGCCACACAACTACATGTTCCAGTTGAGAAAATTCTCTCATGCTTAGCAAGGATTAGCTTTTTGACATCTTTGGGGAGCTTCTTTTATTATTTAAGCTTCTATTTAACAGACCGTGGTAATTTTACCTGAAGAGATGTAAAAAAGCAAATTAGATTAAATGATTAAATTATGTTCAAAAATTGACATGATTCATTTGGATTTAAATGACAGCACACTCCAATTATTACGTGGCTGGATATAAATATTTGCTAATTTTCTTGTGTGGATAATTGTAATATTTTAATAGTTATTCTTATAATTTGAAGAGAAATTACCAATTTATGTGCCTGCTTTAATTTTTAAATGAATTCTGAGTATAATTAATGTACCCTTGTGAATTTCAGGTTTTCTGATGCTGAGGAAAAAGCTGCTTAAACATTAACGCTGCATCCATTCTGATAGTATTGGTTTATTCAGGGGGAGGGTATCTTAAATTCGTAAGATGAATTTAAGAAGAATGGTGACAACTTTCTTTTCTGTATTCTTAATCATCTGTCAAGACAGCATAGTGATTAAAAGTGAGCCACAAGAGTCAAATAGTCTTGGCCCTAGATCTCTGGGTTTGCACTTACAAGTTGTGTGCAGCAAACAAATTGTTCTTGTAGCATGCTTTTAGCTGCAAGTAACAAAACTACGGATTCAAAAAGTGTTATTATTTTAAAAACGTATTATCTTACATAACTAGAATTCCAGTGCTAGGCTAATCTACAGACATAGAGATGCCCCTATTCCCTGCTTCTGATGTCTCTTCAACTATACCCTTCAATTTTCCTAACAAATCCCTGTAGTGTGTTGAGTAGTTCGGTGATTTCCCTAAGATCCAATTAGTCTGCCTGTACCTTAGGATAAGAAAACAGAGAGCTCCAGTCATTGCTGGCAGCCCTCTTATACCCACAAAGGAACCAGGCTTAGCATCAGGCCAACACTGAAGTCTGTGTAGACAAGTGACACACCCACACTTGGGCCAGAATGAATCAGCAAAGGAATTCCATTCAGTACTTGTTTTAGACTAAATAACATTCAGCTCCTGGAACTTTGGGATACGGTGATCTTTTTTTCTGAAATATCTGGTGGTATGGAAGAGAAATGGATTTTTTTTCCGACACGATGGAGTTCTGGCTTCTTGAGGACACCAGTGAGCTGTTCATTAAGTGCACTTAGAGAATTTTCTGTCTCCATACTTCTGGTTATATGAGGTAGTTAATTTCTTTATTGATCAAGTCAATGTGAGGTCCGGAGTGCTTATGTCTTGCAGCTGAACACTGCTACCAACAAATTTCAAGTGGCAGACCCAGAAATCAAAACCCAAGTCTATTTAACACTTCTGTTTTCACTTTACCTATACTACACAGTGTTACAGGACATCAGAAGAAGACAGAAGAGAACTTAGGCTCTTTGTTCCCCAAGTTTCTCCCCTTTGAGTTTCTATGAGTTGACTGCATCAATCTATAAAAACTCACAGTTCCTCTCTGCACATTCTCAACATAAAGATAACCTCTAACCTCAGATTTCCAGTTATATGAGATAATTAATTTGTTAATAGTCACCCTGTTTTCTTGACTCTTTGGCCACAGGGTGTTTTAGTTGTCTATGTCAACGACCCTGATATATGACTATGTTATGTCCTGTTGATTTCCTTATACTTGAATATATTTTGCTTCACTAAACTCTCCTAAATTACCCATTTGAGTACCCATTCACTGCTGGGACCCTGACTAGTACTGCCGCTGGTATTACTTTTTTCAATTTTCTTTTTCTTTTTTTTTTCTTTTACTTTTTTCTTTTTTCTTTTTTTATTTTTTATTTATTTATTTTTTTTGAGATGCAGTCTCACTCTGTTGCCCAGGCTGGAGTGCAGTGGCGCTATCTCGGTTCACTGCAACCTCTGCCTCCCGGGTTCAAGCCATTCTCCTGCCTCAGCCTCCTGAGCATCTGGGATTACAGGCCCATGCCACCATGCCCAGATAATTTTTGCATTTTTAGTAGAGATGGGGTTTCACCATGCTGGGCAATCTGGTCTTGAACTCCTGACCTTGTAATCCGCCCACCTTGGCCTCCCAAAGTGCTGGGATTACAGGCATGAGCCACCATGTCCGGCCTATTTTTTCAGTTTTTGAAAAGTCAGTTCTTCTTTTACTGCTACTAATTGTAACTTAAATTTTGATTTTGCATGTTCAAGTGTTTTTGCAACTTTTCTTTATCCCAGACCAACTGTCATCTCCACGTCTTCTCTTCCTGCAGCTCCGTGAATCTCTTTCGAAGAGGCATATTTTCTTCTATATTACTGAGATCTTTCTTTAAAAATGTTAAACATGTTTTCTAGTTTTTATAAAATAATACATGATTTTGTTTAACCCTTAGAATTCTCAGGGAATAATATTATTTTAGTTTGTTGACATACATTTTGACAGACCTAATGGATGTATGTGTGCAATGATTTTGGTCGCTTAAATGGGTGCAGTGGCTCATGCCTGTAATCCCACCACTTTGGGTGGCCGAAGCAGGTGGATCACCTGAGGTCAGGAGTTCAAGACCAGTCTGGTCAACATGGTGAAACCCCATGTTGACCATGGGGTTTCAAAAATACAAAAATTAGCTGGGCGTGGTGGTAGGTGCCTGTAATCCCAGCTACTTGGGAGGCTGAGGCAGAAGAATCGCTTGAACCCAGGAGGTGGAGGTTGCAGTGAGTTGAGATTGCGGCATTGCACTACAGCCTGGGCGACAAGAGTGAAACTCCATCTCAAAACACACACACTGCCAGGTGTGGTGTCTCACTCCTGTAATCCCAGCACTTTGGGAGGCTGAGGCGGGCAGATCATAAGATCAGGAGATCAAGACGGGTGAAACCCCGTCTCTACTAAAAATACCAAAAATTAGCTGGGTGTGGTGGTGGGCGCCTGTAGTCCTAGCTACTCGGGAGGCTGAGGCAGGAGAACGGCGTGAACCCAGGAGGCAGAGCTTGCAGTAAGCTGACGTTGTGCCACTGCACTCCAACCTGGGCAACAGAGCAAGACGCCGTCTCAAACACACACACACACACACACAAAACTGATTCTATGGTTTAAGAAATTTCCCACAGTGAGCTTTATCTTTTAAAAAATTGACCAGAAATGCGTAACACCAATCTCCCTGGCAGACTTGTCACAGGTGTGTAATACAATCTCTAATGGCTAAATGAGGTCATAGGCTTTACCCGGAAGCTATTTCTGGTGGGAGTGCCAGTAGAAGTGTCTGGCTTCTAGGCAGCAGCCATGGAGTTTGGGGCCCAGCACCAGTCATTCAAAATATAATCTTTATGGCCAGCTGCAGGTCAGTGGGGTCTTCACTGGAGCAGTCCAAGGATCTGGCAGGAATTGACTCCTGGGTGAAAATCCACCAACCTGACTCTGGCTCCTTTGGAGATTCTAAGAACTACCTATCTATAAAAAATATTTCTCTTTTTGTTAAATTGGTTCTTTTGTTATAAATACTAATAATTATCAAAGGTTTGTTATTCATACCAAAACAAAGATTAATCTGTCCTGACACTATTTTTGCCAACAAACAAATCATGTGGATTTGCTTTGGCTTTACTCAATACAAGCTTGAGTATTAGGGGAATTTCTTTTTTGATATTTTTTAATCTGATGTCAGATTGAAATGCCTAGCTGTTTGCTCAATTTCTTCATTATTCCTCTCTGTTGATCAGAATTGAAATATTATCATATCCATCTTCCTGGTCCTCTGACAGACCAAATTGATTGAGTACATTAAAAATTAAAATTCCTAGGATACACTGATTTGAAGAACTCTTATTTTCTCTTTCCTACTCTTGAGCATTTTGCTTGGAACTGTATCATTCAACATGTGCAACCTCTTACATTGCAAACTCTCCCAGGTTTGAACTACTCTTCTGCCTCAGGTTCAGCCTCAGCCTCCCAAGTAGCTGGGATTACAGGCATGTGCCACCATGCCGGCTATTTTTTCTTTTTTTTTTTTAGTAGAGATGGGGTTTTGCCGTGTTGGTCAGGGTGGTCTCGAACTCCTGACCTCAAGTGATCCACCCGCCTCGGCCTCCCAAAGTGCTGGAATTATAGGTGTGAACTACTGTGCCTGGCTGAGATTGTACTGCTAAATAAATTTCTCCATTCAGTTTAATCTGCGTTGAATTTTTTGAAAATGTCTCATATATTTTAAAGATACATTATATACAAAATAGACTGTATTATGTAATATAAATATTACATATAGTGTAATATATAAGTATATTGCTTGATGATGGGGATATGTTCTGAGAAAGGCATCATGCAATTTGGTTGTTATATTAGTTGTATAAATTGTATAACTATAACTATATATTACAAACCAAGAGGTAAAAGCAGCTTACTACACACCTAGGCCACTCGATATGACCAGCTGTTCCTAGACTACACACTTGTACAACGTGTGTCTGTACTGAACGCTGTAGGCAATTGTAACATAATGGCATTTGTGTATCTAAACTTGGAAAAGGTACTGTAAAAATGCGATATTATAATCTTCTATGACCACCATAATATATACGGTCTATCACTGACCAAAAATGTTATGCAGTACTTGACTATAGATGCCATGTGTTAGTTTTCTAGGATGCCATGACGAATTACCATAGTCTGGAGGAATTAACACAGAAATTTATTCTGTCACAGTTCTGAAGGCTAGAAGTTTGAAATCAAGGTATCGGCAGGATGGTCTTCCTGTGGAAGGATCTAGGAAAGAATCCTTTTTTGCCTCTTATAGCTTAGATGCCTGTAATTTTTGGTTTTGTTTGACTGGCTGTGTGACTCCAATCTCTGCCTTTGTCTTCACAGCCTTCTCCTGAGTTTGTGACTCTGTCTCTAAATTTTCTTCACCTTATAAGAGTTACCCACATTCCCACTCCCAGTCAGTATGATCTTACTTACCTTAATATGATTCTATCTACACAGACCCTATTTCCAAATAAGAGTCACATTTGTAGGTTACAAGTGGACATGAATTTTGGAGAAATATTGTTGGACTCAGTAAAGTATGTAAATTGCGGTTTCTACCTTCACTGTTGGATTCATCTTACTTTCCTACCCTTATTTCCTTTTGCCACAATTCATTCTCAAGTTTTTAATCTATGTAACTGTGAAACATGTATCATTGTAAGATTTATTACATCCATTTTGTTTTAAAATTTTGAAGATATGAAGATGGGGATAAAAAGTTTTAAAGTTAATCAATCTTTTAATCTTCTCTCAGATTTTTCCGAAATATTAAACTAAAAGTTTGGCCATCGTTTGAAGGAATGGAAAGTTTAAGGGCCAATTATGATGAACTCTGGGATGAAAGAGTAATACTTATACTAAAATTATAAAAGCTGAAATTATAAAGACTAAAAAAGCAAAGGTGAAATTCTTTCCAGATGTTCAGCTTCAACAATCCTGTCCCTGAATACAATCCAACAATATCAGACTACTGGATCAAGATAGGGAAGCAGAGGTTGCAGTTCTGACCTTACTAACTGCAGTATAACTAAGCTGGTAACTTAACCTCTCTTAGTTTTGGTGTCTCCAATTGTAAATTGAGAATAATATTTACCTTGCAAATATGCTGTAACTTAAATTATGCAATTAATGTAAAAATAGATTGTTCAGATTCTGGTAGTTTATCCTTTAATCAACTTTCCTTTTGAGAATGTGTTGGTAGTTATTACTTGTCTAAAACTGTATTTACTTTGTTGTCTTTCTTCAAAGTTGCTTTCACTGGGTTTATTTTTCCAGGTGATAGTTACTAACTTTTAGCACACTGAAAATGATTGGAAACATTATAAATATAATTTGTTACATTATCCAATCAAAAGAAAAATTAATTTCAATGGTAATGAATGGTTTGACAAAATTTGAAAATGATTCACTGTTAAAAGTATTGTTGGTTAAAACTGTTTTCCTGAACCATTTTAAAAATTGCTAAACCATGTATCTTATTAATTCTGTCTCTCTAGAGAACCCTGACTAATATAGATAGATAAATGGATAGATAGATGGATAGATAGATAGATAGATAGATAGCTGTCTATATACATAAGAGTGGGTAATCATACATTATAACTACATACATATCTGTAGTTATGGCAAATAACTATATATATATCATACAAATAGACGTATAGATAGATATCAGAGAAACCAAGTCAGTGTAGAAAAATATTCACATTTATTGACCATATGTGAAGAGTATATGGGCATATTGGTATACATTGTACTATTTCTTCAGCTTTTGTGTAAATTTAATTCAGCCTTAGTTTAAAAAGCATACATACACGTCTCTAATAATTTGACAAGCTGACTGTAAAATGGCTTCTTTAGAACAAAATATCAAAAATATCCAAGTAACTCTTGAGATAAATAAAAAATGGTTGGGGAGAATAAAATCAGTAAAATAAATGAGAAGTAACAATTTGAGTGATCTGAGATGTGTTAAAGATGCCAAATTTTCATTGAATAGTTCTTTGAGAGATTAAAACAACTATCTGATTTAAACCAATACATTTTCGCCTGCCATTGAAAAGAAAGTTAGCACTTACTTAACTCTTACAGATGAAAATTTTATTAGTTTGATATAGAGTATCTGGAAAAACATAAAGCAAATATCTGTACTATTAGAAAAACAGAAGAAATATATCCTTTAAAATCAAGACCACTTAGTAACTTCACTATCATCTTTTCTGCTAAATATTTAAGATGGATTCTACTCCAGTGAGAAAGAAAAGTAAATAATTAAATATATAAATATTGAAAAAAATAAACAACACTGACATTATTTGTCTACATAAATTTATTTATTTTTTTAAAAGGAAAATAGAGTTGGAGACTTAAGCAAGACAGCTTTATATAATATCATTATACAAAAAAAATTCAATTACCTAAAAGGACAAAGAGTTAGTAAATATTTCAGGTTAAAATAACCATATTTCACCTCCAAGGGGATGACAATTGGCTCTAGGAGCTGAAGAAATTCTTAGGTATTAAAATTGTTCTGGGGCCTCCAACTTAACTCAATTCTACTTGGAAAAAAAAAGCCTAAAAAGCTCTTGGAGTGAAGTCGCTTATAATGAAAAAACGTGGTTGAAAAACACAGGCTGAAATTATGGAGTAACAAATGAGTTCTCAGTAGCTTAGAACTCAGCGTATGACTGTTTTGCTCATGCTTCATGTTTTTGCATGTCAGCTGTGGCACTGCTCCCCATTGTGTTTGTGCTGGAGCTCAGAATGCTAAAGCAACATCCATTTGAAAGTTTACCACTGGAGAGGAAATAGAACACATCACGTACTGGCTCTTAAAAAATTTCTGCTCAGAAGTAACATATATATGTGTGTGTATATAGTGTAAATATATGTGTATATATGTATATATACATATACATATATACATTTGGTATATATACATATATACACATAGATGTACATTTCACATGCACATATACATGTACATACATATGTACATGTGAAATGTACATCTATGTGTATATCTACACATATGTGTGTGTATATATATGTATCTATACCAAATGACCAAGCCTGATCTCAAAGATATAGGTAAATATAATCCTTTCTCTAGGAACATAACAAGCATTTTCAGACAATAATACTATCTGCCAAATTAAAAATGATAGCAAATTATATCATTTAAAATATCAACTGAGAAATAAGAGACCTAGGAGTAAATATTATGAAAGATATTCCAGACTTTTATAGATAAAAATTTAAAATATCATCAAAATATATGAACAACAAACGAATTGCTTTACAAATGCAATTATCCACAAATTGATACACAGATTTAATTCAGCCTTAGTTTAAAAAGCATACATACACGTCTCTAATAATTTGACAAGCTGACTGTAAAATGGCCACTTTAGAACAAAATATCAAAAATATCCAAGTAACTCTTGAGGAATAATGAAGTGAAAATACTTGCTATACCAGATATCAAAACTACTTTCAACTAAACCGTATTAATTCAGTAATACAAAGTGATTAAAACCTCATCAGCCTATATATGAACTCTCTTGGTACAACAGAAGTGGCATTTCAGTTTAGTCAGGAAGAGAGCAACTACTCAATAAAGAGTGCTGGGAAAATGATTCATTAGAGGGAAAAATCAGATTGGTTCACTGCCTCACACCAAACAATGAAATTAATTGTACATATATCACGAAGTGAAAGATGAGAAGAAACATTTTGTAACCATTGGAAGAAAATGAAATAATAACTTTAGAACTTTAGGTTAGAAAATATTTTGTACTAAAAATAATCACAAAGGAAAATATTCATAAATTTACTACATTACGGTTAAGCCTTGTTATTCAGAAAAAGATTCTACAGAGATGATTAAATGACTAGGTACAACCTGGGAGAAGCAATCTGCAAGTCATATAATCAGGAAATGGTATACAGAACATAAACTATTCTTGCAAATCCATGAGATGAACAACACCATTTAAGACTGTGAAAAGACAGTTGGGCAAATTGCAGTAGGCATTTCATGGAGGTAGAAATAAGAATGGCCAAACATCATACAAAAGTCATATCAGTATTAAAGAAATGTATATTAAAACCACAATGATAGATCTATGAGACAGAAAAAATTAAGTCTGTTGACTTTAATATTGGCAAGGACACGGAGTAATAATAGCTTATACATACTGCTGATGGATATAAATGATAGAATTGAAAAAGCCAGATATGAGATTTACTTTTATATTCCTGGTGACATAGATATGTAGTTATGGAATTCTATCATACTTTTAACTATCCAATATTCAATGATTCAATAGTTTTATTTTTTCTCATTTTTCTTTCAAATATATGCCATTTCATTTTTAATTCTTAGGTTGTCGAATTGTATATTAGAAGAATGTTTGGTTTTTTAAAATGTAAAATGTATGGGCCTTGAAAACAAAACTCAAAGCTTAGAATTGGATTCTGCCCCAGTTCTTTAGACTACATATGGAATAGAGGCTTTAGGTGGTCTCATTGCATACTTTGTAATTAAAATACAAGCCTATGTGGTATTTAAAGCAGGTGTGAGCACAAACTGTTAATTGCACGATAAATTCATTCTCTTGCACCTGAAGAGGATTTGTTTGTATGCACATTTTCAAACATATTATAAAAGCATTACCAACATATGCTGTATATTCTATACTATTGAGACACAGAAGAGGCAACAACAATTCACCAATGTAAGTGTGGTGCAGGTGTTAAGTGGCATCACAGATATGATATGACTGAGGAAGTACTGTAATTCAGTGAAACAGGTAGAATTATTTCCTGGAAACTTTTTTCCAAAGTGTTCTATAGTGCTAGATCATGCAATTCAAGATATTATAAAGATCGCATTACAGGGAGACAAATTAAAAGATAAAGAGCAAGAAATTCACCTCCATCAGGTTGGAAGTTACAGTTCTTTTTTGAGGTTTTGAACTTTATCTTGAACTTCGATAAAAGTTTGATAAACCTGTTTATCACCAGGAAAGCAATCATTTCTCCAGGAGATCTTGATGTTAGATGTTTAGATGTTTACACCTATCTATTACATTAAAGCACTTCTCTAGTAAAAGGTAATGAACCCCAGAAATCATTACATGGAAAATGTTAAATTCACTCTAGTTATTTTTAATATGGTATTTACAGTAGGTTGAAATACAGCTAAGCTAGGCTTATAAAAAAGTTAAAAATTCAAATGATTTTGAATCCTTTAAGATGTGTAGACTTTAAAAACTGAGATAAGATATTCCTTAGACATAAGATTTTGCCCTTTTTAAATTTCATCAGGTCTTAGCCATTGACCTATTAAGACCATAAACCCTTTGTGGAAATTTTAGGGCAGACTCCTGTGGGTTGGTGTCAATCTCTGTGATGTTTCTTGAGAAATTGCTTTGGCAAGAGAAACAAATGTTGACTACTAAACCCAGAACTGATTTGATAAAAGTGGTAACATAACATGACCTTCACAGTTTTCGCAGGAAGACAGTTTTCTGTCAAGGGTCAAAAGCAAACTTAATAAGCAAATAACTGAAAATGTAAGTAAACATAAATAGATATTAAGGATACAAGAAAGGAAGGTAAAGTTTATATGAAGCAAGCTATGTCAAAATGAATTTCATGTTAGTGGTTTAATGGTCTTGTTATTTTATCATGTCTGGGATGGTTACTTTTATGTGTCAACTTAGCTGGGCCACAGTATCCAGCTGTTTGGTCAAACATTATTCTGGTTGTTTCTGTGAGGGTATTTTTTGGATGAGATTGACAATGAAATCAGTGGACCCTGAGAAGACTATGTTATCCTCCATAATGTGGGTGGCGTGGCCCTCATCCAATCAATTGAAAGCCTTAATAGAACAAAGAGTGACTTCCCCTGAGCAAGAGAGACTTCCGCCAGCCGATGGCCTTCAGAATTGAATGACAACATTTGCTCTTCCCCATCCACACTGCAGGTTTTGGACTTGTCAGCTTCCATAATTACATGAGCCCATTCCTTAAAATAAACCTCTCTTCTTTATATACACACAGGCATCCTGTTGTTTCTATTTCTCTGGAGAATCCTGACTAATATAATGTCTATCTGAAGCAACTCAACCAATCTGATTGGGGTGAGATGACCTCCTACAAGGTAAATATGACAAAATTAGTATAAGTATGTATAGTACATATAACTATAGAGTGAATTGACATGGCCTGGTATCTGAGTTTAACATAGATTCAAATACACTACAATGATCCAGGTTCATAGTGTTCTTCTCCATCAACAGCCAAGTCACCTTTCTTGATTCCATATTGAACATGGGCAATCCCTAGCTGTATCCCAGATTAAAGCCACCTCTTCATTTGTAGACTTCATTCAAATTACTTAGAGATAGTTATGTAGGAAGAAAATGTTTTTATATGCTTGCTAAGCTTTTGAAGCTGTAAACAAACACGTGTTTAAAAAGTGACCACAGCCAGAGCATATTGGTAATTAGTTACTTGATAAGTCAGATAGAAAAAATTAATAATTGTTATGAAGTCTGATCTATTTAGCTAACAGGCTTCATAAAAGATAAGAAAAGTCACTGACAACACTGAGAAAAAATATTTGTCATGTCTCCGAACACCAAAAAATAAAAGTAATAAAATTATTTAACTGTTAGTTAATATATTGACCAGGTATGGTGAGCAAGCTGCCATCTGGGACAATAGAAAAATTTGGTATTTGATTTCTGTATGAGTCATAGATAGGCCAGTGGTTCAAATCATAAAATGAACTGGTTTTTTTTTCTATCTCTTCATTGTTTCTTTTCCACAGTGATTTTTTTCTAAGACAGTGATTTCTCATGGCTGTAAAGATACTGGGATACATTATCTCACGTTCTTTCCACTTCCAATCTCATAAGGGAAAAATAGGAATATCTTTTCTAGCCACATCTTGATTCTCATTGGTTTTGAAAGAATGATTATGTGGCGACTATCACTTAACTGATTACTCTGTGATGATCTCCTTGGTTTAGGCCTGAGAACCATTCTCTGGTAGCCGGGAGTGAAGCACTTTTCCGAAGCACAAGGACTAAGAAAGGAAGAGAAATCCTTCGCCCAAAAAAGCTAGGGTAGGGTTCCATGAAGAAGGACAAAGGGATACTAAATTATCATACATAGAATTTCCATTTGAAACATAATAAAATACAATTACACAATACTACAGCCAAGGTGAACCTAATTTATGTTTTTTTTAAATTCAGAAAACAATTCCCACTAGAATATATATTCATAACATTTCATAAATAACCGCACAGTAGAGGACAGCTGATGGGTGTAGAAATATCCTAATAGCTATTTAAAAGTTTAATAAAGGATTCATTGTGTAATAGCAACAATATAAGTAAACTTACCTTTTCTACAAAGAAAATGTGATATGCATGTTTACAAGGACATACATAGAGCTCCAAATTTAGGATAAAATCTGGAGTAAAGCAAGGATATTTCATTTCCGTAAACATTTACAGAAACCTAACATGCACTAGGCACAGTGTTAAGTGTCAGGAGTACAACTGTTATCTGCTAGAAATAACATTTTAGCTGGGAAGATGAAATGTTACACACAAAAATGTAAAAGTGGACAATGTCTAATAAATGAAAAGTATGTAAGTGGTACAGGCAATAAGTGAAATAGAATTTGGACTATGAAGTAATCATCTTCAGAGGGAATGGTCAGCTAACAGGAAGAAGGAAATATTTGGGTACTCATAGGAGAAGATTTAAAACAAAAGGAAATTCAGAATCAAGGAGATCTAAATTAGACAAAGTCTTGAATGTCAATAATTGTTAAGACTAAGATAATTTAATTTTTAATTTACATGAAAAATGTTTTCAGTTCAGGAAACTTGGAAACTTGATTGCATATTTTAAAGCAACACTAATAGTTACCATCATTTATTTTTTCTCATTTATTGTTTAAAAATATGTTTTAAATTATTTTTTCACTGATATGAAAAAATGTGAAGTTTCTAGAAAATATATTTAACTTTTGCCACTATTGTGAGGAAAGTACTCTAGTATCTATTAAGATCACTTCTTCTGTCTTAATTAAATTTAAGCTCTTAAATTTGCACTTTATTCAATAAGAGTACAATGCACATTGAAATAAGTATTGCACCCATTCCCCTCTGAACACCCCAAAGTTTGTCTTCAGCATATGAAAGGTATGATTCTTCAGAAGGAAGGTAATGTTCCAGCAGGGTCTCTTTAGTATAAGTAAGAATGCTTTTAAAGTATTCTGTTTCCTAGTTTCCAAATTTAAAGCTCTAAATTAAGCTCTTTATCCTTTACTTAACTTCCTTTATTTTTCCAGTTTCTTTCAGTATCCATTAAAAAGTCAAAATATTTTAAAAATTAATCGATTAATCTAAGAAAATTGAAAATACATAGAACTGAAAGGAAAAAGCAAAATAATTTGATCTGTTGTTATTGTTTTATAATTATGTGACGTGTGCATGAAAAAATCACTTCATAAGTTTGGTTATATCAAACATTTAGTAGGAGACGTATGCTAGCAAGTATGTGACTTTTGACACTAGGCTATAAAAGGCAAGGTAACTTCCTGTTTGTCTCTCTTAGACATCTTACTGTGGTTTAAATTAGCTGCCCATGTCATAAGGATACTCAAGTTGCTCTGTGGAGAGATCCACATGACAAAAACCTGAGACCTACCAACAGCCAGCAAGAAATTCAGGACTGTAGAATTGTAAGCCACTTTGTAAGCAGATCCTTCTGCTCCTGTAAAGCCTTCAGACAACTGCAGCCCTAGTGGATACTTGACTGCAACTTCATGGGAGACCTTGAGCCGGAACTATCCAGCGAAGCCATTTCCAGATACCCAACTTTCAGAAATTGTACAAGAGAATAAATATTTATGTTTTTAACGCCAAAGTTTTAGGATTTAGGATTTAGGATTACCCAGCAATAGGTAAATAATATAAGATGACTGTAACATGATTAAGTAACTATGATATTTATAATATTTTTACCCAGAGAATGGATATGATTAGATTTCTAGGATTCTGTTAAAAGCAACAGCAAGCATTTACCAAATACCAATTCCGCGTCAGATTGTACAGGAGTGATATGATTTGGTTCCCGACTTTAAATTGAGAATAGAGGATATACACTAAGAAAGTATTGGAAAGCAATTGATTTTGTTTTGGAGAAACAGATTTATGAAATAGGCAGCACTCTGCAGCAGAAAAATCAGCATGATGGCATGAGTCAGGGAAGGCTTCCAGAAACAGACTGGAGTTGAACTGTTTTTTGACAAATCTGTGAGATTCGCACAGAAGAAGAAAAAGGGAGGTTATTCTTCTTTAGGAGTACGACATAATCAGAGATGTAATGATGGAAACAATATGTGAGCAATCGTATAAATATAAATTTATCTACAGTAGAGACTGACTTGGGAAATAGAAATAAACAGATTGATAGAGCAGGGTCCTCCAGAAAGGGCCTGAATACTAGGCAGAACATTTTGATTTTAATAGCAGTCAGGGGACTTACAAATGATCTCAAACAGTGAATATACCTTGACATTTCTACTAGTAGGGAATGAGGTTTACTGCTGAGAGAACACATTAGATCATTGTACAGGCATAATTCTTAGCAAGTTCTTACTTATCTTGAACAGCAATTTGCCTTCTCTTAATTTCAGTACTTGCTCTTACTTACGTAGCAGAAAATAATTATCAGGCACTCTTAGAGCATTTGCGTTGGAAAGAATCTGGAATCTGATCTTTTCCAACCACCCAGTTGATTCTTATAAATTCACATAAAACATAGCCATACATCCCATGCTTGAATAACTCCTGTGATGTGATTTTCAACCAGTTCTCCAAGCATCTGTATTTACTTTTAGACAGTTTTGACAAATGAAAGTTTGCCTAAAACTGTGTTTGTCTGTAAACACAGGCCCCAGTTTTAGAACTTTGAGTCACACAATTTAAATAAATAAGTCTAATCCCTCTTCCATATGGCAAGCTGTTAACTATTTAAAGATGGCGTGCTCCCCTTGGAATTAGGGGATAGAAAGATTCCATTCTTCCGGTTTTCCCTACGTGTCACGGCCTGGAATCTTTACAATGAATATTGAACAAGTTCCCCTCTGAACACCCCATAGTGTGTCTTCAGCATGTGAAAGGTGTGATTCTTTAGAGTCAGGGTAATATTCCAGCAGGGTCTCTTTAGTATAAATAAGAATGCTTTTAAAGTATTCTGTTTCCTAGTTTGGAATTTATATTTCTTTTTTTTTTTTTTAATTTTTTTGAGACGAAGCCTCGCTCTGTTGCCCAGGCTGGAGTGCAGTGGCATGGTCTCGGCTCACTGCAGCCTCTGCCTCCTGGGTTCCTGTGATTCTTGTGCCTCAGCCTCCGGGTACCTGGGATTACAGTCATGCAGCACCTTGTCCGGCTAATTTTTGTATTTTTAATAGAGACGGGGTTTCACCATGTTGGCCAGGCTGATCTCGGATGACTCCTGACCTCAGGTGATCCCCTAGCCTGGGCCTCCCAAAGTGCTAGGATTACAGGCATGAGCCACCACGTCCTGCCATTTCTTTTGTTTATAAGTTGCTTTCACCAATTATTTATGCTTTTATTTAATAATTTTTTTCATTTCACCAATTCTTTAAGCTTTTTTATGGCAGTGCTGTCAAATTTGAGTTTATTGTTCTCAAAATTCTCAAAATCTGTTTTAAGAATGCTGGATGTCTACCACATCTCACGGGAGATAGGTAGGTAGGTAGGTAAGTAGGTAGACAGGTAGGTAGGTAGGTAGGTGGTTTATTTGTGTACTGTAAGACCTAACAGGTCACTCTATTATAATTGAGGTTTCACTGATATGTCCTGCCAATCTAAATTTTGAGATCCTAAGTCTATCTACCTGTGTAGGGCTGGTAAAAAATTTAGACATTAGTACTCTAGCCACTCGTTATTACAATGAGGAACCTAAACTCCCAGAAAAATATTACTTGAATAAGCAAATGCAGTTAACTGTTCATAGAAATAGCAGAGTAACTCCAGCCTCATAATATATTTTCTGTAACTGTTTTTACTTTCTCTGCTTAATGTGGATTATGAGTATGAAGAATATGTGCTTTTTTCCTTGTCAAAAACAGTACCATTTTTGATAGATTTTTCTCACCCATTTCGGATTTACTCTATTACTGTTTTGGTTGCACTTGTTAATTTAACAATTAAATCTATTTTATTTACAAGTCACTGCAGCATGTATGGTGTGGCAGATCCAGTAAGACTGCATATACTCAGCTTTCAGAAAACAAAAACATGTTTTTTGTTTTCAGTTGTAAAGAAAACAAAGATCCAGAAAGAAACTAAGGCACAAAAATGCAACCTATGTCTTTTTCTTTATGGAGTACTTTTGGAAAAGTTTATGGAGGTAAAAATGCATGTAAACTAAAATTAACCATTTTAAATATACTATTTCATGTAACTTTAAAAATCATATACAGGTATGTTAACAATCCTCACGAACATGATATAGAATATGTCCATAACCTTGAAAAGCTTTTTTTTTTTTTGCCTGAGTATAGTAGTCCCTTTGCTCATAGAGAACTTGCTAAAAATTAGTTTCCTGACTCTCCCCATACATTTGTCTTTCCCAGACTATCATAAAATGGCATCAACATAATTCTTTCATTTAGCATATCATGGAGATCCCTCCGTGCTTTTTGTATATATCACTAGTTTCTTCCATTTTGTTACTGAGTAGCACTCCATTGTATAGACATATTACAATTAGTTTTTATATTGACCAGCTAATGCACTGGTTGTTTCCAGTTTGGGGCTAATATGAATACAGCTGCTATGAATATTCCCTTATGAATCGGTTAGTGAGAATTTATTATCAGTTATGTCGGGACGATCTAAGGCTGAGATTTTTGGTATAGTAAGGATGTGTTTAGCTTTATTACAAAATCCACAAAACTATATTCCAAGTGGCTACTGTAGTGCTACTGTAACAAAGTACCACATATTGAGTGGCTTAAAACACAGAAAATATATTGTCTTACAGTTCTTCAGGACATAAGCTTGAAATCAAGGTCTTGGCAGGTTTGGTTATTTCTGATGCTTATGAAGGAAGAATTTACACGGTCTCTCTGCTTGGATTGTAGATGGTCATGTTCTCCTTGTGTCTCTTCACATCATCTTTCCTCTATGCCTGGCTTGTGTACTAATTTCTTTTTATAAGGACACCAGTCATGTTGCATTAGGTCCTAACCTCAGGACCTCATCTTGACTTAGCTAATTACATCTGCAATGATCCTTTATCCAATTGAGGGCACACAATTCAATTCATAATAGTGGCTGTACTGTTTAGCATTCTTATCATCCGTGTATGAGATTTCCAGGTGTTCTATGCCCCCACCAGCACTTGGGGTTGTTGTCTTTTAAACTGTAAATTTTCTGATAGGTAAGTGTTTGTGGTATCTCATTTATGGTTTTAATTTGTATTTTCCTAATAGCTAATTATTTTAGCATATTTTCATATGTATTTTTGTCATCCATATAACTTCCTTGGCAAAGAAGCTATCCATATCATTTGTTCAATTTTTCACAGATGCTTTGTCCTATTAATATTTAATTGTATGATTTCTTTATATATTCTGGGTATGTCATTAAATATGTATTTTGCAAATATTTCTAGTGAAATAAAACTTTGTGTGTTTTTTTTTTCAGAGCATCTCTGGAAGAACAGCAGTTTTTATTTTGAATACATTCTAACTTATTAATTTTTTATTTTATAATTTGTGATTAACTTTGTTCTATGAGTTCTACTGAACTCAAGTTACAAAAATTTTCTTCTACATTTTATTCTATTTTTTTAATGTTTTAGATATCCTAATTCTATGATTATTTCAAGTTAACTTTGAAATATGGAGTGAGGTAACATTTTAAATTCATTTTCTACCATATGGATGCTCAATTTTTCCAGCACTTTGGTTGAAAGAATTTTTTATATCTATTACTAATTACATTCTCTTGGCATCTATGTTGAAAATAAATTGTTCATATCTGCATGGTTCTACTCCTGGAATCTCGATTCTGTTTCATAGTTTTATATGTGTATCTTTACACCAATACCTCACTAACTTGCGTATAACACTTTTAGAATAAATCTTGAAATTAAGTCACATTAATCCTCCAACTGTGTTATTTTCAAAATTATTTGGACTATTCTTGATCCTTTGCATTCCCGATCATAATACTCCATGATTAGCAGTTTGCCAATTTTTACAAAAATTAAATAATTTTATTGGGTTTACTTTGCACCTATAAATTGAGTTGAAAAGAATTATCAGTTATTGCTGTTTAGTCTTCTGATCCATGAACATGCATATTTCTCCATGCATTAAAGGCTTTGTTAATGCATCTTTGTAATGTTTTGTAATTTTCAGTTTAAAAATTGTGCAAATATTGTAAAATTCGTCTCTTATGTGTTTTAAGGTTTGGGATATTTTAATTTTTTCAAAAAACTGTAAAGTCCAAGTGTCCCATTATATATGTATTTACATGTGTATATATATCTGTGTGTGTGTATATATATTAATACAAGATCCAGATATATACAATTATATATAGCACATCACTGATGTATCTTTCGTTATTGCTAAACTCACCTAGTTCTATCCTCGTTTATAAATAATTTGGGAATTTCTATTCAATAATATATTGTCCTTTCTAATTTGTATGGATTTTCTTTTTTCTTTTTTCACTTTCTTGCCTTATTGCATGGGCTAGAGCATCCAATACAATATTAGATAAAATATTAGATAAAAGCAGATACATTACATATTTCCAATTTGAAAGTTTTCCTATGCTATTTTATTGTGTTATGTCCAAGGTTCATAATTTTAAAATGGTAGGAACTAGGAGAAATACTCCATCATGGCCAGAGGTCTGCCTCCATTTTTGGTTATGATTTTTAGTGTGATAGTAGAAGTAAAATTTTGGTACTTGTCCTTTTTCAGATTGAAAAAGTTCCCTTCCACCTCATTCTTAGAAAAAAAGCTTTCAGTTTGTCACTGTTGAGTATAATGTTAGCAGTCATTCTTCATATGTGACCTTTATTATGCTGAGACAATTTTCTTCTACTTCAAGTTTGCTGAGTATTTTTATCATGAAACGGTGTTAAATTTTGTGAAGTAAATTTTCTGCATCTATTGAGATAGCTATGTGACTTTTATTCTTTTTTCTGTTAATATGATATATCACATTAACTGATTTTCACTTGTTAAACCATTCTTGTATCCCAGGAATAAACCCTACTTGGTCATGGTGTGTATTTTAAGACTTTTCAAGAGCAATTTCAGATTCACAGTAAAATTGAGAGGAAGGTCAGAGATTTCCTCTATACTCCCTTCCCCAAAACATGGATAGCCTCCCACCATTAACAGTATTCTGGGCGTTACAATTGTAACAATTTGTAAAATTACATTAACACATCATAATCACCCAAAGTCCATAGTAACATTGTGGTTCCTTCTTGGATATATACTGTTTCCAATTATTTGGACAAGTTTGAGAAAGACTGGCATTAATTCTTTAAATGTTGGTAGAATTCTAGCTGTTTCTATATTTTTCTTTGTTTAAAGTGATAATTAACTCTTCTTGATCATTTGACCCATTTATCATATGTAAGGTTCCTCTTTTATTACTTATTCTGATGTCTTCTTCAATATTAATGTAGCCTTTTAAGCTATTTAAATCTACATTTATATTATGTACCTTCTTTATGCTTTCACTTTAACCTATATCTTACATTTAAAGCAGGTGTTTGTAGTTAGAATAAGTTGATTCTTTCTATTTTATTCAGTCAATAAAATATCTGTCTTTTAATTGGAAAGTTTATATAATGTATCAATATCAGTAGGATTATTTTTTTATCTACCACCTTGCTATTTGTTTTCTATTTGTTCCATCTGTTTTTCCTTATTTTCCTGCTACTTTTGTATTAGTAGAATTAAATATGATTACATTTTTCTACCATTGGCTTATTGATATGTTATCATTTTTTATTTAATGGTTGATTTAGGGTATATGATATACATTTGTATTTATCAGAATCAAAATTTTAATGTATTATACAACAGTATAGTATATAGTTGGAACCCTCCAACTATGTAATTTAATTTTTTTTTCAATCTTTATGTTATTACTTTTATAGATTTTTTCTTTGTATCTTAAAAACCCCACAATGCATTGGTTTTATTTTTTGTTTTAGCCAACTGTCTTCTAAAGAAATTAGAAATAGCCCAGCCTTCTATTACCTCATCCCACCTTGTTGATGCCAGCTAAGATGGAAATGTAGCTCACCATTGTGCCTGCTTACACAAAAGAGAGGGAAAAAGAATTGGAGCACTGATTAGTCCCAGCTTGCACCACCTTGTTCAGTCTCATTGATGCCAGATTGGGGCACAGGACCATCATCTCTTTTAGTTTTGTTGACATCAAAGTTGAGGGGGACCAAAGTGCTGACTAGACCTGTCTTGTGTGGGCTTTGTTAAGTGTTCCCACTGTTGTGTAGGGGATAGAAGTTCAGTTCCCTGCAGCGTCTCTCCAACATCATCCCATTGTTTGAGCACCTCCTGCTTTTGCCAAACAGAGGATAACAGATCAGTTTCCTACCCAGCCCACCAACACAACTTGGAGAGGGTACTGAATCGTAGTGCTTTGCTATTGCAGGGTAAAAGAGATAGGATGAACGATAAGCTATTTACTCCCTTCTGAATCTGGGTATAGAGAGGTGGTTTCCTTTTTGGTGTTTGACTGGAATTAGTCAGATATTAGCAGGGAGGTTTTCTGTTTTATTAGGCTGCACTTTTCCTGGTCATTTGACTAGGCAGAACAGAATTTTTCTGGAGGTTTTTTTTTTCTTTTTTTAAAACTGTGTATTTTTGTCTGTGTATGTTGGTAGTTCCAGGTTAAAAGTTCCTGAAGTTATCTCTCCTGCTCTCCAAAATATACAGGAAGTAATAAAAATAAAATAAAATAAAAATAAATCTAGAAAACCAGCATGTTATTCCTTAATCCTTGAAGTCCCTAGACGCTCTTTTAGACACTCTTTTCCAACTTTCAAAAGTTTTCCTATGTTTCTTTTTGTGTTATGTCTAGGGTATATAGTTTTCAGAGGTAGAAACTGGGAGAAATGGAGCTACTCCATCTTGGCCAGAGCTGTAAGTCGTCCTCCAGTTTTGCTATGTTTTTGCTTGGTATAGAATTTTGTATTAATATTTTTTAGTGCTTTAAGATTGCATTATCCCATTATCTTCTGCACTGGGTGTTTTCATTTTTCTCTTCTTTTTTCTTTGTTTCTTTCATGAGAAGTCTGCTCTCATTCTTTCATTGTATGTTCTCCCTCACCTCCCCTGGAACCGAGCTCTCTCAAATATTTTTTCTTCTCCATTCTGTTTTCCTCTCCTCCTCCTTTTTGAAGATCATGTACAGTATATTAGCATGTTTAGCTACAACAGATGTAGTATTGTCACAAAACTCTTGAATACTCTGTCCCTGTTTCTAAATTTTTTTTCTTTTGTGCTTCACTTTAGGTTACTTCTTTTGATCTATTTTCAAGATCAGTAACTATTTCCTTGCTGTGATCTGTCCTTTAATAACCCTATCCAAAGTATAGGATATTCTTCATCTCTGATGTGCTTTTATTATACCTTTTCTTTTTAACTCTTGTTTATAGTTTGTATATCTAATGATGTTTTTCAGTTTTATACGCCATTTCACCTTTGTCACAAAATCCTTTAACATATTATTCATAGCTATGTTAAAGACCCTGTCTGCTAGTTCTAACATCTTGTTCATCTCTAGGTCTGGTTCTGCTGACTGATATGTATCTTGACAGAGTATTTTGTTGTTGTTGTTTCAAAATGTATCAGTGAAAGCCAGAAATTTGTCTGAAGAATAGTAAAAACAGAGGTAGAAATAGACCTACATCTTCTCTATCAGAATGATCATGTGTGAGAATGAATCAACCTAGTCAATAATGGCTCACTTTCATATTATTTTTGCCCTCAGTGTCCCACAGTGGGTGGGATGAAATTTGTCCTCTTACAGACTGCTGAGACTTTGTTCTCAGTATTGGCGCTTCAGTGCCAAAGAGTTTTTCTAATCTACTCCACTCTCAAGTTTTCTTTGTTGTTGTTTTTGTTTTTTGGCATGGCTGCATCTCACAGAGTTTCATTCTTCATTCCTGATTTTCCCTTATCAATGAACTATTACCTGTTGTTTGGTAGAAGGCAAATGACAGGGGCAATGGAGTCTCTCATTGCACCTGCTTCACTCTTTATCTGGACCAAGACCACTGGACCTCAGCCTCATCATTTGATCTTTCTCAGAATTCCTGACCCTCCTTGCCATGGGCAAACTCAGACTAGTATCAGTGGAAGGTGTTGGATGGGAGCAGATTTCCTATGCATCTCACAATGGTAGCAGACCCCTGCTCTGAATCAAGGCAGGATTCCTGGCACTTGGGGATTTTTGCTCTTCTTCCACAGGTAGATGACATTTTCTTCTACCCCTTCCCAAGGGACATTCCACCTTTTCATTTAGCATTTTTCCCCTATGAAATGAGTGTTCGATGAGTAGATGAGTTCTTAGGACTCTGTGCAACAAGGAGGGCTTTCTCAAGTGTTTTGACCTGACTCCAATCTATGTCATGAGAATCTTGTAAAGATCTACATAAAAGAGCCGACCAATAAATGGGAATTTTGTGTATGTGTTTGGGGGCTCTCAAGGCTTCTGAATGGTCAATCTAACTCACATTCACTTTCAATAATTCTTTCCAATTTCAGCTGTGTCCTTCTTACCTGCTTTTATGGCTCCCAACACTTCCTCCCATGCTTAGCTAATGGTTCACCCAGTTACATTTCCCGAGGAGTTTATGACTGTTTGGGATCTAGTTTACCTATTTGCCTTGTGACTACTGCTATCTGATGTCTTCACTCTCCAAAAAAAGAAAGGTAATGATTTCATAGATTATACACATTTTCTCAATGGGAATGACATTCTTATTAGGATTGCTATATTCTGTACAGAAGCAAAACTTACCTTTCTGTTAAAACACATTTTTAGCATACTGTGGGTGCCAATATTCTACTAGGTGATTTATTTATGAGCTAATGTTTAATAAGTTAGAAAACTTTAGATAGTAGGTATTGAAAATAAATTTTGCCTACTATTTTGAAAATATTAATTTATTGGATTGATGTGGAATAGCTCATCAAACTGAAGGAGACTGTAAAACCACACTTAGGAAAGAACAAGAAGAAGAACAGCTTCAGGGCTCTTCTTATTCAGAATTAAAGGACATGCTCCATAGAACATGCACACTGTTATCAGGGAGAAGATAAAATTCTAAGTGACTCTCTTCCCAAACTGTAATTGCTGGAGACAAGGTACTCTTGTCAAGAAAGAATAATGAAGGGATAGGCAGGGAAATACAGCCACGGCCACATAATTATTTTATACATTTTCTAATTTATACTAAAATATACAGCATTGATTTCATTCATACATTTACATTTTTTATTTCTCCTTTTGAAGAATAGATCAATAGACACAAAATTGTAACAGTTACATATCCCATATAGTCAAGTGTCAACTAACATTTCATTCAACAACAGAACACATATATGACAGTGGTCTCAAAAGATTAAAATGGAGCTGAAAAATTTCTATTGCCTAGTGACATTGTACCTGTCATAACGGACATTGTAGCTGTCGTAAGTCTTAGTGCAATGCATTGCTCAAGTGTTTGGTGTGATGCTGATGTAAACAAACCTACTGCTTTTCCAGTCATAAAAATATGTATAGTACATAATACTTGGTAATTATAACAGAGGAAACACAGGACATGTGAGCAAAAGAAGGGGGGTGATTCAGGGGGTTACTCTAGTAGTTCAGGCAAAAGTAGATGGTGGTTTAAGCAGGGAGATAAGAGCAGAAGTGCTAATAAGTGGTCTGATTTTAAACATATTTTGAATGCAGACCCAATTGGCTTTGTTGAAAGATTTCATGTGGTAATTGATTGAGAGAGAGAAAAACAACTCCAATAATATTGGCCTGAGCAACTGAAACAATAAAGTTGCCATTTACCAAATTTAAGAAATAAGCAAATGGAATAGATTTGAGGAATAAAATAATGAATTAAGTTTTAGATAAACAAATCTCAAGTTGAGGTGAGAGTTCCACACAGGAAACATAAACTTGGGATTAATCAATCTATAAGTGTATTTAAAGCCACCAGACCAGATAAAATCTCCTTGGAGGTAAGTACCAGAAGGATAGAGGCAATCTGAAGACTGAGATATGAAGCACTCTGGAGATGAAGCAAATCAATAAAAGAGAGTAGAAAGGAGCAGCCAATGAGGTGGAGGTACAAATATGAGAATGTGTTGCCCCTAAAGCTGCTTAAGAAATGCACAGATAACTCACTGATAGTAAAGAATAGAGCAGGTTAGCAGGATGCAGGGAAGTGGGCAGATGTGGTTACAAGAGTTGTAGAAGTTCCCTCTTCAAATTACTTTTTTTGTGTGCGTATGAAGCAGGATCATCAGGACCATTTGCAAATGGAGATTTAAAGAAAGAAAATAAGATGCAAATGAGATAGAAAGTAATTGTTAACACATACACAAAACAGTGAAATAAAACCTATATATAATATTAAAAATCCCTTCTTTTCAATGAGGCCTTTCATTGTATCTTGCTTAAAATTGTTTATTCTGTGGGATGAAATAATAAATAAATAATAAAACCAGGATACCTGGATTGTAGGAATAATGTATATAATAAAGAGGGGAAAGAGAGAGTAATCAGATGAGAAAGAAATCAAGGGCATCCAAATTGGTAAAAAGGAAGTTAAACTGTTGTTGTTCATGGATGATACGATTGTATACCTAGAAAACCCTAAAGACTCACCCAAGAAGCCCCTAGATTGGATAAATAATTCAGTAAAGTTTCAGGATATCAATGTACACAAATCAGTAGCACTGCTATACACCAACAATGACCAAACTTAGAATCAAATCACGAACTCAATTCCTTTTACAAGAGCTGCAAAAATAAAATAAAATAAAATATTTATGAATATACCTAACCAAGGAGGTG